>NC_084801.1:76588924-76891155 GCF_963169125.1 Humulus lupulus
CTCCAGGCACACTAATCAAGGCCCTTAAGCCTTATTAGCTAATTTGGGTCGTTACAACTATCCCCTCCTCATAAAAATTTCGTCCTCGAAATTTATCCAAATACATCAGTCAGTAAACCCGCAACTCTGACCATAACCTCCAAGGCCCTCTGCCCTTACTTTAGTTTCCAACAACACTCTTACAGGCACATCAATCTTGCCCCACAAGACCTTGTCTAACGGCCATACTCTCGATAGCCTCTCGCTTACACCGCAACCCTGCTGAAGCCTCAGGGTCTGCCTAGATTACAATGACCAATTCATTGTCTTATTCCTGATTCCAGAGATACTCAAAATCATCACCTCTACTAGGTGGGATCAGCTTGTAGGCCCCGCTGGCCTAACCCTTAGTACAACTTCAGAATTTATGTTGAATTAAGAGTCAGAACTCTCCCTTCGCTCTCTGAACACCTTACAGGTCCTCGTCTGTAATTACGCAGAGACGCAACTCTTTCCTTCCGGAACTTTATTTCTTCATAACTTAGCAATTTACCAGCTCTTTACTCTTTCAAATAGGCAGACACTCCTGCCTTAAGAAGTTTCAACGACCTCTTCGGCTTTCACTCTGAACTAAAGCCAAACTGTAGTATTCACTATGCTTCACCTCTTATCAAGCCCTATGTCGCGTTACATTAACAAGACACCAGCAACTGCCACCACGACTAACTTACCAGGGATTACACTTCCCTTAATACTTCAATTATTCGCCTACTCAGCGCTCAATTCTTTAGATATCCGACAAACTTTCAGGCTGCCATTCCACTTGCAATCAACTGATAATTCCAGGTTCCCACTCTGTTCTTTTTTGTTCTCTAGACCCATTCCAAAATTTAAAATACTCTTGGGTCTCAATTCCGTATCATCGACGTTTTACCCTGCTACCAGTTCACCTGAACCAACTACATTAACTCAAACCACCGAGTTAAAACTTTTCATGTGCAATCACTTTACTCAAGGTCCAAAGTGGTCTATTCCCGTGATACACTACCACATCACCTAACCCCTCAGGGTCCAAAGGAAAACACTAGATTCCGTCACCCGCTCGACCCTCCCAGTACGACGTACCCTAGGAGGTGGAATGATATCCATTCAGAATTCTCGTTCATAAACCAAATCTAATTGGATCCTTCATCCATTCCTGGTATCCCAACTTGTACCACCTTAGCAGGGTCCTTCCCTGCTTCAACCAAAGCTGACACTTCAGATTCCATAGCTCAATGACACTCACCAGCTAATCATACCTGCTAACACTACGCAGATCTCAGTCGTTGCCTTGTCCACTCTATTACAGTCTATGGCTCTATCCCCTGACTAACACACGCCTCACAGCTAGGAGTTCCGTCTCCAATTATAAATCCCCTCACTCAATCGAGGATTTCAAACACTGATCATCTGTCCGTTACTTTTCACCACCTCTGTGTCTCAACGCTATCTTTCTTACTAATACCCAGTACTCAAGCACTTTATGATATGCATAACTGTCAACTTAACATTCCAAGGATATCAACCACGTTCATTCTTTCGTCTCCCGCAAGGTTCAATCCATCCTCGCGTCAATTCATTCCTGGGCGTGCCCAAATCGTGATACACTCCCCCATTTCCATAACCTTACCATTGATCAGGTCCTTTATGCAATCACTCTCTACTTAACCATAACATACACAAATTCCAGATGCTAAACAATCTTACCTTGCTTCTGAATTTCTTTATGATTTGACACCACTCAGTCCGTCTAACTTCGAGTTTTACTGTTCTCCTCATCTCTGATGTTGTCGTCTCCGGAGGTGCTTGTGTAATAGATGACGCGCTTACCAGTCTTGTTATGCTTTCAATTCTTCAGACGCTCTCCATTAGCTTCTTTGCGGCTTCAGATAAATTCTTCTCTTACCTGTCCTTTCTTCTTGCAGCTGTAATCTGAGAACTCCTGACGACACCCAACTAACACTCCGTAGAACCTTACCTGAGACTCTGCCTTCTGGGTACTAACGTCTTCAGCATAATTATCAGTTGCTCACCATTTCCGTCTGGGAGTAATCCACATGCACTGCTCGTGAGCTTGAAGGGGACTTGCCCATACCGTTCACGCATTCTCCGACTAAAGAACTTACCTGTGCTGCTGCAGCTTGAACCATTCCAGAATCCTTGTTACCAATTCCTCACACCCTACCCGGTGCAACTTAATCAATTCACGAAAAGTCTTTATCCTTGGTTTCCAACTGGTAATAACCAGGTCGTAGATCAACTCTTGGGGACATCGTCCCATCTTGTATCCAACATTAAACTTTTGTTCTAACCCGACAATGCCAACAATCCCCGCAGTATAGCACACTGGCTACACCAGGCTCAGATTCCTTCGATTGCTCCACTAGACTTTCTGTCGGCCAAAACCGTCTTCTACAACATTCCTTATACCAGTCCTATCTATAGTCTGACCTTGAAGTATCCCCTAAATCTTTCTTTACATACTCACCTACTTTTCCCACTGGTCCGCTCAGCTCCCATTCAGTCTCATTCACTTACTCCAGATGATATCCTCAACAATCCATCTGCCAGAGTTTCTAATTCCTTCTCAATAAGTATTACTGTCCTCGGCCTCTCAAATGGCACCTTTGAGGCAACCTCTCTATGTCCATCTCCCTCTCGGAGCATTCCCAACACCGAGCCCTTCCAGTTCGTTACATGTCCAAAGCATAAGCTCGTCAGTTAAATACTCATCCTTGAGGACTCAGCCTCGGACCTTGAATGTATCGATGCATTCCAGTTCTCCGGTTCCCGCACCATGGGAAATCCATCCTAACATCTTGAGTCATTCTACGTAGAAGTCATGCCCTCACCTGACCTCCTCTCAGGTGGCATCTTCTTCCTCATGTGCATACCATTTAACCTCCTCGTTCCTGTCGCCATCTCGATAACTACCTTTTCGATCAGGCTTCTTTCCAATCTCAATCTAGGTGCCCAAGCACTGTCTGGAGTCATTTTTCCTCAAAATTGAGAATCCGACCTCGCTGCGTTCTATCAACACAACTACCATCTTATCAACCAGACCTTTCCCCTTTCTTGGCAATTCCAGAAGCCACAACCCTATCCAGGGTTCTTTTAACTTGATTATCACGAGTCTATCTTTACTAATTCCATCAAAGGAAGCACTGCCCTTGCGGCTCTAGCACTCATGCTCTAATCATCAACCATCAGTTCCTCGACATCATGGCCCTCTCCGCCATCCACATACATACAATAATTCCTTATATCAGGGCGGCCCAAATTCCCTAGACTATCCCAGATCTCATATCCTTAAATGGGTCACCAACCAATTCCGGATACATCCGTCAGTATAAATTTCCAAAAAGAATTATCCAATTCATCAAACCCATTGATCTACACTGTTGTTACCCCTAACAGTCCAAACCAAACTTATACATTTGCCCGTCTCCACGGTTCTAATCATGTCTTTAAAATCTCTTCTAACCATTCATCATCTAGGTTCCTTCCAACCCATTAAGCCAGTTCCTCAGCCCGAGTACCAATTCCAGGCATCTCCCTGCCTCAACATTTAAAACAACCCTCTAATCAGGATCTCTCATCCTCATAACCAAGGGTGGAATTAACTCTGCTCACCTATTGGTAAATTCCTTGTCAGCTCGAACTCTCCTCAAAACCCGAGGATAACACCCTTTAAACCTTTCATGTAATACCCTTATCTGTCCATACCCTCACAGTAAACCAACGCTGGTCACCTTTACTGTTAAAACATCAAAATCAGCTATTTCCCCAGAGAAATTCGATGTTCTTCTATCCCATCACAACTAACAAACCCCACAGCTAACTCACACACTAGTGACCCTTAGCTGCTGCTTTCAGGGATAACCGGAGATCTCAACTCCAACTTATATCTAGAATCCCCCTCTTTAACACAATATCAGGTCCACGAAACCGTTCTAGGAACAACCAACACGAGTTCACCCGTCAAACCGACCAAACCCCTGAACTCTGTGGTTCATACCCTGAACCAAACCACAACTAGATCCAAATATCCCCAGGTATAATGCACACACAAGCATATACTAGGTCAAATCCACAATAATATACATTTAGCTACCAGATTCTATCATCACTAAGTATAACCATACTCATCATGCTTCATACAAGCCAATATACAGATATATCATATGAATTAAATCCAGAAAATTAACCACATACACTCAATATGCGAACCATTATGCCAATATTCATCCATATGCATAATAGTATTATTCAGCATGCATCAATCTCAACATGCAATAGTCAAGGGCCAGGCCCTATCAGTATCTCATGCATATGTCATTTCATTCCTCATGCTCCATATAAATAAGCAGTCAAACAGGGCATTCAAACATATATTTAGACATGTCAATCACTCATACCAACCAACCCTGAGTCGAGCTTGTCACTGACAGCGAGCGTACATGTTCGGTCGATCTCCAGAACCAATAAACCTTGGCTCGCTCTGATACCAAGTTGTAACGCCCTACTTCCTTAGAGCCATTACTAAGTGAGTTTTAAGACAAAACAGTGCAATGAACTCGCTAACCGAGGTTTTGAAGCAAAAGTGTGACTAATAAAAGTTAAGGCTGTAATCTTTGAAAATGCGTTGACTCAATAAAAACTTCTAGTATTAAACAATTGGGATCCCAAAAATAAGGTTTGAAAACTATTTACATCTTGAAATAAGTTTACAGTTGATCAGTTACAAAATCATAGATTATTACAGCCATTTTCAAATAAACCCCCAACCAAAGCAGTCGGGCAGGCCAAACATGTACGCGTCGCTTCACGCTCTCCGTACTCATGGTTGGTTGACTCAGTCATTGCCCTACCTGCAACACGGAGCACCCGTGAGCCGAAGCCCAGCAAGAAAACTCATGCATAACATAACATATGCAATTCATACAGTTTATCATAACAGATAATCCACATACAAACAAGTCAACCATTAGACTAAGCAAACACGGCCATGCCGCCCCCGAAGCCTTACCGAAGCCTGGGGTCTCGGTCCTCACCGCAAGGATCTCACACATATCCTCTGGGTCCCGGGCCCTGCCCTGACCATAAGCATCCCATGTGCTTAGTGTTACTTCCGGCTCCACTGCCGTACCCGGCCTACGCCGTACTCGGCCCTTGCCGTTCATTTCATTATAATCATATATAGCATAAATCAAGCAACATTCAAACAAATGCCAATTTATTTAAATCTGCACCCTAACATGTAATGCAATATATGGCCATGTGTGACGCCCCACATCACTATGGCTGCTTTCTGGAATGACGACTGGCCCTACAAACCAAGACAAGTCTTTCCAGCGTGCTTTGTCCTCACTCGCACACTTCCTGGGAAAACTTCCCAGGGGGTCACCCATCCCTAGATTACTCTAGGCCAAGCACGCTTAACCATGGAGTTCTCAAGTGATGGGCTACCGAAAAGAAGATGCACCTTCCTGATATAGGTAGTACCCATCAATCCATTTAAGCCCTCTTCAACTGTGTAGTCCCATACCTACACAGTCTTAGAATCATTACACTTGACCTTCCCCAGGCGGTGTGGGATTGCACAGCTTACCCGGTCTTTCCCCTTACGGATCACGGGATTCTGACTGTCACAATCACCCCCCCTTACGGGCCCGACGTCCCCGTCGGCCACACTTCCGGCTGGGTCAAGGCTCTGATACCATTATGTGACGCCCCACATCACTATGGCTGCTTTCTGGAATGACGACTGGCCCTACAAACCAAGACAAGTCTTTCCAGCGTGCTTTGTCCTCACTCGCACACTTCCTGGGAAAACTTCCCAGGGGGTCACCCATCCCTAGATTACTCCAGGCCAAGCACGCTTAACCATGGAGTTCTCAAGTGATGGGCTACCGAAAAGAAGATGCACCTTCCTGATATAGGTAGTACCCATCAATCCATTTAAGTCCTCTTCAACTGTGTAGTCCCATACCTACACAGTCTTAGAATCATTACACTTGACCTTCCCCAGGCGGTGTGGGATTGCACAGCTTACCCGGTCTTTCCCCTTACGGATCACGGGATTCTGACTGTCACACCATGCCCGGCAATCATCTCATCATGCAACATGCAATATAGGGCCATGCCCGGCAATCACACTATGGGCAAGCACGGTCCTCTAGCACGAGCCTCACCAACAACCTAGTCACAACACACAAGAAACATCCCTCAATACTAATCAACCCAAAACCACTTCCCGCGACCAATCTCGCACTCTCGGGACCTCTAAAACCTTAAAACAACATCCCGGAGACATCCCCCGAACCCCCGGAGAAAAGGCCTAAAATTGCCAAAATGTCAACCTGAAATTTGCCTTGTGCCGCGGCACCCATCAGTCAGGGGCTCCCTCGCCGTGGCACGAAAAACCTGTGTCGCGGCACGCCTTCGCAGACCCAGAATTCTGGGTTTCTCCTTCGCGTTTTCCCGAGCTTCAACCTCTCCAAATCACCCCAAACCAATACCTAAACCCCAAAACTCAAATCCAAACTTCATATAGACCATACATCAACCCATAAACATCATAACCCAACTCAATAACACAATCACACTCAAAATCACCCATTTGATTTCAACTTTCAGAAAACTCAAACCCAAAGGTCAAAAACACAACCCAAGCTTGAAAATCCTAAACCATGGCTCCAAAATCTTAAACCACAACAGAAAAGAAAACCCAAGGATGCTTAAAACTCTTACCTCAATCAAGAATTCAACTTTGAGCCCTCTCCAAATCCAGCTCCTTCCCCTCTTCTTCTTCTTCTTCTTCTTCTTGCTTTTCTTTAGCTTTTCTTCTCTTCAAACTCTATCAAGACCAAAATGACTAAGCCCCAAACCGTTTACCCCATATAACCCAGCTGCCATTTATCTAATTCCCAACCAAATGACCATTTTTCCCCTCCTTGCCTAACCTTTCCTACCTAAACCTCAAGGGCACTTAAGTCCTTTCATTTCTATTTCATATCTACCATTTTCTTTCTAAAACTTGTTACTCTCACCAGTAACTAATGGTTACCCAGGTTACTAAATCTCCAATAACCATTACCCGCTAAATCTCAACTTAACCATAAAATTCCCAAAGTACCCCTAGGCTCCTCCCGAGCCGGGTATAGAAATCCCGTTGTGACTCTTGAGTTAACTAGCTCTCTAGGACCGTCTCGGCACGTGCATCACAATAATAAAACCACACTCACATGGTGCAATTCACAGAATACAATTATCACATATCAATACAGTTATGCCCAACATGGCCAAAATTACAATTACGCCCTTCTAACACGATCCGGGCCTACATGCATACTAGTATACATAGTCATGCATCTCAGATAAACACATAGCCAAATAACATGCTTTAAATCATAACCATGCATTTAACTCATAAAATCACGCATAAATCCCAACCTGCCCTCTAGGCACACTAATCAAGGCCCTTAAGCCTTATTAGCTAATTTGGGTCGTTACAATACCCTTAGTCGCGGCAGCCAGGCAGGCCAAACATCTACGCACCACTTCATACTCTTTGTACTCATGGTTGGTCGACTTTCCCCTTGCCCTTACCTGCACCATAGAGCACCCGTGAGTCGAAGCCCAGCAAGAAAACTCACAC
Organism: Humulus lupulus; assembly: GCF_963169125.1. NCBI lineage: Eukaryota > Viridiplantae > Streptophyta > Magnoliopsida > Rosales > Cannabaceae > Humulus > Humulus lupulus. Next base: position 76,596,606 of record NC_084801.1, read on the forward strand.
AACCAGATAACATATGCATATTTAACATTCAATATACAATTAAGCCACCATCAGGCTAAAAACATATGGCCATGCCGTCCCAGGCGCTTTACTAGGCCCTGGGTTCATGATTCACACCGTGAGGATATCTCAGGTATCCTTTAGGGTTTTGCCCTGGCAACTCGCCCTCCACGTGCTAAATGCTACTCTTGGCCCCTTCGACGTTCCCAGCCTTCGCCGTTCCCAGCCCTTACCGTTCTCGGCCCTCGTCGTTCCCGGATCTTGCCGTTCAATCACATATATTCACACATAGCATAACTAAACAAATACTTAAACATGCATAAGCACAATCAATGGGGCTACGCTCTGCAACACAATCAAATAGGGTCGTGCTTCGCAATACAAACTATAGAGCCTCACCCTGCTCTACGGGTACATCAGTTTTCTTACCTGTGTCCTGAGCTTTCGAAGCACCGATGTCCCGAGCACAGTCTCCTAGTCCGAGCCTCGTCGAAACCCTAGTCACAATGCATCCGCAATATTTATCCATCAAGTTCTAATCCATTAAATATCTTTGAGTCATAATTCTAATCTCCGAGACCTTGAACTCTATCAATTCGGGTGATAAAATCCATCCCGAGCCTTAACTTTTGGATTCTCGAGCCTAAAACCTCCTTAAAGTCCAAAAAGGCACTAAGCACCGCGACCCCAAGAACCCATGCCGCGGCCCCCAGCTCAAACAGAAGCCCTGCCTCCTTTTGCCCACACGCGTCGCGGCCCTGCCTATAGGGCGCCGCAGTGCACCGCCACTTTTAGGCTGCCCAAAGTTCTAAAGGGCTGCAGCTTAGAAAGAACAATGTCGCGGACCGACCCCTTGAACCCAGAAAAACCCACCATTTTCTCTACCAAAACCAAGCCAATTAGCCCTAAAATCAATCTAACAACTTAATTTAATCATCCTAGAAGTTCCACTATGATTCCAGCAGAAAAACCTAACAAACTCTAGCTTTAAAACTTATCAAACCCAAAATTCTATCTTCAACTTCAATACCTCAAAAGGACTAAGAAAACCAGTCAATAACCACTGAATTAACTAGCTAAAATCACAGTTGATCCTCAAAGTGATGCTGAGTTAATCCCCAAGTAAAGAGCTCAAATCCTTGCTTAATTCCCAGCTTCTCCCTTGGTTTGGCTTAGAGAGAAAAATGAGAGAGAAAGAGAATGTTTTGGGTCGGTTTCTCCAAGTTTCTGAGTAATTCTTTGGTTTTGTTTTATTTAACTTAGTCTCTAAGGTTACCTCAAGGCTCGGGGTACCAAAAACGTCCCCGAGGGCAAAATGGTAAATTTTCCCAATATTCCCTCCTAAAACGTCTAATACCTGATAACCCCATAAAACGTCTAATACCTGAAATACCCCTCGACTCGCCCCGAGTCAGGCTTTCGTCCCTGTTGTGACTTACTAGCTAACGGCTCCCTATGATTGTCTCAGATCATGCAACACAGATATACCACAAGTGTATCACAATTATCACATTTATGCCCTCAACGGGCTAAAATTAGAAACATGCCCCTAATAACCAAGCAGGGCCCACATGCATATTTAATTCACCTAAACATGCATCTCTAATCACTTATTCATACAAATTCACATATTATAATAATAAATCACTTATTTCCCTCCAGGCACACTAATCAAGACCCTAAGCCTAATTAGAAAATTTGGGATGCTACAATTGTTGGAAATTGTGCCCTCAAAGCATATGTAGTAGACATTGTTTTACGAAATAAATAAATGAATTGAATTTGTTATGCATATATTTTCTGGACTATATTATTTTGTGATAATATTATGTAAATATCAAAAAAAATCCTAAGTTCATATATGTGATCTCAAACATTTATTGGTACTGGAGGATTGTGTTTGAGATAAATGAACTTGAATAGTTCGCAGTAAAATAAAGTTATGGAATCTTTAGATTAATTACTGCAAGTACGGTCCACTAGTATTATGAATACATGTGATCTAGATCCGGATCACTAGTGTGGTAGGACACTTTAGTGGAGGTGTTTTATTTATTAGAGAATATATAGAACTGGAATAGATATGTTTATTAATACTTAGTTAAATACCGTTTCGAAGTATTAATTAAATACATCAACTGATGATCATATACAAATAGATCTTAATCCTGAAGTTACTATGAACTCCTGTTTATGTTATATGAGTTTTTTTATTCACTTGTTAAGGTCTGTCAGAATGATCAGGCTATAAACTTTTGTTTTGGGAACTCATTAATGTACATGGCTGGAGACATGGTATACAGATATGGAATCTATGCCTTCTCGCAAAAGATTGAATGATGGTTCTCTTAAGGGTTGACTTTTGGGACTGAAAGGTTATTGAGCTCAAATTCATAATTTAGTTATGAATTAACCTTCACTAGTAACGTCAATGGTACTTAAGGAAACAAGAGATAATTAAAAGGGTAAAACGGTAATTTTATTCCCGATTGATTATGAACCATTATTAGAGGGTCAATTTGTATGCAATGATTATATTGGACGCTTTATAATTATAAAGTACTCAGTAAATGAAATGTTTATAATTACTAGAGTGCAGTCTCATATTTATAATGGAATAATCATGAGATTAATAAATTAAGATCATTTAATTAAAGAGTTTAATTAATAATCTCAAATTTATTGGAGCTTGGAATTATAGGTCCATAGGTCCCCATAGCAGCTCTATCAACACTATTCAAGGTAAGAGTTGATATGAAGAATAGTTTAAAGACATATTTAAGAAGAAATTTGTTCTTCAGGCCAAATATGCAATTATATGATAATAGTGATTAATTAATTAATTACAAATTAGTTGTAGTTAACAAAATTAATTAATATTTAATTATTGTATAATTTTCGAAATTTAATTAAATAATTAATTAATTATAATTTTCGAAATTATAATAAATTAAATATTTATTTTTGAAAATATTGGATTTAATTAATTGGTAGAATTAATTAAATATCTTTATTTCAGTGCGAGATAATAATCTGATAAGTTGAAATTGGATTTGAATTTAAAAAATTAATATTTATTCAAATAATTAATTATACTTGATAATTAGTTAAAAAAGGTATTTAATTTAAATTTGAATTAGTTATCAGGTTGTTAGATTTTATCTGACAAAGAAGTTTAAATAAATAATTAAATAAAATTTGAAAAAAACAATATCCCTAAAAATAGGGATGCTACACGTGCACACACAATCGTGTAGGACTATTTTTCAGGGATAGGATTTTTATTTTTATTTATTTAATTAATTAATTAATTAATAATTCAAAAAATTAGTTTTTGGATTTTTTCATTAATAAAATAATTAAGTAATTAAAAAGTAAATTGTAAGTTGGTTACAGATTTATTTTTTAAATTTGAATATTTTCTTTTAAATATGACTACTCATAAGATATTCAGAGATCTGAGACAAATCAGAAGATTCTCTCTATGAAAAATAGAACGATAGTTTTCTCTCCCTGAAAAATAAAGAACCAATTCTCAGCCTATTCTCTTGATCTCATGTGTTGAGTATATCAAGTAGAATCACAAATAAACTGTCCTTCATTCTCTAAGTGCCCACATACTTCTTGAGGTGTAGAGAACGCTTGGCAAGATCTTGGTGTGAGTACCTGGGAGCGGCTTGGATAGGAAGATCGTTCCAAATACGAAAAGATAGCAAGGACACTTGATAGGCTTCAAGAGGTATGAATTCTATCCTTAAATTGCTTATGATTAATGTATGTATATTAATGGATCCGCATGTTTAATGGTAGTTTAAACATGTTACAAAATTTTTGTTGTACACTGAGGCAACCCCACCACCATTCCGCTGCATATTAGGAAACTCGTTCCTAACAACAACCCTAATGTGGTTTAATGGTTGGATTAGTAGGCCAAGAGGGCCATAATTGATTTATTATGCCATTAAACTATTATGTGCATGTTTATGTGAATTATATTATAATATGATTTTAAATGCGTGCATGTGGGTCCACATTTCATCTCAGGGGTATTTTGGTAATTTGGCCCATTGAGGGTGTAATTGTATATTTGTATGCATGTCGGTGATATATTGTTGAAGCCACATTACAATGTGGATTTGTTCGAGCTATTCGACATGAGACGATCTTTGAGTATAAATTAGTGGTTTAGTCATAAAGGGATTAAGTTCGAGGCTTGGGCTGAGTCTCGGGATATTTTAGTGAATAGAGCGTTGCCGGGAATTAAAGGGTAATGGGATATGAATTATTGGTATTTGAGAATATCAGGAATAGCGGGAATTGGAAGGTGTTAATTATGATTAACGAAATAGGTGGAAAAGGACGGTTTTACCCTTGGGAGTCTTTAGAAACCTTTAAATGACCTAGGGGAAAAATAGTCTTTTCACCCTTAAGATATATATCAACCCTCTGGATTGTAGAAGCTTACCCAAAATAGAGCTTCCTCATCCCTTCTCACGATCATCATTCTCCTCCTTCCTCATTTGGAATTTTTGACCCCAATTCGAAGAACCAAGCTAGGAAATCAAAGTTTGGAGCTTAGGACTTTAGTTCATCCATTGAAGAGGACTCAAATCCAGCTTGAGGTAAGAATTTATCCATGAACTTTAGCTATACTCTATTTTTCTTATGGTTTTTCAGTTGAGGAATTTGAAGTGTCTAGTTGGGAATCAATGGAAGTTTTTGAGGAAGGTTACTTGGGTTTTAATGAGGTTAGGGTATAGATGAAGTTTGGGGTTAAAGGGCATGTTTGGGTGATGTTTGGGGCTGGTTTGAAGGCTTGGTTTTCAGGGGAAATCGTTGGGAAGGAAACCAGAAAAAATCTGGTCCTGCAAGTGGCGCCCCAGCGCTAGGCTGAAGCAGAGAGGTGGGTCTCTTGGACTTGGGGCAGCACCCCAGCGCTACCTAGCAGCGCCCCAACGCTAGGTCAGTTTCAGCAAGTCCTATTTTTAGGGCTCGAGATGACTTTGGGGGCTCAAGGGTTGGTTCCTTTACCCTGTTTGGGTAGATTGGGAGTCCCGAGAGTGCGGGATTGATCCTAGAAGTGAGGTTTTAGATTGTGAACCTTTTATTAATTTACTTTATTGATGGATTCCAATTGGTTATGACTAGGTGACCGCTAAGGAACTAAAAGACAGATCATTCTCAAGGGTCGTTCTTTTACTGATTCTCGCTCAAACCAGAGGTAAGAAAACTGCACCCCATATGTGACATGCATGGTTATTATTGAGGCATGTTGAGGGCATAAATGTGGACATCGATTGTATATCAAATGCTTAACAAATCTTGCTTACTTGTGAATGGCACTGACTCATTAGTCAGAATTGGCAATGGTGTCGGTATTAATTGTGAAGCTGTGACTCATTAGTCAAGTTCAACAGTAGTAATGAGCACTGTTCACATGGTATTGAATCATAAGTCAAGAATGGTTTTAGATTGTTTAACGCAAGCCGACAAAGATTAGATCTAATCGATATCTGCATTGAATGACTCAAATGAGCATTAATGCCGGACCGACCTCAAGTTTGATGAATATTAAAAGCGCTTGTCTAGACTAAGGCTAGTAACTTAAAGCCAGGGCCAGAGAGCCCTTGTGACAGTTTAGTCACATGGCTATGGGTGTTGATACCTCTAGTGACTTACTCATTAGTCACTCATCGGTTTAAGCTAGTGACTTAGTCATCAGACACCCATCTATTTAAGCTAGTTACTTACTCATCAGTCACTCATCTGTTTAAGCTAGTGACTACCCATCAGTCACTCATATGATTTACGTTAATGACTTACTCATCAGTCTCTCATTTGATTAGGGCTATAAGCCCTATTATGGTCAAACAGAACCTCAAAGTGATATTCACTCATCTGTTCGAGGCTATATGTATGATTATAATGATCATCATTTGATAATATTTATATGCAGTATTGAGTTTTCTTGCTGGGCTTTGGCTCATGGGTGCTATGTGGTGCAGGTAAAGGGAAAGAAAATCTCACCCAGCCTTGAGTGGAGAGCTTAGGTGGTGATGTGTACATATGCGACCGCTTGACCACCACGGCCAAGGAGTTCTCAGAGGAACTAGGGGGTTTACCCTATTTTTGCCGCTTAGGTCGGCAGGTTGTAAATTTTAGACTGTATAGACCATTTTGTATTGTAAATAACTTGTAAACGCTTTTATGGCCCCATGAACAGCTTTATGTTTTAAATATAATATATTTTTTCTTTTTGATTGGTTTTACACCTTATCCTATTAATAACACCTAGAAGAATGTTTTTAACCAAAGAACTCGATTATAGAGTTAAGCACGGTTCAAAGTTCATAGTAACGGTCTTGGAGTTACCAGGGCGTTACAACTTGGGATCAGAGCGTGCCAAGGTTTAGGGTTCCTGTAGACTGGCTGGGAATGTACACTCATCACTCAAGTCAAGCTTGACTCATGGTTTGGTAACTATTTATGTGGTTATATATTTAATTTCTTAAATATAGTATAAATGCTTTACCTGTATACATGAGATACCTTGATAAGGTTGAGCCCTAAATACTGCACCTTCAGCAAAAGTGTGCTAAATAGTACCGATATTGCTGGAACATAGTCATTAGTATTGTTCATTGTGAACTATTATTTGATACATTCTAAGTGCTAAATGCTATACTCATGTATCCATCTGTATACTTGTGTGACTGTGGAATTTGGTGATTATCTGGTTATCTTGGACCGTGAGGTGGCAAGAGGTTTTGTTATTACTGCTTAATTGTCTGCATTGATTGTTTCAGCAAGATTTAAGTTGATAAGAATGATTCCAACATAGGCAGATTGATCAGCTGGCCAGGGTGATCAAGGCCAAAATAATGATCAGGGTCAGGAGAATGACCAGAGTCAGATTCCACAGCCAGCTCCTGAGAACTGGCAACAGTTATTTAATGATCTGCATACTACAATATTGTGGCAGGAAGAAGAACTCCACCCCCTAGGCAACAGTAGGCTCTTGCAGTAGCCAGTGTATCTGAGCCACCTCCTGTATCGGTGCCAGCAGCTGAGCAACTGTCTGAGGTTGGTAATAAATGGGAGCCTCTCTATGAAAGGTTCAGAAAGCAACAACCTCCAGTCTTTGAAGGTAGTGCAGATCCTGCAAAGGGAGAGCAGTGAATGTGGAATGTGAAGAGTTCATGGGGAAGCCTAAAAGTCCCTACTGTGGCCTTATACGACGTCGTATACCATGAGCAGGGGCTTGGGGGGGAGATGTACGCCTTGATTTTCCCATGGGCTGATTAGCGAGCTGAGCTGCGGCCTAATCATGATTATCTCGTGGACATCCCCAAAACCAGAGCTTCCATCATAAGATCATACCTCCGTAGCTCAAGGTAACTTAGGGGTTCGCCTCTGATAACTTAAGGACAGAGTCCGGGCTCTGAAGGCCGAAGGTCGAGTTAAGTATCCAGCCCGTAGTACGAGCTAGAGTTGAAGGCTATGACCCTTTATAGAGTCAGCCACGCAAGGTAAACGTGCATATATCAGACATCACATGTTTGATATATCCCTGACTTCTCGGACACGCAGCAGGAACGTGTGTATTCAGACACCCACAACTGGGTTGGGCCGTGTGGCCCATTATCTCCTTACCTATTGATTTGACCACACTTATGTGTCAGGTTTAGGAATTAATCATGAATGTCACAGAGTTGACATGATAGGTAAGAAGGTCACGGGATGACCTTCTTACCAACTCCCAGGTGTCTTCTCCTATAAATATGGAGACCTTGGGAGTTAATAGAGGTTGGATTCTTTATTGTAAGAAGGACCCTATAATCAAATATCCAGTATATAGCAATAATACTGACTAGTGGAGTAGAAGGATTTTAACCTTTGAACCACTCAAAAAACGTACTTTGAGTCACCATTTCATTTCCTAAGATCATATATCTGTTTCGGTTCAACATAAGCACTAATCCCTTTCTCTTCTTTTCTTAATTTCCTGTTGGCGAAGAACCGCGTCAACAGTTTGGTGCTTTCATTGAGAGCAAGTTCGATTAGTGTTGTCGCAAACATCCAACTATGGTGACTACTCGATCCAGGCACAGTAACGAGACAGAACAGCATGATGGACAGGAGGCTCATCATACTGCCATCCCTGGTGAACAAGTTCCTGAAGCCCAGCAGCGGCCAGGAAAGCAGCCGGCGGGCCAAGATGACACCAGAAGTTCGGCACCTCGGCCACCTAATCCAAACCCGTGTTATTACACTGCAGTGGAGATGGAGAATGCTCAGCTGAGGAGCCATCTAGCAATAGCTAGCCAACAGATCAAGGATGCGCTGGCCCGACTACCCCCTCTCACAACCAATGCTAATGTCGGAGAGAGACAAGGCGAGGCTACTAAGTCTCGCCGGGGTAACCGATCCAAGCATAGCCACTCAGACAGATTTCCGACAGCCAACTCCACTCCTTCATCACACCATCGAGAGGAAAACTTCGAAGAAGTGCCTGGAGCCAGGCAACAGCAATACAGCCGTTCGGTCAGAACGTCGACTCCTAGCTCCCAACCATCCTCGAGAGCGCCCAGGGAACTCGAGGAAATTCCCGAAGTAGATTCAGGGAGGGCTCGCAGCATCAGCCCGTCCCCAACAACCGTCCTGTGCCTCGTCCAGATCTCCAGGCTCGGGACCAGCAGATTGGCAGGGCCGAAAGGCCCCCACCGAACTTGATCCATCCAGACGGAACCAGGATAACCTCTCCAGTCAGGCATCCTCCGTCTCCAATCAGATATCCATCTCCTCCTCGGCCCGTCCGAGATATTCCAACCTACGGAAGTAGCAGGAGAGATCCGCCATCAGCTGGACATTCCCGGCGTAGCAGAGCGCCAAGGGAAAGCCTAGATCCTCAGCACCAAAGGCGAGCTTCAAGCCTCTCTAGCAGGAGTTACTGGACCGGCAGTCACCGGAGTGACCTTTCTGGCGGAGACCTGCGTCAGCGCCTATGTTCGGCACAAAGCCCATAAGCCACTCGGGGAGGCGATCTGCGGGATCGCCTTAACTCTCACAGAGGGGAGCCAGCAGGAGGAGATAGCCATGCTCGCTCAGGGGGGCCCTGTCCGAAGTACGTAACGGTGGGAATGCCCCAAATAACCTATCTCAAGATAGGAGGGGCAATAACCCACCAAATATGTATAATGGATCCGGAGCTGTTGAACAGCCCCGGAATAACCAAGGACATCAGGACCAAACCCTCGAGCGCCTGGCCCAGATGGAGGAGCTGATGAGGAAGCTCCTGTCAGAGAAAGAAAAAGATGAATATGATTCTAGGGAAGAGATGGAGCTCTTTGCCCCAGCATAGCAGCAACGGTTTACCCACCTGGTTTCCGTATGCCGCACCTGTCTAAGTTCAATGGAGACGGAGACCCGTCGGATCACCTAGGGATGTTTAACACCCTGATGATGGCCCACAACATTGGCCCCGAGCTGAGGTGTTTAATCTTTCCTTCCACACTGACTGGACCTGCCAGGCAGTGGTTCAAGCAAGGTAAAAGACAGTCAATCAGCTCCTGGAAGACTTTCTCGGCGGATTTCAAAAGGGCATTCCGAGCCTCCCAGGCTGCCCGCGTTCAGGCCGACTCTTTGGCTAACGTGAGGCAACAGACCAGTGAAACTCTGAAGGCCTACCTAAGCAGATTTGCGAACGTTGCTGCTCGGCCCAGAGACGCGGATGATAGCTCCAAGCTCATGGCCATGAGAACTGGAATCCTCGTCGGAGGGGATCTCTGGAAAGACATACAAAGAAAGGGAGTCAGCTCGGTTAACGAATTCCTTAACAGGGCCCAGGAATGGATAAACTTGGAGGAAGCCGAAGCCTCAGCTGCAGGAACCAGCTAGGTCCTTGATCAGCCCGCTGGAGTGGGGACGGAGGTCGTGGCAGCGACCCAAAACGTCACACAGAACAACGAACTCGGTGGAGGAAAAAGAAAGGGGAATGGTGAAGGCAGCCAGCACGGCCAAAAGAAGAATAAGTCCGTACACAAGTTTAAGCCCGTCTACGCTACTTACACAGAGCTCACCCAGTCTAGGGAGAAGATTTTCCTAGCTAATTCTACTCGCCTCCCGTGGAAGAGGCCCGAGCCGTTGAAGCACCAAAAGGGGAAGAGAGATACCTCCAAGTTTTGCCGCTTTCACAACGATGTTGGCCACAACACCGATGATTGTAGGCATCTAAAGGACGAGATCAAGACTCTCATCCGTGCCGACCCCTTGGCTCAATACGCGCAGAATAGAGTCCCAGCAGGTCGACCCGCTCCAGAAGTCCCGGCCAGTCAGCCCGGGTCTCGGATAGATCAGGACGTCCCTCTTCCCTTGGTTGGAGGGGAGATATCCACCATCTCTGGAGGTTCAGTAGATATCCACCATCTCTGGAGGTTCGCATGTGTTTGGCACGAGCAGGGGTGAACAAACTTAAGGCGCACAATGGAGAAGAGTTCGTTCTGGAGCAGCGCCTGCCAAAGCAGCAGCGATTGGAGAAGCAACCGATCATTTTTACAGAGGAAGATGCGGGCCATGTCCAATTCCCTCACAATGACCCTTTGGTCATGGCAGTTCAGCTCGCCAATCAGAGAGTGAGGAGGGTGCTGATCGACAACGGGAGCTCGGTGAACCTCCTATTCCGATCCACATTAGAGAAGATGGGTTTGACTGTCGCCGAGCTGAAGGCGACCTCCATGATGTTATATGGTTTTTCGGGAGAAGGATCGGCGGCCATAGGGACGATCGAGCTGGTAATCACCCTAGGAGAAGGACCTCGAACACTCTCGAAACTCCTCGAGTTCGTGGTCATTGACTGCACCGCTGCGTACAACGCAATTTTGGGACGACCTATGCTCATAGCGTTTGAGGCCGTCGCTTCCATTCGCCACCTCGCGATGAAATTCCCTACTTCCACGGGAATATGCACTGTCCGTGGCGATCAGCTCACTGCCAGGGAATGCTACAGCATTTCTATGAATGGAAAATCTAAACCCGGGCAGCTGGCAATGGCCATTCAAGGTGGTGAAAAGGAATCTCAGGAACCCTTAGCTAATTCCGAGATTGAAAAACCTCAAAGCGCCGAAGGGGAAAATGTCATCTTAAGTGAGGATATTGACCCTCGAATAAGCGAGGACAGATCCGAGCTTCAGGCTATTGAGGAGCTCGAGGAAGTGAACATTGACCCGCAGAACCCTTCGCGGAAGGTCAAGCTCGGGAAAAACCTCTGCAGCAAGAGGAAGGCGGAGCTGACTAGGTTTCTGCGAGATAACTTGGACGTATTTGCATGGTCACACGAAGATATGGTGGGAATCAGCCCTAATGTCATCATGCACACGCTTCATCTGGATAAAAGTGTTCCCGCCAAGTCCCAGAAGCAAAGACGCCTAGGAACGACCCGGGCTGAAGCCCTAAAAGAAGAAGTATCCCGGCTCAAGAAATGCGGCCTTATCCGTGAAGCCAAGTTTCCGATCTGGGTCGCCAACCCCGTGCTAGTTCCAAAGCCTAACGGGAAGTGGCGGACCTGCATCGACTTCTCCGACCTGAATAAAGCCTGCCCCAAGGATTGCTTTCCGTTGCCAAGGATTGACCAGTTGGTGGATGCCATGGCGGGGCACGAGCTCATGTCCTTTATGGAAGCGTACTCAGGCTACAATCAGATCGCCATGAATCCGGTGGACCAGGAACACACCAGCTTCATGACCCTGACTAACGTTTATTGTTACAAGGTCATGCCGTTCGGGCTGGAGAACGCTGGAGCTACCTACCAAAGATTAGTAAATAGAATGTTCGCTGACCAGATCGGAAAAAACATGGAAGTGTATGTTGATGACATGCTAGTCAAGTCAAAGAATGCCGATAACCATGTTTCCGACCTGGAAGAATGTTTTAAGATACAATGGGAGTATGGCATGAGGCTTAATCCACAGAAGTGCACTTTTGGAGTCGCGTCAGGGAAATTCCTGGGGTTCATTGCCAATACACGAGGAATCGAGGCAAACCCCGACAAGATCAGATCACTGCTCGAGCTTCCCTCGCGCAGGTCATGAAAAGATGTCCAAGGCCTGACAGGAAGAGTGGCAGCCCTCAATCGGTTTATTTCCAAGTCCACAGATAAGTGTTTTCCATTCTACAACCTGCTCCGAGGAAACAAGAAGTTCGAATGGACAGAAGAGTGCGAAAGCGCATTCCTCGACCTGAAGGCACATCTGGCCGAGCCGCCTGTACTATCCAAACCAAAAGTAGGAGAGCCTCTTTTTCTCTACCTGGCTGTCACGGAGGATGCAGCCAGTGCCGTATTGGTCCGGGAAGAAGACCGAGTTCAGAGACCAGGCTACTACATCATCAAGAGACTTCTCGGGGCTGAATCCTGGTACCCGTTGATGGAGAAATTGGCGTTTTGCCTTATCACGGCCTCGCGAAAGCTCAGGCCGTACTTCCAGTCCCACTCGATACACGTCATGACCGATCAGCCTTTAAGGCAGATTTTGCAAAAACCTGAAGCATCGGGACGTTTGTTAAAGTGGGCAATCGAACTCAGTCAGTTCAAGATTTTGTACACTCCGCGAACTGCTGTAAAAAGCCAGGCCCTGGCCAATTTAAATGCAGAATGCGCGGGATTCCAAGAGGATCCCGCGGAGGACTCACACCAAGTCACCTTGCCCCAAGCGTCGTGGAGGATCTTTGTGGATGGTTCGTCCAACGAGAACAGCTCCGGAGCAGGAATCATCTTGATATCCCCCGGGGGACATAGATTCCACTCGGCACTGAGATTCGGATTCAAGGCCTCCAACAACGAGGTCGAATACGAAGCTTTGCTGGCCGGGCTAAGGATAGCCCAGGAGTTGAAGGCGAATATCAAGCACGGGGGCTCAAGATGGCCACATATCTGGCAAAGGTAAAAGTTGAGTTGTCCGCGTTCGAACGAGGCTCGATCGAACAGATACCTCGGAAGCAGAACGCTAATGCCGATGCCCTTGCCAAGCTCACAACCTCTGGGGAGACAGAGACCTTGGGATTAGTACCAATAGAATTCTTGGAAAAACCAAGCATAGAAGATGTCAGGACGGAGGTCGAGATGATCGATGCCAGGCCGACCTGGATGACCCCCATCCTTGAATATCTCGTCGAGGGAAAGCTGCCTGAAGGACGTAATGATGCACGTCGATTCCTGTATCAGGCTCCGAGATATACGATGGTTGATGGAGTGTTATACCGGCGTGGGCATTCCCTACCTCTCCTGCGATGCGTTCTTCCAAGCAAAGCAAAGGCCATCCTGCAGGAGGTACATGAGGGTTTTTGTGGAGACCACACTGGGGGGCAGAGCCTGGCCTTAAAGGTCCTGAGGCAAGGATACTACTGGCCAACTTTGTCCAAAGACTCGACTTCTTACGTGAAGAAATGCGACAAGTGCCAGCGATTTGCCGCAGTTGCTCGAGCTCCTCCAGTCGAGCTGAAGATGATCTCGTCCCCATGGCCGTTCGCTGTTTGGGGGATCGATTTGGTGGGTGCCCTCCCTACTGGAAAAGGCGGGGTCCGTTACGCCATGGTAGCCATCGACTACTTTATGAAGTGGACTGAGGCAGAACCTTTGCCGACGATAACGTCGAAAAAAGTGCTTGACTTCGTGGTTAAAAGCATTGTCCGTCGATTCGGTCTACCCAAGAAGATCGTTTCCGATAATGGCACTCAGTTTGACAGTGACCTGTTCACCGAGTTTTGTGAAAGGTACGAAATTGTGAAAAGTTCCTCCTCCATGGCCTATCCTCAGGCGAATGGCCAGGTCGAGGCTGTCAACAAGACTCTAAAGGTGAGCCTCAAGAAGAGATTAGATGAAGTGAAGGGGGTCTGGCCAGAACATCTCCCCCAGGTCCTATGGGCATACCAGACCTCGCATCAGACTCTTACGGGTCATACTCCTTTTTCCTTAACCTTTGGGAGTAAGGCAGTCCTCCCTGTGGAAATTAAGGTGCTTTCGCATAGGGTCCAGTCTTATGACCAGGACCGCAACCACGAGCTACTGTGCAATTCCCTTGACCTATTTGATGAAAGGCGAGAAGATTCACAACTCCAGCTCGCCCATTATCATCAAAAGATCACTCGTTATTTCAACTCCAAAGTCAAAAAGCGCACCTTTAGCGTTGGCGACCTGGTCCTAAGGAGAGTCTTCTTAGCCGGTAAGGACCCCAAAGACGGAGTCTTGGGACCGAACTGGGAAGGACCATATCAAGTCATCGAGGTCATTAAGGAAGGAACTTATAAGTTAGGTCGGCTTGATCGAGGGGTAGTCCCGCGGACTTGGAACGCCATCCATTTAAAGAAATACTATCAATGATTCACTTGTAAGGCCTAGAAGGCCATTTTTTATGTATTAAGCAATGAGAATCAGCTTTTTGTTTATATTTGTACATGTTTTCAAGTGTAATCTAAAGTAACCATGAAAGACCCTTTCCCAGTTACTTGGGGGGGCATATGGTACCTGGATATAACCAGGTCGCCTTAATGACTTAGAATTTGATTCAAATCTATTGATCGTTGTTTTTCTTAAAAAACGCGAGATATTGATAAGGATTAACGCGAACTAAGTCCTATCCTGGATATAACCGGGTCATAAAACTTAGAAGTTGATTTAAATCTATTGATCGTTGTTCTTCTTAAAGAGCTTGAGATATGGATAAAAGTTAACATGAACTAAGTTTTCAAATTAAGTTCCTGGATATAATTGGGTCATAAAACTTAGAAGTTGATTTAAATCTATTGATCGTTGTTCTTCTTAAAGAGCTCGAGATATGGATAAAAGTTAACACGAACTAAGTTTTCAAATTAAGTTCCTGGATATAACCAGGTCATAAAACATAGAAGTTGATTTAAATCTATTGATCGTTGTTCTTCTTAAGGAGCTCGAGATATGGATAAAAGTTAACACGAACTAAGTATTCAAATTAAGTTCCTGGATATAACCAGGTCATAAAAATTAGAAGTTGATTTAAATCTATAGATCGTTGTTCTTCTTAAAGAGCTCGAGATATGGATAAAAGTTAACACGAACTAAGTTTTCAAATTAAGTTCCTGGATATAGCCAGGTCATAAAACTTAGAAGTTGATTTAAATCTATTGATCATTGTTCTTCTTAAAGAGCTCGAGATATGGATAAAAGTTAACACGAACTATGTTTTCAAATTAAGTTCCTAGATATAACTGGGTCATAAAACATAGAAGTTGATTTAAATCTATTGATCATTGTTCTTCTTAAAGAGCTCGAGATATGGATAAAAGTTAACACGAACTAAGTTTTCGAATTAAGTTCCTGGATATAACCAGGTCATAAAACATAGAAGTTGATTTAAATCTATTGATCGTTGTTCTTCTTAAGGAGCTCGAGATATGGATAAAAGTTAACACGAACTAAGTTTTCAAATTAAGTTCCTGGATATAACCAGGTCATAAAACTTAGAAGTCGATTTAAATCTATTGATCGTTGTTCTTCTTAAAGAGCTCGAGATATGGATAAAAGTTAACACGAACTAAGTTTTCAAATTAAGTTCCTGGATATAGCCAGGTCATAAAACTTAGAAGTTGATTTAAATCTATTGATCGTTGTTCTTCTTAAAGAGCTCGAGATATGGATAAAAGTTAACACGAACTAAGTTTACAAATTAAGTTCCTCGATATAACCAGGTCATAAAACTTAGAAGTTGATTTAAATCCGTTGATCTTTGTTCTTCTAAAGAGCTCGAGATATGGATAAATATTAATGCGAACTAAGTTTTTCAAAAATTGCAACCAAAATGCGTAGGGGCAAGAAAGAGAATCAATTAAAAATAAAATCGAGTTAAATTGTCTCGAGGTGGAAGCACCTCATGCAAAGGTTACACAAAAAAATATTAAAAATATTGAAGGAAAGGGCACAAGCGAAGAAAGCCCTAAGCTCCGCCAGGTGGCCCCTTGGAGGACCCCGTCTCGCCTTGCTCAACTGCGCCAGAGCCTTCCCCGGCCTCGGAGGGCGCTTCTTTCTCAAGGCGAGCTTGGAACTTCACCAGCAAGCGCTCCCAGAGGCTTGCTGACAGGAAGGAGAAGTCAGCGTCTGGATTGTAGGCCCAACAATGGTAGAATAGGTCTTCCAAGGCCTTTTCCGAAGTTGTCCGCTGAGCCTCCAGGGCGGCCTTGGCCTCCGCCTTCGCGGCATCCAGGTCTGTCCGTGCGGTGGCGAGGGCGGTCTCGAGCTCTTGAACCTTTGGGCGGGTTTTTTCCTACTCGGCCTGCGATGCCGCCTACAGAGAAGTCTGGTGCTCGCTCCTCATATCCTCGAGCTGAGTTTAGGTCCTGGCGATGCTCCGATGAAGGGCAACGACGCTCTGCGAAGGCAGAAAGGCAATTGCCTTAGAAAAAAGAGAAGAAAGAAAAGCAGGGCAAAGTGTAATGATAAAAAGCCATAAAAGGGTAAAGTCAGCTTACCGTTAGGGTCATGCCCAGTGAAACTTCAGCACGCCCACCGGGCTCATTGTCTCGATGGCCCGGAGCTCCTTCTCGTTGAACTTGTATATGTGGCTGACGGCGTAGTTCGCCGACTCATACACCGTTCCCTGGAAGGCCTTTGGAATCTTCTCCAGGTCCTGGGGATTGACTGGGATGCGTACCTCGGAGGGTACGATCGCCGAAGCCTCGAGCTCCGTTCCTGCGTCCCGAGCGGCGGCCGGAGCTCGCGGAGGGGGTGGGGGCATGTTGCTTCCCTCTATAGCAGGAGGAACCGCTCCCATGACCTGGGCAGCTGGGGCTTGCTCCTTCTCCTTTGCAAGAGACTTGGTGGGGGTCCCGGTGGCGTGCTTGGACGTCCGGAGCCTCTTCATTCTTGGCCCAGCGGCCCCAGCTGGGGGGTTCCCCCCGGCGAACGCACCTCGCAGGATCTCTTCGGGCTGAGACATCTCTTCTGTCAAAATAAAGACATGGTTAGTACAAGAGTTAGCAATCATACAGAAACAAAAACAAAGGGGGAAAAAGAGTAATTAAAGTATACGCATACTAAAGGAAATCCTACCCCCTGAGCTAGAAGAAGAATCTAAGTCAATTACTTCCCGAGCTGGCGCAAGTTCTGGGTCCGAGGATGATTCAGGGCTAGATTCTTCTACATATTGCTTAAGCCCCGGAGCTACGACACCCCTCCGAAGTGAGGGCCATGACTGAAGGTTGGTCCCATACTCCTCGAATAAGATCAACCTAAAGGCTAGGGCGTTATCTACTACTACGGTGCCCCTAGGCCAGCTATCTTGGTTGTCCAACACAAGCCGGTCGACACAGTGGAGCAGGGTTGTGTTCAGGTCCGGATCACTTCGGTGATGATGGATGAGCTGCCTAGGATTGAATGTAGCTAGCCGGGGGTCTGCTGTGGCCTTATCTGAACTCCTAAACAAGTAAGGGTTACCTTGGCCAGAAGGACCTGCAGCTGCTCCGGACTGGATCCTCTCCTCCCCCGTCCTCTGGGCGACCTCCAGCGCCCGCTTCCTGTTCCTCACGAGGGGAACTTCGTCGTCCTCGTCCTCCTCATCTTCAATTCCCGCGACCTCGTCCACGATGATGGGTCTGGTGTCGCGAGATGGGGAAAGCCCCCGGGGCCTCCTTAGGTTCAAAGTCTGATTTGGGAAAATCAGCTTGCAGGCCACCATCATCTCTTCTGTTACGAGCACGCGATAATCCTTCTCACGGGGGGGCAAGCCCGCCAGTGTCTCGTATTGGGCCCCGAGGGTAACAGATTTCTCTTCGGTGCCATTTGGTCGTGTAACGACCCAAATTCGCTAATAAGGCTTAAGGGCCTTGATTAGCGTGCCAGGAGGGCATGATGGGATTTATGTGTGATTTTATGAGTTAAATGCATGATTATGATTTAAAGCATGTTATATGACTATTTGATTATTTGAGATGCATGACTATGTATATTAGCATGCATGTAGGCCCGGATTGTGTTAGAAGGGCATAATTGTAATTTTGGCCATGTTGGGCATAACTGTATTGATATGTGATGATTGTTGAGACCACATTGTGATGTGGATGTATCTTTGATTTGTGACTCGAGACGATCCCAGTGAGCAGACTAGCGGAAAGTCGAGGCGGAGATTTATACCCGGCTCGGGGCGAGCCTGGGGGTATAAATAGGAAGCTAATGAGTATATTGGGGTTTATTTTGATATCGAGGAATACTTATTTGGTGATTTATCAGGTGTTGGAAAGCAACGGGAAAATATTTGAGACACTTGAGGATTAGCGGGAATTGGGTAAAATGACTAAAATGGCCCTACTTGGACAAAAAGATTTTAGAGTTAATAGGGAGGGCATTTTGGTCAATTGGCTTTTAAGAGATTGATTATGAGGCTTTATATACTTAGTGGGATTGGTAGAGAGAGTGAATGGCTGTGGGAAAGAAAGAAAAAGGAAGAAAAGAAAAGAGAGAAAAGAGAAGGTTTTCCAAAGGATCGGTTTGTGCATTCTTGCACCATTTCTCTTCAAATATCTTGGGGCAAAGCTCAGTGGAGAGCTAAGATAGGCTGAGCATCAAGGATCTTAAAGTTAGACTTGAAGATTTGGCAAGGATTAGCAAGAGCACATCAACTTTTGAGGTAAGTTTTTAGAAATTTCAGTTTTATGGGTTTTGCTGGTTTGAGCTGTGTTTTGAGCCGAGTTGATGGGAACTTTAGGGAATTTCTGGGCAAGCTTTGAGGGAGAGCAAGCTAAGGAGGCCTAGGGTTGAATCAAGGTCGAAATTACATCAATGGTATGATTTCTAAGTCCTAACTTTGTTGTTTGACTGAATTTCTGGGTTTAGGGTTCATCTATGGTGAATCTTGTGATTTAGGATGTGTGTGCTTGGGTTTTGAGATTTGGGGATGCTTGGGATGAATGGAGAGTGTTTATATGCTTGATTTTGAGTTTGGTAATGATTTGGACAAGTTTGGGGTTGAAATGGTAGAAGGAAATCCAGGAGGCGATTTTGGGTAGTGCTGGTCTGCAACTAGCGCTACAGCGCTAGTCAGTTGGCACTAGCCCCTGTTCCTGGGGGTGTGGTTCTGCTTGTAGCGCTACAACGCCCTCTTTAGAGCGTTGTAGCGCTGCACTGTTCACAGAAGGGGTTTTTGGGTTATTTGTGAGGGATTTTGACCTAGGGTTCGGGGCTCGATTCCGCCACTTTGTTTTGGGGATCTAGGACTTACCAGGGGCTCAGGAGTGGTCCCGAGGCTAGGTATTCGGACTTGGGGTTCGGTGTTGACTTTGACCTATGTTTGTGCCTAGGTGTGCGCTAAGGCTCAAGTGGGATCGTGCTCAAGGAGTCAAGTGTTGAAAGCTATCGAATTGAAAGGTAAGAAAACTATAGCACCCGTAGGATAGGGCATGGGCCCATAGTGTGATTGAGGAGCACGACCCTATATTGCATTACATGTTAGGGTGCAGACTTGATTGAATTGATATATGTTCAAATGTTATTTGAGTTAGATTATCTGTGATTATAGTTGAATGATACGGCGAGGAGTCGAGAACGGCAATGGAGCCGAGAACGGCGAAAGGCCGAGAACGGCAGTGGGGCCGGAAGTACCACATAGAACATGGAGTGCTGGTAGTCAGGGTGGGACCCCATGGATACATGTGATATCCTTACGGTGAGGACCGAGACCCCAGGCTTTGGTAAGGCTTCTGGGGCGGCATGGCCGGATTGCTTAAGTCTAATGGTTGACCTGTTTATCTGTGGACTATCTGATATGATTAACTGTATAAATTGCATATGTTATGAACTGCTTGAGTTTTCTTGCTGGGCTTCGGCACACGGGTGCTCTGTGTTGCAGGTAAGGGCATAGATTGAGTCAACCAGCCATGAGTACGGAGAGCGTGAAGCGACGTGTACATGTTTGGCCTGCCCAACTGCTTTGGTTGGGGGTTTTTGCGAAAAATGGCTGTAATAATTTATGATGTTTATAACTATTCAACTGTAAACTTATTTTAAGATGTAAATAATTTTCAAACGTTATTTTGGGATCCCAAATGTTTAATACTAGAAGCTTTTAATGAAACAACGCATTTTCAAGGATTACAGCCTTAACTTTTAATTAGTCACACTTTCGTTTTAAAAACCTCGGTTAGCGAGTTCATTGCACATTGTTTGGTCTTAAAACTCACTTGGTAACGGCTCTAAGGAAGTAGGGCGTTACAACTTGGTATCAGAGCGAGCCAAGGTTTATTGGTTCTGGAGATCGACCGAACATGTACGCTCGCTGTCAGTGACAAGCTCGACTCAGGGTTGGTTGGTATGATTGATTGACATGTCTGAATGTATGTTTGAATGCCTTGTTTGCCTGCTTATTTATATGGAGCATGAGGAACGAGATGACATATGCTTGAGATACTGTTGGGGCTGGGCCCTTGACTATTTCATGTTGAGAATGATGCGTACTGAATAACATTACTATGCATGTGGATGAATATTGGCATAATGGTTTACATATTAAGTTTATGTGGTTAATTGTTTAAATTGAATTCGTATGTATTATCCGTTTATTGGCTTGTATGAAGCATGTTGAGACCTGGGTATACTTGGTGATGTTAAAATCTGGTAGCTAAATGTATATCATTTTGGATTTGGCCTATATATGCTTTGTGTGTACATGATCACTGTGGCCATTTGGATCTAGTTGTGGTTTGGTTCAGAGTATGAACCACAGAGCTCAGGAGTTTGGTCAGTTTCGACAGATGAGCTCGAATTGTTTGTTCCTAGAAGGGTTATGTGGACGTGATATTGTGTTGAAAGGGGGATTCTAGATATAAGTTGGAGTTAGAGATCTCCATTTATCCCTTAAAGCAGCAGCAGAGGGGCACTAGTATGAGTAAGCTGTGGAGTTTATTAGTTGAGATGGAACAGAAGAACAGCGGATTTCTCTGGGGAAATAGCTGGTTTCGATGTTTTAACAGTAAGGTTACCAGTGTTGGTTACTGTGAGGGTATGGACAGAAAGGGTATTATATGAAAGGCTTAAAGGGTGTTATCCTCTGGTTTTGAGGAGAGTTCGGGCTGACAAGGAATTTATCAATAGATGGGCAGAATTAATTCCACCCTTGGTTAAGAGGATGAGAGCCCATGGCAAAAGGGTTATGTTAAGGATTGTGCTAGAGGGATGCCTGGAAACGGCACTTGGGCTGAGGCATAGGCATAATGGGTTGGAAAGAACCTAGATGATGAATTGTTAGAAGAGACTATAAAGACATGATTGGAACTGTGGAGACTGGTGGGCTTATAAGTTTGGTTTGGACTGATAGGGTAACAACAGTGTAAATTAATGGGTTTGGTGAATCGGGTAATTCATTTCGGGAATTATACTGACGGATGTATCCGGAATTGATGGCGACCCATTTAAAGATTGAACTCTGGGATAGTCCAAGGTATTTGGGCTGCTCTGATGTAAGAATTTATCGTCTGTATGTGGATGGCGGAGAGGGCCATGTTGTTCGAGGAACTGATGGTTGATGTTTAGAGCATGAGTGCTAGAGCCGCAATGGCAGTGCTTCCTTTGATGGAATTAGTAAAGATAGATTCGTGATAATCAGGTTAAAAGAACCCCGGATAGTGTTGTGGCTTCTGGTTTTGCCAAGAAAGGGGAAAAGTCTGATTGATAAGATGGTACTTTTGTTGATAGAACGTAGCGAGGTCGGATTCTCAATTTTTGAGGTAGAAGGACCCCAGACAGTGCTTGGGCACCTAATTTGAGATTGGAAAGAAGCCTGATTGAAAAGGTAGTTATCAAGATGTTGACAGGAACCAGGGAGGTTATTTGGTATGCACATGAGGGAGAGGATGCCACCTGAGAAGAGGTCAGGTGAGGGCATGACTTCTACATAGATTGACTCGATATGTTAGGATGGATTTCCCATGGTGAGGGAACGGAGAACTTGAATGCCTCGCTACATTCGTAGTTCGAGGCTGATTCCTCGAGGATGAGTGTTCAACTGAATGGTTATGCTTTGGTTACGTAACGGACTGGAAGAACTCAGTGTTGAGAATGCTCCGAGAGGGAGATGGACATAGAGAGGTTGCCTCAAAGGTACTATTCGAGAGGCTGATGACAGTAATACTTATTGAGAAGAAATTTGAAACTCTGGCAGATGGATTGGGATGCAAGTGATCAAGAAGTGCATAGTAATACGACAGAGTTTGTCTTAAGGGAGCCTTAGCATGAGTCACAGTGAGAGAGCTAATCAGTTAAGAAATAACCATGGATTGTAGAGAATATCATCGGGAATATGTAAATGAGACTGAGTGGAAATTGGGCTGACCAGTGGGAAAGATTATGTAGGTATGTAAAGAAAGATTTGGGGGTACTTCAAGGTCGGACTACAGATAGGATTGGTATAAGGAATGTTGTAAAAGATGGTTTTGGCTGACAGAAAATCTATTGAAGCAATCGAAGGAATTTGACCCTGGAGTAGCCAGAGTGTTATACTGCAGGGATGGTTAGCATCGTCGGGTTAGAATGAAAAGTATAATGTTGGATACAAGATGGGACGATGTCTCCAAGAGTTGATCTATGACCTAGTTATTACCAGTTGGAAACCAAGGATAGAGACATTTCATGAATTTGTCTATTTTGCACCAGGTAGGGTGTGAGGAGTTGGTAACAAAGATTCTAGAATGGTTCAAGCTACAACAGCACAGGTAAGTTCTTTAGGCAGAGAATGCGTGAACGGTATGGGCAAGTCCCCTTCAAGCTCACGAGTAGTACATGTGGATTACTCCCAGATGGAAATGGTGAGCAAATGATTATGCTGAAGACGTTGTACCCAGAAGGCAGAGTCACAGGTAAGGTTCTACGGAGTGTTAGTTTGGGTGTCGTCAGGAGCACTCAGAATAGAGCTACAAGAAGGAAGGACAGGTATGAGGAGATTTGATCTGAAGCCACAAAGAAGCTAATAATGAATATCTGAAGAGTAGAAAGCATAACAGGACTGGTAAGCGCGTCACCTATTGCATAAGTATCTCCGGAGACAACTACATCAGAGATGAGGAGAACAGTAAAACTTGAGATTAGACGGACTGAGTGGTGTCAAATCAGAAAGAAATTCAGAAGACAAGGTAAGAATTGATTGATATCTAGTGATGCTGGAATGTGTGTGTGTTAAGGTTAAGTAAAGAGCGATGGCATAAAGGACCTGATCAATGGTAAGGATATGGAAATGTGGGAGTGCATCACGAGTTGGGCACGCCCAGGCATAAATTGGCGCGAGAATGGATCAAACCTTGCGGGAGGTGAAAGAATGAACATGGTTGATATACTTGGAGCGTTAAGTTGACAGTTATGCATATCACAAGGTGCTTGAGTGTTGGGTATTGGTAAGAAAGATAATGTTGAGGCCCAGACGTGGTGAAAAGTAACAGACGGATGATCAGTGTTTGAAATCCTTGATTGAGCGAGGGGAGATATAATTGGAGGCGGAACTCCTAACTGTGAGGCATGTGTCAGTCAGGGAATAATGCCATAGATTGTAATGGAGTGGACAAGCCAACGACTGAGTTCAGCATAACGTTAGTACGTAACGGTTAGCTGGTGGGTATCACTGAACTGTGGAATCTGAAGTGTTGTCTTTAATTGAAGCAGGGAGGAACCCTGCCAAGGTGGTACAAGTTAAGATACCGGGATTGGATGAAGAGTCCAATTAGATTTGGTTTATGAATGAGAATTCTGAATGGACATCATTCCACCTCCTAGGGTACGTCGTACTGGGAGGGTGGAGCGGGTAACAAAATCTAGTGTTTTCCTTTGGACCTTGAGGGGTTAGGTGATGTGGTGGTGTATCCTGGGAATGGACCACAATAGACCTTAAGTAAGGTATCCAGACATGAAAAGTTTTAACTCTGTTGATCGAGTTAATGTAGTTGGGTCAAGTGAACTGGTTTCAGGGTGGAGCGTCGATGATATCGAATTGAGACCCTATAGTATTTTAAATTTTGGAATGGATCTAGAGAACAAAAAGAACAGAGTGGGAATCTAGGATTATCAGTTGATTGCAAGTGAAATGGCATTCTGAAAGCTTATCAGATATCTTAAAGAATTAAGCGTTGGGTATGCGAAGACTTGAGATATTAAGGGAAGCGTAATCCCTGATGAGTAAGTCGTGGTGGCAGTTGCTGGTGTCTTGTTAATGTAACACGACATAGGGCATGGTAATAGGTGAAGGATAGTGAATAATACGATTTGGCATTGGTTCAGAAAGAAAGCCAAAGAGGTTGTTGGAATTCTTAGGGCAGGAGCGTCTGCCTATTTGAAAGAATAAACAGCTTGTAAATTGTTAAATTATGAGGAAATAAAGTTCCGGAAGGAAAGATTTGTAACTCTACGTAATATCAGACAAGGATTTGTATGGTGTTCAGAGAAAGAAGGGAGAGTTCTGACTCTTGATTCAACATAAAATCCTGAAGTTGTACCAAGGGTTAGGCCAGCGGGGCCTACCAATTGATCCCACCTAGTAGAGGTGATGAATTTTGAGTCTCTCTGGAATCAGGAATAAGACAATGAATTGGTCATTGTAATCTAGGCAGACCCTGAGGCTTCAGCAAGGGTGCGGTGTAAACAAGGGGCTAACGAGAGTATGCCTATTAGACAAGATCTTGTGGGGCAAGATTGTTACTCCTGAAAGAGTGTCGTTGGGAACTAAAGTAAGGCGGTGGACCTTGGAAATTATGGTCAGAGTAGCGGGTTACTGACTGATGTGTTTGGGTAAATTTCGAGGACAAAATTTTTATGAGAAGGGGATAGTTGTAACGACCCAAATTCGCTAATAAAGCTTAAGGGCCTTGATTAGCGTGCCAGGAGGGCATGATGGGATTTATGTGTGATTTTATGAGTTAAATGCATGATTATGATTTAAAGCGTGTTATATGACTATTTGATTATTTGAGATGCATGACTATGTATATTAGTATGCATGTAGGCCCGGATTGTGTTAGAAGGGCATAATTGTAATTTTGGCCATGTTGGGCATAACTGTATTGATATGTGATGATTGTTGAGACCACATTGTGATGTGGATGTATCTTTGATTTGTGACTCGAGACGATCCCAGTGAGCAGACTAGCGGAAAGTCGAGGCGGAGATTTATACCCGGCTCGGGGCGAGCCTGGGGGTATAAATAGGAAGCTAATGAGTATATTGGGGTTTATTTTGATATCGAGGAATACTTATTTGGTGATTTATCAGGTGTTGGAAAGCAACGGGAAAATATTTGAGACACTTGAGGATTAGCGGGAATTGGGTAAAATGACTAAAATGGCCCTACTTGGACAAAAAGATTTTAGAGTTAATAGGGAGGGCATTTTGGTCAATTGGCTTTTAAGAGATTGATTATGAGGCTTTATATACTTAGTGGGATTGGTAGAGAGAGTGAATGGCTGTGGGAAAGAAAGAAAAAGGAATAAAAGAAAAGAGAGAAAAGAGAAGGTTTTCCAAAGGATCGGTTTGTGCATTCTTGCACCATTTCTCTTCAAATATCTTGGGGCAAAGCTCAGTGGAGAGCTAGGATAGGCTGAGCATCAAGGATCTTAAAGTTAGACTTGAAGATTTGGCAAGGATTAGCAAGAGCAAATCAACTTTTGAGGTAAGTTTTTAGAGATTTCAGTTTTATGGGTTTTGCTGGTTTGAGCTGTGTTTTGAGCCGAGTTGATGGGAACTTTAGGGAATTTCTGGGCAAGCTTTGAGGGAGAGCAAGCTAAGGAGGCCTAGGGTTGAATCAAGGTCGAAATTGCATCAATGGTATGATTTCTAAGTCCTTAACTTTGTTGTTTGACTAAATTTCTGGGTTTAGGGTTCATCTATGGTGAATCTTGTGATTTAGGATGTGTGTGCTTGGGTTTTGAGATTTGGGGATGCTTGGGATGAATGGAGAGTGTTTATATGCTTGATTTTGAGTTTGGTAATGATTTGGACAAGTTTGGGGTTGAAATATTAGAAGGAAATTGCAGGAGGCGATTTTGGGTAGTGTTGGTCTGCAACTAGCACTACAGCGCTAGTCAGTGGGCGCTGTAGCACTAGCCCCTGTTCCTGGGGGTGTGGTTCTGCTTGTAGCGCTACAGCGCCCTCTTTAGAGCGCTGTAGCGCTGCACTGTTCACAGAAGGGGTTTTTGGGTTATTTGTGAGGGATTTTGACCTAGGGTTCGGGGCTCGATTCCGCCACTTTGTTTTGGGGATCTAGGACTTCCCGGGGGCTCGGGAGTGGTCCCGAGGCTAGGTATTCGGACTTGGGGTTCGGTGTTGACTTTGACCTATGTTTGTGCCTAGGTGTGCGCTAAGGCTCGAGTGGGATCGTGCTCAAGGAGTCAAGTGTTGAAAGCTATCGAATTGAAAGGTAAGAAAACTATAGCACCCGTAGGATAGGGCATGGGCCCATAGTGTGATTGCGGGGCACGACCCTATATTGCATTACATGTTAGGGTGCAGACTTGATTGAATTGATATATGTTCAAATGTTATTTGAGTTAGACTATCTGTGATTATAGTTGAATGATACGGCGAGGAGCCGAGAACGGCAGTGGGGCCGGAATTACCACATAGCACGTGGAGTGCTGGTAGTCAGGGTGGGACCCCATGGATACATGTGATATCCTTACGGTGAGGACCGAGACCTCAGGCTCTGGTAAGGCTTCTGGGGCGGCATGGCCGGATTGCTTAAGTCTAATGGTTGACCTGTTTATCTATGGATTATCTGATATGATTAACTGTATAAATTGCATATGTTATGAACTGCTTGAGCTTTCTTGCTGGGCTTCGGCTCACGGGTGCTCTGTGTTGCAGGTAAGAGCATAGATTGAGTCAACCAGCCATGAGTACGGAGAACGTGAAGCGACGTGTACATGTTTTGCCTGCCCGACTGCTTTGGTTGGGGGTTTTTGCAAAAAATGGCTGTAATAATTTATGATGTTTATAACTATTCAACTGTAAACTTATTTTAAGATGTAAATAGTTTTCAAACCTTATTTTGGGATCCCAAATGTTTAATACTAGAAGCTTTTAATGAAACAACGCATTTTCAAGGATTACAGCCTTAACTTTTAATTAGTCACACTTTCGTTTTAAAAACCTCGGTTAGCGAGTTCATTGCACACTGTTTTGTCTTAAAACTCACTTGGTAACGGCTCTAAGGAAGTAGGGCGTTACAGGTCGCCTAGCGAACAAAAGAAAAGATTTCAGAAAAGGTGACCTAAGCATAAGGAAGAATCAAAGTGTTCTTTGCACGAGCTGAGGTAAGCCCAGCCCGTGGAGAGTGAGACCACGCGGTTCAATGAACACTCGCCTGTGCTCCCAATAGATCTTCGATTACTCGGAATTCGTGTGTCAGGAGGGTCAGGTTAAAATTTTGCCTTGGAGGGAAAGTTCCAATGGGCATGAAAGGCAAAACCGCCTGTGAAGCGTGTCCCCTAAGCTACCGGTTCTGCACCCAAAATATATCAAAAATCCTACAGAAATTGTCCCTAGAAAAGGCTTCCTGTAAACCATACTCTTAAGTGATTCCCTACAACAAAAATACCCTAACCTAAAAGGATTTCACCCTTCATACCCACAAAAACCAGTAAACCCTTGCATGTGGCTACAGTAAATATTTACCTAAGTTAAAGTGAAAAATATTTTCAAAACATGCATGGTCAGGAGACTTACAGAGTGTTTGGCTGGGAGGTGGATGAAGGTGTCGCCTAGGTGGGAGCTTCGTCGGAGTATTTGTTTCCAAAGCTTTGAAGGATTCCTTACGCCTGAGCTTCTTGAACGCTAAAAATGGCAGTCACAAAGAAGAGGGTTTTTTCTTCTGAGATGAAGAGAGAAGAAGGAGAGAGTTTCTGAGAAATTTCAAATGAAAGGGTGGCCCATGCGTAGGGTGGCCACCCCTGTTATATACGCGAAGGGTCATGTAAAAAGGGCCATTGGATGGCCCTGATGTGGGATCCAAGGCCCTCCACTCGAAATACGAAACGACGGCTGGGCATAGGCTAGGCCATTAAATGCGGTTCTCAGAAGACGTACCGTCACCAACCATGATGTTCCACGTATCAAGCGCCTGCATAAAATGTGGAATGTGAAGAGTTCATGGGGAAGCTTAAAAGTCCATACTGTGGCCTTATACGACGTCGTATACCACGAGCAGGGGCTTGGGGGGCAGATGTACGCCCTGATTTTCCCACCGGCTGATTAGCAAGCTGAGCTGCAGCCTAATCATGATTATCTCGTGGACATCCCCAAAACCGGAGCTGCCATCATAAGATCATACGTCCTTAGCTCGAGGTAACCTAAGGGTTCGCCTCTGGTAACTTAAGGACAGAGTCCGGGCTCTGAAGGCCGAAGGTCGAGTTAAGTATCCAGCCCGTAGTACGAGCTAGAGTTGAAGGCTATGACCCATTATAGAGTCAGCCACACAAGATAAACGTGCATTTATCAGACATCACATGTTTGATATATCCCTGACTTCTCGGACACGCAGCAGGAACATGCGTATTCAGACACCCACAACTGGGTTGGGCCGTGCGGCCCATTATCTCCTTACCTATTGATTTGACCACACTTATGTGTCAGGTTTAGGAATTAATCATGAATGTCACAGAGTTGACATGATAGGTAAGAAGGTCACGGGATGACCTTCTTACCAACTCCCAGGTGCCTTCTCCTATAAATATGGAGACCTTGGGAGTTAATAGAGGTTGGATTCTTTATTGTAAGAAGGAGCCTGTAATCAAATATCCAGTATATAGCAATAATACTGACTAGTGGAGTAGAAGGATTTTAACCTTTGAACCACTCAAAAAACGTACTTTGAGTCACCATTTCATTTCCTAAGATCATATATCTGTTTCGGTTCAACATAAGCACTAATCCCTTTCTCTTCTTTTCTTAATTTCCTGTTGGCGAAGAACCGCGTCAACAAATGAGTACTGGACACTTTCTATCGCTATAAGAGTCAGATGATTTGGAAAACAATCAAAGCAAGCACCATTCAACGAAATTGTTTTCGCTCTTCCACTAATAGAAATAGATACATCCAGTAAGACATATCTTCTTAAAATAACCCGATGGCTTGCTCGAAGGAGGATGAAGAGTTACACATCCAGTGGATCCAAAAACAATTTAAAAAGAACCATAACTTTAGCAAACCAACCATATGAGTTGTATCATAGGCCCAAAGCAAATGGTCTTACTGTTTGCATAGCCTAAGGCCTGAACTCACCCCATTTTCTCTCAAAGAAAATTAATATGCATGTGCCAGTACACCAAACAAGAAAAATGAACGACGCATCAAGGAAGTATAACAAACAGTGATGTAATAAATGTACATTAATATGGCTTCACCG
This sequence comes from Humulus lupulus, assembly GCF_963169125.1. Lineage (NCBI taxonomy): Eukaryota > Viridiplantae > Streptophyta > Magnoliopsida > Rosales > Cannabaceae > Humulus > Humulus lupulus. The sequence goes on from NC_084801.1 coordinate 76,625,994, forward strand.
ATTGTGCTGTACTATATCAAATATAAAATCATCTCAATGCCCATGTTGTCCCTTTGGTTGTTAGGATGAAGGTCATTCACATTCATACCAACTTATGTAGTGGTGGTGGATGATCTCCACTACGGTCTCACAAATTTCAAAGCAATACCCCGTCCACTAGGGTGAAAGCCGGTAAAAATTTGAGCTAGTGCAGCGGCAAAGCCAAGGACCCCGTGCTGAAGCAGTAGAAGTTTTTTTTTCATACCAGGGTAATTAACTAATTTAAATGGTATTATGTAATGGTTCATAGTACGAGTACTTCTCTAAAAATGGTCGTTCAACTAATAGAATTCCACTATAAGTCATTTATTAAACACTTTTGAATTTCACTTGACTTTGAGATGTGATTTAATACTCCAAAACTTGATCTATATTCAAATAAATTTCATCATCTCACTCAACAGTTTTTTTTTAATAATTTGGGCCATATTTTTGTAGCCCACATATAAGTGGCCTACTTCATTTCCTCAAGGGGGTCATAGTGTTTTTTTAAATGAAACTACATGATTCATTATTTTCAAAGTTGGAAAAAAACATGTAATCGTAATATTCCAAAATTGCTCACTACACTAATTAAACTTTGTTATTAGCTTAAAATAATAATATAACCAATAATATTTTCATAATAAACTTTCAAGAATCCTTATAATCACATCAACTTATGCAATAAATGGGGGAGCCACAACACAAAATAATTGAAAACAAAACAAGCTTGTGTAGTAGGCAATATCAGAAAAGAAATTTGTACTTACCACCCACAGAGAGACAAGATTCCAACACACCTACTACGCCATGTTTCACTTCCAAACTGCCATATAGAACCAATACCTCTCCCATTTCCATAATGAACAAACTCCAAATTTATAAATGCAAATGGAAACCTTGCCATGATTGTGTTTGGCGAAGGACAATGCGTTGTATACAACCTTCTCACAGGATCAGTAAGTCCTTCAATCTAGAAATTGAGATTCTATTGATTCAATTTTAATATCTAATTTTCTTTAACCTGTCTATGTACTCATTTAGACAATGCTCCTTGTAAGTTCATTTATGACTTACGAGGAGCATGGAGACAAGGTTGTGAATATAGACATAAGGGGTGGTAGCAAAATGACAACTTACATACTCTCAGGATCCCAAAAAGACTTGCAATTAGATACAAGAATCAAGCAAGTGTGGTCATATGGTAAAAAAGCATTACCACTACACCAAAAGGGTATCTATGTTTACAATCACTCTAGCATAGAGTAAAAAAGCATGATTTGGGACGTCCTACTGCATCCAATACCACATACTCATACAATCAACACTTCTCAATTGGTTGACCCCATCTTCAGTGCAATCAATAACAAAATAATAATTTCCTCGTCAGCTAAGCCACCAAATGTGGTGTGCACTTTAACTCACATATCTCACTATGCATTTCAGCTGAACCAAAGGAGTGTATTAGGGATTATTTTTACAACCATTATCTCCTTAATGTTATCACTCTTTCTTTGTTTCCACTAAATTAACTAGAAAAAAAAAACAAAAAACAAAAAAACACAAGCCAAGTGCAATAATACTCTTATTATTTTATTTAAATATTGTCACACATAATTGGATGTTGATTATGAAGTCATCCAATACTAGAAGAAAAAGGACTTCAAACAAAAAACAAAGCATTGAAACTTGATAGAAAAAAAAAACTGTACAAACTGACACTAAAATATATGTTCTCGTTGCGTTGTACTTTAATTTTCTCACTTAACAAATCTTCAAAAGTTACTTACCAGAATGAAACTTCTTACGTAGCTAATACATATACTAATATGCCCAATATTCATGCAAAATAAAAAGTCCATGCAAAAATTAACTACTATATGGTAATGCGGTGTGTCATTCAATAATCCATATATTTTAAAAAAATTATTATTATTATTAAAAACTTTCCACCACATTATATTCATTTCTTATACCGCATTAACAAAATAAAACAGTTTCAGTTTTTGTTACGTTATTTTATTATACATTTATGTAAGTCAATTATAATAGTTACTTAACAGCAGTCAAATATTTGCGTGTCCACAATCGTAAATAAGTCCCAACTCATATCTAAATTTACTATAAAACCATCAACTGTACAGTTTATTGGTCCTAAAATTACCTTTCTACCCCCACTTATTTAAACTGTATCAGCTCAAAAAACACAACCGGTTCATACAACTGGTTATACCAAGTAAAAATATTAAAAAGTCAACATTTTAACACCAATCTAAAATTGACACTTGGCAAAAATCTTGGCCCCACATGAAGGACTAAGTCCTGTGAAGGACGCCAGAATTCTCCTTAAATATATATTATTTGTGTTATAAGTTTAATTTAGTGTATGTTATGATTGGTGTACGCCCTGGTTTTCTCGCGGGCTGATTAGCAAGCCGAGCTGCTGACTAATCGTAGTTATCTCATGAACTCCCCTAAGACCGGAGCTTCTGTCGTTAGCTCGAGGAAGCCCAAAGGGCTCGCCTCCATTGTCCAAGACTGGAGCAGGCCCCCTGAAGGCCGAAGGTCGAGTCCAGTATGCAGCTCGCGGTACGAGCTGGATATGGAGCTATGACCCTTTGAGAAGTAAACACATGCAAGGTAAACGTGCATATATCAGGCATCACGTGTCTGATATCCCCCTGACTTCTCGGACACGCAGTAGGAACGTGCGTGTTCAGACTCCCACGATTGGGTTAGGTCGTGCGACCCATTACTTCCTTACCTATTGATTTGACCACACTTATGTGTCAGGTCTAGGAATTAATCATGATTGTCACAGAATTGATACGACAAGTAAGAAGGTCACGGGATGACCTCCCTACCAACTTCCAGGTGCCTTCTCCTATAAATATGGAGACCCTGGGAGTTGATAGGGGTTGGGAAAATAATCTCTTGTAAGAAATACTTTGTAACCAAATACTTAGTATAGATCAATAATATTGACTAGTGGAGTATAAGGATTTTAACCTTCGAACCACTTAAAAACTGTGTCTTGAGTCACCCCTTTCGTCCTGTAAGATCATATATCTATTTCGGTTCACATTTAGCACTAATCCTTTTCTCTCCTTCTCTTAATTACCTGTTGGCGAAGAACCGCGTCAACAGTTTGGTGCTTTCATTGAGAGATTTTCCGATTAGTGCTGCTACAAACATCCAACTATGGTGACTACACGGTCCAGGCATGGCAACGAGACAGAACAACATGATGGGCAGGAGGCTCATCATACTACCATCCCTGATGAACAAGTTCCTGAAGTCCAATAGCGGCCAGGAAAACAGCCGGCGGGCCAAGACGATACTAGTAGTTCGGCGCCTCGGCCGCCTAATCCGAACCTGTGTTATTATACTGCGGTGGAGATGGAGAACGCTCAACTGAGGAGCCAGTTAGCAACGGCCAGCCAGAAAATCAAGGATATCCTGGCCCGACTACCCCCTCTCACAACTGACGTTAACGTTGGAGAGAGGCAAGGTGAGGCTCCTAAGTCTCGCTGGGGTAACCGGTCAAGGCATAGCTGGTCGGATAGACTTCCAGCAGCCAACTCCACCCCTTCATCACACCATCGAGATGCAAACTTCGGGGAAATGCCTAGGTCCAGACAACAACAATACAGCCGTTCGGTTAGGACATCAACTCCTAGCTCTTAGCCATCCTCGAAGACGCCGAGGGGAGCTCGAGGAAATTCCCAAAGAAGATCCGGGGAGGGCTCGCGACGTCAGCCCGTCCCCGACGACCGTCCGGTGCCTCGTCTAGATCGCCCGGCGCGGGACCAGCAGATTGGTAGGGCCGAAAGGCCCCTACCAAACTTGATCCGTCCAGACGGAACTAGGATTGCCTCCCCCGTCAGGCATCCTCCATCTCCGATCAGATATCCGTCTCCACCTCGGCCCGTCCAGGACATCCCACCCTATGGGAGTAGTAGGAGGAACCTGCCATCAACTGGACCTTCCCAGCGTAGCAGGGCGCCAGGGGAAAGCTCAGGTCGTCACCGTAAAAGGCGGACTCCAAGCCTATCCAGCAGGAGCCACTGGACCTGCAGTCGCCGGAGTGATCTCTCTGGAGGAGACCTGCGCCAGCGGTTGAGTTCGGCACAAAGTCACCAAACCACCTAGGGAGGCGACCTTCGAGATCGCCTCAACTCTCATAGAGAGAACTGGGCTAGAGATGGCAGCCAGGCTCGTTCAGGGGGGGTTATGTCCGAAGTACGCAACGGGGGGAATGTCCCAAATAACCCATCAAATGTGTACAATGGATCCGGAGCTGTTGAAGAGCCCCGGAATAACCAAGGACATCAGGACCAAACCCTCGATCGCCTGACCCAGATGGAGGAGCTAATGAAGAAGCTCCTGTCTGAAAAAGAAAAAGACGAATATGATTCGGGAGACGAGATGGAACTCTTCGCCCCGAACATAGCATCAACGACATATCCATCTAGCTTCCGTATGCCTCACTTGTCAAAGTTCAACGGGGATGGAGACCCGTCGGACCATTTAGGGATGTTCAACACCCTAATGATGGCCCATAACATTGGCCCGAAGCTGAGAATCTTGATCTTCCCCTCCACACTGACCGGACCTGCCAGGCAGTGGTTCAAGCAAAGTAAAAAACAGTCCATCAGCTCCTGGAAGACCTTCTCAGCTGACTTCAAAAGGGCATTCCGTGCCTCCCAGGCCGCCCGTGTTTAGGCCGACTCCCTGGCCAACGTGAGACAGCAGCCCGGTGAGACGTTGAAGGCCTACCTGAGCAGATTCGCGAACTTCACTGCCCGAGCTAGGGACGTGGATGAAAGCTCCAAGCTCATGGCCATGAGAACCGGAATCCTTGTTGGAGGAGATCTCTGGAAGGATATACAAAAGAAGGGAGTCAGTTCGGTCAACGAATTCCTTAATAGGGCCCAAGAATGGATAAACTTGGAAGAAGCCGAAGCCGCGGGAACCAGCCAGGTTCCCGAGCCGCCCGCTGGAGTAGGGACGGAGGTCGTGGCAGCGACCTCAGACGTCACACAAAATAACCAGCCCGGTAGAAGCAAAAGAAAGGGCAATGGTGAAAACAGTCAGCACGGCCAAAAGAAGAATAAGTCTGCAGATAAGTTTAAGCCCATTTTCACGACGTATACTGAGCTCACTCAGTCCAGGGAGAGTATCTTTCTAGCCAACTCTACTCGAGTCCCCTGGAAGAGGCCGGAGCCACTGAAGCACCACAAAGGAAATTGAGACACTTCCAAGTTTTGTCGTTTTCATAACGATGTGGGCCACAATACCGACGATTGCAGGCACCTAAAAGATGAGATCAAGACTCTCATCCGAGCCGGTCCCTTGGCACAATACTCACGGAACAAGGTTCCAGCGAGTCGACCTGCTCCAGAAGTCCCAGTCAGTCAGCCCGGGCCTCGGGTAGATCAGGATGTTCCTCCTCCCGTGGTCGGAGGAGATATATCCACCATCTCTGGAGGACTGCACATGGCTGGCACGAGCAGAGGCGCCCAGAAGAGATACGTGAATGAAATAAAGGCTCACAATGGAGTGGAGTTCATCCTGGAGCAGCGCCAGTCAAAGCAGCAGCGATTGGAGAGACAACCAATCATTTTTACGGAGGAAGATGCAGGCCATGTCCAGTTCCCTCACAACGATCCCTTGGTTGTAGCAGTCTAGCTCGCCAACCGGAGAGTGAGGAGGGTGCTTATAGACAACGGGAGTTCGGTGAACCTCCTATTCCAATCCACCTTAGAGAAGATGGGTTTGACCGTCGCTGAGCTAAAGGCAACCTCCATGATGCTGTATGGATTTTCGGGAAAAGGATCAGCGGCAATAGGAACGATGGAGCTGGTGATGACCCTAGGAGAAGAGTCTCGGACAGTCTCTAAACTACTCGAGTTCGTGGTCATAGAGTGGTCCGCTGCTTACAACGCCATTTTGGGCCGACCTATGCTCATAGCTTTCGAGGCCATCACTTCCATTCGACACCTCGCCATGAAGTTCCCTACTTCAAGAGGAATCTGCACTATCCAGGGCGATCATCTCGCTGCTAGGGAATGCTACAGCATTTCCATGAAGGGAAAGTCCAAACCCGGGCAGCTGGCTATGGCCATTCAGAGTAAAGAGGAATCCCAGGAACCCTTGGCGGCTCCTGAGATTGAAAAACCTCAAAGCGCCAAAGGGGAAAATGTCACCTTGAGTGAGGACATTGACCCCCGAGTAGGCGAAGACAGATCCGAGCTCCAGGCTATTGAGGAGCTCGAGGAGGTGAACCTTGATCCACAAAATCCATCACGGATGGTCAAGCTCGGGAAACACCTCTGTAGCAAGAGGAAGGCGGAGCTGATTACGTTTCTGCGGGCTAACTTACATGTATTTTCCTGGTCCCACGAGGACATGGTGGGAATTAGCCTGAGTGTCATCATGCACACGCTCCATCAGGATAAAAGCGTTCCTGCTAAGTCTCAGAAGCAAAGACATTTAGGAACAACCCAAGCTGAAGCCCTAGAAGAAGAAGTAGCCCGGCTAAAAAAATGTGGCTTTATCCGTGAAGCCAAATTTCCAATTTAGGTCGCCAACCCCGTGCTAGTTCCAATGCCCAACGGGAAGTGGCGAACCTGCATTGACTTCTCCGACCTGAATAAAGCATGCCCCAAGGATTGTTTTCCATTACCAAGGATCGATCAACTGGTGGATGCCACGGCGGGGCACGAGCTCATGTCCTTTATGGACGCGTACTAAGGCTACAATCAGATCGCGATGAATCCGGCGGACCAGGAACATACCAGCTTCATGACCCCGACTAATGTCTATTGCTACAAGGTCATGCCGTTCAGTTTGAAGAACGCCGGAGCTACCTACCAAAGGCTAGTAAATAGAATGTTCGCGGACCAGATCGGAAAGAATATGGAAGTGTACGTTGATGACATGCTATTCAAGTCAAAGACTTCCGACAACCATGTTCCCGACCTGGAGGAATCTTTTAAGATACTACGAGAATATGGCATGAGGCTCAATCCCCAGAAGTGCACTTTTGGAGTCGCATCAGGGAAATTCCTGGGGTTCATAGTCAATACCCGAGGAATCGAGGCGAACCCCGCTAAGATCAGGTCACTGCTCGAGCTTCCCTCGCCCAGAACATGGAAAGATGTCCAAGGCTTAACAGGAAGAGTGGCGGCACTAAACCGGTTTATTTCCAAGTCAACTGATAAATGTTTGCCCTTCTACAACCTGCTCCGAGGAAACAAGAAGTTTGAATGGACAGTAGAATGCGAAAGCGCATTCCTCGACCTGAAGACGAATCTGGCTGAACCGCCCGTGCTATCCAAGCCCAAGGCAGGCGAGCCTCTTTTTCTCTACATAGCTGTCACTGAGGATGCAACTAGTGTCGTACTGGTACGAGAAGAGGACCAAGTTCAGAAGCCAGTCTACTACATCAACAAGAGACTTCTCGAGGCAGAATCATGATACCCGCTGATGGAAAAATTGGCGTTCTGCCTAATCACGGCCTCGCGAAAGCTCAGGCCATACTTCCAATCTCATTCAACACACGTCATGAACGATCAGCCTTTAAGGCAGGTTTTGCAAAAACCTGAAGCATCGGGACGTCTGTTAAAATGGGCAGTCGAACTCAGTCAGTTCGAGATTTTTTACACCCCCCGAACTGCTATAAAAATTCAGGCCTTGGCCGACTTTGTGGCAGAGTCCACGGGATTCCAGGAGAGTCCAACAGAGGGATCACCCCAGGTCACCTCGTCCCATTCGTGGTGGAGGATCTTTGTGGATGGTTCATCCAACGAGAACGGCTCCGGGGCCAGAATCATTCTGATATCCCCCGAGGGACATAGATTCCATTCGGGGCTAAGGTTCGGATTCAAGGCCTCCAACAACGAGGCGGAGTACGAAGCTTTGTTGGCCGGGCTGAGGATAGCCAAGGAGTTAAAGGCGAGCTCCGTCCAGTGCTTTAGTGACTCCCAGCTTGCGGTTAACCAGGTTCTGGGCGAGTATCAGGCACGGGGGCCCAAGATGGCTGCCTACTTGGCAAAGGTAAGAACCGAGCTGTCCGGATTTGAACGAGGTTTGATCGAACATATACCTCGAGAACAAAACGCCAATGCAGATGCTCTTGCCAAGCTCGCCACCTCGGGAGAGACGGATACCTTGGGGTTAGTGCCAATAGAATTCTTGGAAAAACTAAGTATAGAAGGAGATCGGGCGGAGGTCGAAATGATTGACGCTAGGCCGACCTGGATGACCCCCATTCTTGAGTATCTCATCGAGGGCAAGCTGTCTGAAGGATGTAACGACGCACGGCGAATCTTGTATCAAGCTCCGAGATATACGCTGGTCGATGGGGTGTTGTACCGACGTGGGCATTCCCTACCTCTCCTCTGGTGCGTTCTTCCAAGTGAGGCAAAGGCCATCCTGCAGGAAGTTCACGAAGGATTATGCGGAGACCACACTGGGGTGCAGAGCCTGGCCTTAAAGGTTCTCAGGCAAGGGTATTACTGGCCGACTTTGTCCAAAGACTCGATCTCATACATGAAGAAGTGCGACAAGTGCCAGCGATTCGCTGCAGTTGCCCGAGATCCTCCAGTCGAGCTGAAAATGATCTCGGCCCCTTGGTCGTTTGCCGTTTGGGGAATAGACTTAGTAGGCGTCCTGCCCACTGGAAAGGGCGGGGTCTGTTACACCATGGTAGCCATCGACTACTTTACCAAGTGGGCTGAGGCAGAGCCATTGGCAACTATCACGTCTAAAAAGGTGCTTGACTTCGTGGTTAAAAACATCATCTGTCGCTTCGGCCTGCCCAAGAAGATCGTCTCCGATAACGGCACTCAGTTCGACAGTGACCTGTTCACCGAGTTCTGTGAAAGACATGGGATTGTGAAAAGTTTCTCCTCCGTGGCCTTTCCTCAGGCTAATGGCCAGGTCAAAGCTGTCAACAAGACCTTAAAGGCAAGCCTCAAGAAAAGATTAGATGAAGCGAAGGGGGTCTGGCCAGAACAGCTCCCCCAGGTCCTATGGGCATACCGGACCTCGCATCAGTCTCCTACGGGTCATACTCCCTTTTCTTTAACTTTTGGGAGTGAGGCAGTCCTCCCCGTGGAGATAAAGGTTCTTTCGCATAGAGTCCAATCTTACGACCGAGATCGAAACCACGAGCTCCTGTGCCATTCCCTCGATCTGGTTGAGGAAAGGCAGGAGGATTCGCAACTCCAGCTAGCCCATTATCAGCAAAAAATCGCCCGCTACTTCAATACCAAGGTTAAAATACGCACCTTTAGCGTAGGCGACTTGGTCCTGAGAAGAGTTTTCCTCGCCGGAAAAGATCCCAAAGACGGAGTTTTGGGACCGAACTGGGAAGGACCATACCAGGTCATCGAAGTCATCAAGGAGGGAACTTATAAGCTAGCTCGACTTGATGGAGGGGCGGTTCCGCGAACTTGGAACGCCATCCACTTAAAGAGATATTACCAATGATCTACTTGTAAGGAGGCCACTTCTTATGTATCAATGAAAATCAGCTTTTCACGCATATTTGCAAGTGTAATCCTAAAATAACCACGAAAGACCCTTTCCCAGTTACTTGGGGGGCATATGGTACCTGGATATAACCAGGTCTCCTTAACGACTTAGATGTTGATTCTTATCGGTTGACCGTTGTTTTCTTAAAAACGCGAGATATTGATAAGGGTTAACACTAACTAAGTCCTATCCTGGTTTTAACCGGGTCATAAAACTTAGAAGTTGATTTAAATCTGTTGATCGTTGTTCTTCTTAAAGAGCTCGAGATATGGATAAAAGTTAACACGAACTAAGTTTTCAAATTAAGTTCCTGGTTTTAACCGGGTCATAAAACTTAGAAGTTGATTTAAATTTGTTGATCGTTGTTCTTCTTAAAGAGCTCGAGATATGGATAAAAGTTAACACGAACTAAGTTTTCAAATTAAGTTCCTGGTTTTAACCGGGTCATAAAACTTAGAAGTTGATTTAAATTTGTTGATCGTTGTTCTTCTTAAAGAGCTCGAGATATGGATAAAAGTTAACACGAACTAAGTTTTCAAATTAAGTTCCTGGTTTTAACCGGGTCATAAAACTTAGAAGTTGATTTAAATCTGTTGATCGTTGTTCTTCTTAAAGAGCTCGAGATATGGATAAAAGTTAACACGAACTAGGTTTTCAAATTAAGTTCCTGGTTTTAACCGGGTCATAAAACTTAGAAGTTGATTTCAATCTATTGATCGTTGTTCTCCTTCAAGAGCTCAAAATATGGTTAAAGTTAACGCGAACTAGGTTTTTCAATAAATTATAACCGAAATGCTTAAAAGCATAAAAGAGCGTAAATTAAAAACGTCAAAGAAAATTGTCTCGAGGTGAAAACACCTCATGCAAAGGTTACAAAAAAATATATATACTTGAAAATGTTCAAAGGCAACAGGGAAAGAACGCCCTAAGCTCCGTCAGATGGCCCCTTGGAGGTCGCTGTCTCACCCTTCTCCGCCGCGCCAGAGGCTTCCCCAGTCTCCGAAGGCGGCGCCTCTTTCTCAAGGCGAGCTTGGAACTTCACCAGCAAGCGCGCCCAAAGGCTCGGTGACATGAAGGAGAAGTCAGCCTCCGGATTGTAAGCCTAGCAGTGATAGAACAGATCATGCATGGACTGCTCCGAGGTGGTCCGTTCAGCCTTTAGGGCGACCTGGGCGGCCTGGATCTCAGTCTTCGCAGCCTCGAGGTCCGTCCGTGAGGTGGCAAGGGAGGTCTCGAGCTCCTGGACCTTCGAGAGGGTTTTCTCCAACTCGGCCTTCGCGGTCGCCAAGGAATCTTCAGTCACCTTAGCCTCCTGAAGGGAAGCCTGATGCTTAGCTCTCATATCCTCGAGCTGAGTCTTGGCCCTGATGATGCTCCGGTGGAGAGCGACGACGCCCTGCGAGAAATGAAAGATAAAATTGCCTTAGAGGAAAAACAGGGAAAAGTGTAAGGGTAAGAGCTTTACAGAGAAAACATGGAAACTTACCGTTAGGGTCATGCTCATTGAAGACTCCATCACCCCAACCGGGCTCATTGCCTCAATGGCCCGAAGTTCTTTCTCGGTGAACTTATAGATATGGTTGACGGCGTAGTTCGCCGACTCGTACACTGTCCCCCGGAAGGCCTCTGGGATCTTCTCCAGGTCCTGAGGATTGACTGGGATGCGCACATCGGAGGCCACCACGGCCGGAGTCCCGAGCTCCGTTCCTACGTTCTGAGTAGCGGCTGGAGCTCGCGGGGGTGGTGGAGGCATTTGGCCTGCTCTTGCGGCAGGAAGAATTGCTCCTGTGTCCTGGGCAGCCGGGGTTTTCTCCTTCTCCTTTGCCAGAGACTTGGTGGAGGTCCCAGCGGCGCTCCCGGACCCCCGGAGCCTTTTTAGTCTTTGCCCGGCCGAGGGGTTTCCCCCGAAGACTGCGCCTCGCAAGCTATCCTCGGGCTGAGACATCTCTTCTGTCAAAACAAGAACATGGTTAGTATAAGTTAGCAACCATACAGACAAGGACAAAGGGTTAAATATAAAAAGTGTGCGAATACTGAGGGAGCCCTACCCCCCGAGCTAGAAGAACCTAAGACGATTATTTCCAGAACTGGCGCAAGTTCTGGGTCCGGTTCTGACTCAGGGCTAGATTCTTCTACATACTGCCTAAGCCCCGGAGCATAGATACCCCTCTGGAGTGATGGCCATGTGCGTAGGTTGGTCCCATACTCCTCGAATAGGATCGACCTAAAGGCTAGGGTGTTATCTACTACTACGGTACCCCTAGGCCGGCTCTCTTGGTGATCCAGCACGAGCCGATCGACACAATGGAGCAGGAGTGTGTTCAAGTCCGGATCGCTTCGGTGACGATGGACGAGCTGCCTAGGATTGAACCTAGCCAGCCGGGGGTCTGCAGTGGCCCTATCTAGACTCCTAAACAAGTAAGGGTTACCTTGGCCAGATGGACCCGCGGCTGCTCTGGATTGGATCCTCTCCTCGCCCATCCTCTGGGCGACCTCCAAGGTCCTCTTCCTGTTCCTCACAAGCGGAACTTTGTCACCCTCGTCCTCCTTGTCTTCATCTCCCGCGACCTCCTCCACGATGATAGGTCTGGTGGCCCGAGCTGGGGGCGGCCCTCGGGGCCTCTTTAGGTTCAGGGTCTGGTTTGGAAAAATCAGCTTGCAGAACACCATCGTCTCGTCCGTCACGAGCACCCGATAATCCTTCTCACTGGGGGGCAAGCTCGCCAGAGTTTTGTATTGGGCCCCGAGGGTCACAGATCTCTCTGTCCTCGCGAAGATGGCTGCAAGATTAGTCTGAGTCAAAATGGGGTACGGGAGGAGCTAAAATAACACTTAAAATGCGAGCTAAGGACGAGAGAAACTTATGAGGACGATTGAAATAGTGGTGCTCGCAGTTCCGGAAACCAGTTGACATGAAGAACTGGTCCATAAAGTCATTGGGGTGGCTGGGCAGCTCGATGACCGCCGCCGTATTGGGAAACCAGGTTAAATAGTAGAACCCGTCACCTCGCCCTCGCTGGTCCGGGCTGGCTTTGAGGTAGAAGAAATATAAAATGTTTGCAGGAGTGGGGACCTCCCACTCGTGCTTCTGGAACAAATACCTCAACCCTGCCAGCAGACGGTAGGAATTGGGGGGGAGCTGAAATGGGGCCAACCCCACATAGTTAAAGAAATCAGCAAAGTACTGATCCAGTGGAAGGAAGGCCCCTGCCTTAAAATGTTCACCACTCCAGGCCGCGAACGACTCTTCGAGCGGCGCACAGCTCCGTTCGCCTTCTGAAGCAGGTCGGGCCACTACGGACGCTTTCCCCAGGGCGATGTTGTGGGAAAGGAAGATTTTGTTAATCTTCACCTAGTCGGTTATCTTCGAGACAATCCTTTCCGCCTCAAAGAAGGCATCAGGGGCCACCTTGACCTCCTTCTCCACTGCCGGCCAGAAGCGGGGGATCGGGGAGCTAGGCATCGCCGCCTTCCCTTTGCCCTGCCGAGAGGCCGAGCTGCTGACGTTCATCTGTGGGAGATTTCTCTTTGGAGCCATTTGGTCGCCTAAGAAACAAAAGAAAACATTTCAGAAAAGGCGACCCAAGCATGAGGAAAAAGCAATTATTATTTACACGAGCTGAGGTAAGCCCAGCCCGTGGAGAGTGGGACCACGCGGTTCGATGAACACGCGCCTGTGCTCCCAACCGATCCCCGATTACTTGGGATTCGTGTGTCAGGAGGGTTAGGATAGAATTTTCCTTGGGGGGAAAGGTTCAGTAGGCAGAAAATTGCAAAACTGCTTGTGAGGCATGTTCCCTAAGCTACCCGGTTTTGCACCCAAAATTCCCAAAACTCCTACCCAGAAATTTTCCCCAGAAAAAGCATCCTGAAACCCATACTCTAAAGCGATTTCCTACAACAAATATACCCTAACCTAAAAAGGCTGTCACCCTCCATATCCACAAAACCCAGCAAACTCTTGCATGCGGCTACAGTAAATTTTTTACCAAAGCAACAGTAACTTATTTTCAAAACACACAGGGTCAGGAAACTTACAGTGTGTGGTTGGGAGGTAGATGAAGATGTTGTGTTGGTAAGAGCTTCGTCGGTGTAATAGCTTCCAAAGCTTCAGAGAAATCCGTGCGCCTAAGCTTCTTGAACGCTGAAAGTGGCAGTAGCAGGGTCGAGGGTTTTGTTCTTCTAGAGATATAGAGAGAAGAACAAGAAGAGCTTGAAGCTTGAAAAGGTTCGAATGAAAGGGTGGCCCATGCGTAGGGTGGCCACCCCTTTTTATATGCATAAAGGATCATGTATAGAGGGCCGTTGGATGGCCCTGATGGGGGGTCCGAGGCCCTCCACTCGAAATACGAAACGACAGCTGGGCATGGGCTAGGCCATTAAAAGCGGTTCTCGTAAGACGTACCGTCACCACCCATGATGTTCCACGTATCAGACGTCTGCATAAAAAGTGGAATGCGAAGAGTTCATGGGGAAGTCCAAAAGCCCCTACTGTGGTCTTATATACGACGTGGTATACCACGACAGATGTATGCCCTGGTTTTCTCGCGGGCTGGTTAGCAAGCCGAGCTGCTGACTAATCGTAGTTATCTCATGAACTCCCCTAAGACCGGAGCTTCTGTCGTTAGCTCGAGGAAGCCCAAAGGGCTCGCCTCCATTGTCCAAGATTGGAGCAGGCCCCCTGAAGGCCGAAGGTCGAGTCCAATATGCAGCTCGCGGTACGAGCTGGATATGGAGCTATGACCCCTTGAGAAGTAAGCACACGCAAGGTAAACGTGCATATATCAGGCATCATGTGTCTGATATCCCCCTGACTTCTCGGACACGCAGCAGGAACGTGCGTGTTCAGACTCCCACGATTGGGTTGGGCCGTGCGGCCCATTACTTCCTTACCTATTGATTTGACCACACTTATGTGTCAGGTCTAGGAATTAATCATGAATGTCACAGAATTGATACGACAAGTAAGAAGGTCACGGGATGACCTCCCTACCAACTTCCAGGTGCCTTCTCCTATAAATATGGAGACCCTGGGAGTTGATAGGGGTTGGGAAAATAATCTCTTGTAAGAAATACTTTGTAACCAAATACTCAGTATAGATCAATAATATTGACTAGTGGAGTAGAAGGATTTTAACCTTCGAACCACTTAAAAACCGTGTCTTAAGTCACCCCTTTCGTCCTGTAAGATCATATATCTATTTCGGTTCACATTTAGCACTAATCCTTTTCTCTCCTTCTCTTAATTACCTGTTGGCGAAGAACCGCGTCAACAATTGGATATAATAATTTTTTTCTTATAATTTTTAATGATGTGGTTGGAATAGAAAAAAATATGGTGCTAAAATTTCATAATTTTTGTGTTGGTTTCATACCAAAATGTATTTAGTGGTTGGAATTGCCCTTAGAAAGCATGTCAGTATTGTGTATAGCCTAACACCTCATTGGGGCATTTATTATGTTTTCTTCAATCAATTTCGTACTCTAAAATAGTGCCAAAAAGGTTTTTTTTTTAGGGTGCGTTTGGAAAACAACTTTGTAATTGGATTTTGGTGTGATTCAAAGTAATTACTCAATTTGACGTATTTATCTCACCATATAATTACATGTTAACTATATAATTGGAGGTAATTGAGGAGCCTCGATTATACTCTAATTCTCATAGCCTCTATGAGAATTGAGTGTAATTACCATGTGTAATTACTAATTACTAGCAATTTTAAAAAATATTTATTACATAATATTGTTTTTCTGTGTAATTACTAATTGTTTTTGCTAAACATAACAATAAAAATTTATAAATAATTACCACTTGACATCCAAACACACCTTGTATTTTAAAATATATTGTAATTCCTCATATATGTAATTACTACCCTAATAATTACTCGACCTAGTAATTACACAATTATTTCTAAACACGTTCTTAATAAATAATGTATCATCTAATCTACTCTAAATATGAGACGAATCACCAAACTAAGTGAATCAGGCTTTTGTTCCAAAAAGAATGAAATACAACATTTTTCTCCATGTTCATTATCTTCAAGTTTTTCATATTATCTTTGCATATTTTATAAAACAAAATGAGCCCCCACTAATAAGTCAAAATGTTACTATAAATCCTCAATTTCATAAAATTATACAAAAGGCCCCTTAATAATTAAAATAGTAACAAATAGTCCCTAGAGTACTATTTTGGTCAAACTTAATTTAAATAAAATCAAAATATCCTCATACATTATAAATTACTTTATTAAATAATATTATTTACTTTTGAACAAAATCAAATATTTAATACTATATATTTTTTATTAATAAAATAAAAAAAATGAAAAGTCTCTCACTCTCTTTCTCATGACATTTTCATAGCCACCCATACTATAATTTTGATCCCCGACCTATCGATGTCGTCTCGAGCCTAGTCCAATCATTGCCACCACCGGCCTACCTCATCCTTCGAGGACCTTGGATCTGGATCTCAGCTGTCCATCCTGACATTAATATAAATCTTAGCTAGTGCATCACAAAGCAACCAGATTGCTATCAGCTCCATGAAAAGAAAACAAAAATCAATACCTTGTGACGACTAGAAGCACAATATGGATGAGCTAATTCAAATATCTAGTTCCACCATATAATCGACCTTCTATACCAAATGCTTCTTCAAATAATTTTGTTTAGTGTCACCACCGAAAGCATTGTTTTCTACAAAATTGTTATGAAGAAATGGCACAAGTTGATCTTGGATCCTAAATTCACTAAGTTGCAATTTGGTCAAGCAAAGCCCCAATTCTCGGTTCAGACTCTGGCTAAAAAACTAGGATTATTCTAATATTGAGGATTTTGAAAGTTCCTAGATCTTGAACTGTCGCTTCGTCACTCAATGAAGCATACGTCACCATGATGCTTCTCCCCATAGATTTGCAGGAAATCAAGAGCAGAACTGGGGAGAAAGAAAGAGAGAGAGAGGAAGTAGTTGGAGGTGGAGGGCTGACCAGAGGTGAATAAATAAGAGAGAAAGGAATGACAAAATGTCGGAGAGATGGAGGGAAAATAGAGATTTTTCAGTGATGGAGAACAACTGTAAGGGGAAGAAGAATGACAGGGGGAACATAAAATATTGTTTTATCGATCAAAATTTATTTTTTACTTCTAATTCTGTTACTAAGGATATATACTTTTTTTGACCAAATGTTTTGTCTTATTACTTATTTGGACTCCATGTTTTAAAAAATTATTTTTTGGATCCTATATTTTGTAAAATGGTTAAAATAGAACCATAAACCCGATTTTGGTCAATGTTTTCTTAATTAAAATGACAAATAATTTACCAAACTAACATTTCAAAACTAAAATAAAATCATTCTGCTTAAAAGCTGTGTTGTTATATTCAATTTTTTCTTCATCAAAATTGAGTTTAGGGTTCTATTTTAACAATTTTACAAAATATAGGGTCTAAAAAGTAATTTGTCAAAATACATGGTCCAAACAGATAATGAGATAAAATACAGGATCCAAAAATATATAAACCCCTATTAATAATCTAATAGACATTTAAATTTTTTTTAATTATTAAAATAATTAGATATAATTAAAATAATTATTTTTAAAAATTGTGGGTATTTTGATTTTATTTGAAAAACGTTTGATCAAAATCGTGACCAAAATATTATTTCTTAACATTTTAATAATAAGTTGGACCCTAGTATAATTTCCTAAAACTAGTATTCCTATTAAATATCTTAAATTATTGAACATAGGATATCTTCATTTAATGATTTTTTTCAATATCGATTTCAAGTTTGTTATTGTTATACCTAAATTTCAGCATTGCCACGTGTCCACCCGTGAAGCTGATGACGTGTCAGAATAAATAGTGAAGTGACAAGGCACTACAATCACTCACCGAGAAGAATGACCCTTATCATTATTACGGTTGACGCCTTAAAAACATGTGAAAATATATTTTTATTAATTTAAATAAAAGTACATTTTTATTATATTTGAATATCATAATTATTATTTTAATAATTTATATAAATATCATAAAATTTCATATTTATTTATGAGAATATATCTTGTATTCGTACAAGATAATTAAAATCATATATAATGAATAAAATAGTCAGCAATGTATTAAAGTACGTAATTGTAACGCCCTGGTTACCCCAAAATAGTTACGGTGAACAAAAAATTTGACCTGCAACCCGAGTCTTTTGGTTAAAAACGTGTATCTAAGTGTTATTAACATGCTAAGGTGAAAAACCAATAAAAAGGAAAGGATATATTTTGTTAAATACATAAAACTATTCATGGCCCCATAAAAAACAGTTACCTTCTCTGAATGGATCAGAACACAACCCAAACCCTGATGAGAAGCATCGCAGTAAATCACAAACTTCTCCTGATCTGTCGGAAGACTCAAAATCGAAGCTGTAATCAATCTCTGCTTCAGTTCCTGGAAGCTGTTCTCACACTTATCTGACCACACAAATTTCTGACTCTTGCGTGTCAGCTCAGTCAATGCAGTAGCTATCTTTGAGAACCTTTCCACGAAACGCCTATCCAAGGAAACTTCTAACCTCAAAAGCATTCTTTGGCCTTGGCCAATCTCTGACCGCTTCAATCTTCACTGGATACCTGAGATAACCAGAACTCACATTTCTTGAATTTTGCAAACAATCTGTGTTCCCTCAGTCTCTGTAGAACCAACCTTAGATGTTGCTCATGCTCTGACTCAGACTGAGAATATACCAGGATATCATCGATGAAGACGATCACAAACTGGTCCAGATAATCCTTGAACACTCTATTCATCAGGTCCATAAAAGAAGCAGGGGCATTAGTCAATCCAAAAGACATAACTAGGAACTCATAATGCCCATACCTGGTACAAAAAGCAGTCTTTTGTATATCTCCTTCCTTGACCCTCAACTAATGATAACCAGAACGAAGGTCAATTTTTGAGAATACCTTCTATAACGACCCTTATTCGCTAATAAGGCTTAATGGCCTTGATTAGTGTGCCTGGAGGGCATAATGGGAATTATGTGTGACTTTAATGAGTAAAATGCATGATTATGATTTAAGAGTGTTATATGACTATTTGAATATTTGAGATGCATGACTATGTGTATTAGTATGCATGTAGGCCCTGATCAGGTTAGAAGAGCATAATCGTAATTTTGTCCATTATGGGCGTAACTGTATTGATGTATGTGATAATTGTCGAGACCACATTTATTATGTGCATATATCTGCGATCTGTGACTCGAGACGATCCTAGTGAGCAAAGTAGCGAAAAAGTCATGGCTGAGATTTATACCCGCCTCGGGGTGATCCTGGGGGTATAAATGGGAATTTAGTGAGTATATTGGAGTCTATTTTGACATCGAGGAATATTATTGGTGAATGATTAGGTATTGGGAATTAAGCAATAAATATTAGTGACATTCGAGGAATTAGCGAGAATTGGGTAAAATGACTAAAATGCCCTTAAGTGGATTAAAGGGTTAGAAATAAAGAGGAGGGCTGTAACGCCCTACTTCCTTAGAGCCGTTACTAAGTGAGTTTTTAAGACAAAACAGTGTGCAATGAACTCGCTAACCGAGGTTTTGAAACAAAAGTGTGACTAATTAAAAGTTAAGGCTGTAATCTTAGAAAAACGCGTTGTTTCAATAAAACTTCTAGTATTAAACATTTGGGATCCCAAAATAAGGTTTGAAAACTATTTACTTCTTAAAATAAGTTTACAATTGATCAGTTACAAAATCATAGATTATTACAGCCATTTTCGAATAAACCCCCAACCAAAGCAGTCGGGCAGGCCAAACACGTACGCGTCGCTTCACGCTCTCCGTACTCATGGTTGGTTGACGCAGCCATTGCCCTTACCTGCAACACGGAGCACCCGTGAGCCGAAGCCCAGCAAGAAAACTCATGCAGAACATAACATATGCAATTTATACAGTTTATCATAACAGATAATCCACATATAAACAAGTCAACCATTAGACTGAGCAAACACGGCCATGCCGCCCCAGAAGCCTTACCAAAGCCTGGGGTTTCGGTCCTCACCGTAGGGATACCACATGTATCCACCGGGCCCTGCCTTGACTATAAGCATCCCATGTGCTAAGTGTTACTTCCGGCTCCGCTGCCGTACCCAGCCTACGCCGCACTCGGCCCTTGCCGTTCATTCCATTATAATCATATATAGCATGAATCAAGCAACATTCAAACAAATGCCAATTTATTTAAATCTGCACCCTAACATGTAATGCAATATAGGGCCATGCCCGGCAATCATCTCATCATACAACATGCAATATAGGGTCGTGCCCCGCAATCACACTATGGGCCCATGCCCTATCCTACGGGTGTTATAGTTTTCTTACCTGTATCCCGAACTTCACAATGCACCAAAGTCACGAGCACGGTCTTCTAGCACGAGCCTCTCCAATAGCCTAGTCACAACACACATAAAACCGTTTTTAATGCTAACCAACCCAGAACCACTTCCCAAGACCAATTCCGCACTCTCGGGACCTCTAAAACCTTAAAACAACACCCCGGAGACATCCCCCGAACCCCCGGAGCAAAGGCCTAAAATTGCCAAAAATGATATCCTGAAATTGGCCTTGTGCCGCGACACCCAGCAAGACAGGGGCTCCACGCCGCGGCACGCAAAAACTGTGCCGCGGCACGCCTTCGCAGACCCAGAATTCTGGGTTTTCTCTTGCGTTTCCACCGAGCTAAAACCTTCCCAAATCATACCAAACCAATACCCAAACCCCAAAATCAATTTAAAACTTCAAATGGACCATCTAACAACCCATAAACATCATCAAAGAAATCCAAACACACAATCAAATCCCCAAAATCCACATCCTTGATTTCAATTTCAGAAAAATAAAAACTCAAAGTTCAAACTTAAACCATGCTCAAATTCCTTAACCCATAACAGAAACAAGCCTTAAATTACTTAGAATCCATACCTTGAATGAAGAATCCAACCCTATGCTTCCTTGATCCATCTCCTAAGTCTTCAAATTTCAGCTCCATCACTCCTCTTCTTCTTCTCCTCCTTCTTCTTGCCCTAGGTCTCCTTCTAGCTTTTCCTTTCTTAATTTTAAACAAAACCACCAAAATGACTAAGCCCCAAACCGTGTACCCCATATAACCCAGCTGCCATATATCAAATTCGCAGCCAAATGACCATTTTACCCCTCCTTGCCTATCCTTTCCCAACTAAACCTCAAGGGCACTTAAGTCCTTTTACTTCTATTTCATTTCTACCATTTTCTATCTAGAACTTGTTACTCTCAGCAGTAACTAATGGTTACCCAGGTTACTCAATCACCAATAACCATTACCCGCTAAATCTCAATCTTAACCATAAAATTCCCAAAGTACCCCTAGGCTCCTCCCGAGCCGGGTATAGAAATCCTGTTGTGACTCTTAAGTTAACAAGCACTCTAGGACCGTCTCGGCACGAGCATCACATAATAACACCACACTTGCGTGGTACAATTCATAGAATACAATTATCACATATATGCCCTCAGCGGGCTAAAATTACCAATTTACCCCTATCATGCAAACGGGGTCCACATGCATAATTATTTCACCTAACAAGCATACTAACCACGTAGTCATGCATCTCGATGTTCAATTAGTCATACAACATGCTTTAAATCATAATCATGCAGTTAACTCATCAAATCACACATAAATCCCAACATGCCCTCCTGGCACACTAATCAAGGCCCTTAAGCCTTATTAGTGAATTTGGGTCGTTACAAGGGCATTAAGGTCATTTGGCTCTTTAAAGATGGGAATTACTGAGGCTTTATGTTAGTGGAAGTTGTAGAAAAGTATAGAAGTCTGAAAGAGAGAAAAGAAGAAAAAGGAAGAAAAGAGAAAAGGAAGGGAAAACAGAGTTGTATTCTCTTGGGTCGGTTTGTGGTTCTCTCATCACTTTTCTGGGGTTTTCTTGGAGCAAATCTCAGAGGAGAGATGGGTTAGGCTAAGCATCAAGGATCCTAAGCTAGGCTTGGAGAATTGGCAGAGGTTTAGCAGGAACACCCTAATACTTGAGGTAAGGTTCTATAGTTTCTTCAGTTTCTGGTTTTGGTTTTTGAACCGTGGTGCATAAACTGAGTCTGATGGGAACTTTAGGGAATTTAGGGCAAAGGTTGAGGAAGAGCAAGCTAAGGTGGTGTAGAGGTTGTCTTGAAATCGAAATCCCATTAAAGGTATGAATTTTAAGGTTCAAACTATGATGTTTTGACTAGTTTTGCTGAGTTTCTGAACTTAGGGTCAGCTATGGTGAATTTTGGGATTAGGGATGCATGTGTTTGGGTTTTGAGTATTTAGGGTGGTTGGGATGAGTGGAGTATGTTTATAAGGTTGTTTTTTAGTTTGGTGAAGGTTTGGAGAAGTTTTGGTTGAGTTTGGCTCGAGGGAATCACTGGAGGGAAAACTGAAGTGGTGTCTGTCTGTGACTAGCGCTACAGCGCTAGCCTTTGGGCGCTGTAGTGCTAGGCCTTGCATGCTGAGGGGATTTTGCTTTTGTTTGTAGAACTATAGCACCCTCCTAAGAGCGCTGTAGCGCTGCCCTGCTTTCAGAAAGGAATTTTAGGGTTATTTGCAAGGGATTTTGACCAAGGGTTTGGGGCTTGATTACACCACCTTGTTTGGTCGAACTAGGACTTCCCGGGGGCTCGGGATTAGCCCCGAGGCTAGGTTTTGGACTTGAGGATTGATAATGACTTTGACCTATGGTTGTGTCTAGGTGAGCGCTAGGGCTCGAGAGGGATCGTGCTCAAGGAGTCGAGTGATTAAAGCTGGCTAATTGAAAGGTAAGAAAACTGCACCCGGTTATATGATTGTGATGGGACTAAGTGCTCCTGATATTTTGTATTATGTCAATGATGGTATCATGCCATGGGACATGTGATAGCGGCCTAAGGATGCCGTACACAATATTTGCGCCTAGGACGCGGCTTGACCACTAGTAGCCGAGGACAGCTTAATATTCACTAAGCTCGGTTTAAGCAGGCCGGAGTCAGTGGGATAACGGAGGGAGCGGCCTGAGGACGCTAGCCCTATTTAACATCTGTGAACTGATATATGATATGAGTTGATATGTTTAGTATGTTGAATACTTGATTATACTGAATGATTATATGGTTGAGAATATGTGATGCTATATGAGATATTGATTTGTCTGTTGATTGCTTATGCGCTGCTATTGTGTTTTCTTGCTGGGCCTTGGCTCACTGGTGCTACGTGGTGCAGGTAAAGGCAAAGGCAAGCTGGACCAATCCTGAGATGGAGAGCTGCGGGGTTGAATGTACATAGCCAGCTGTTCGATCACCATGGTCGAGGAGTGGAACAGGACAGGGATTGCCTAATTGTCTGTTTTGCCTTAATATGGCTTGATATTGTACCTAAACCTTATGACTTTTGTAAATGTTCTTTAAACTTATTATTTTTGGGATCCCGTGTAAACAGACAAGGTTTCTTAATGAAAAATGTGACCTTTGGGACCAAAACATTTAAACCCTAGTTCCTTTATAGTTTCAATAGAACGTTTTTAATTAAATGACCTGATTAGCAAGTCCTGCACTTTATAAACACACAGTGTAACGGTCTTGGCTATCCAGGGTGTTACAACTTGGTATCAAAGCGTCCTAGGTTTATGGGTCTTGAAGACTGGCTGGGTATGTACATTCACCGCGAGAGACAAGCTCAACTCAGGGTTGGGTAACTGTGTATACATGACTATGTGCTTAAATGATTTGAGTGGGATATGATTGTTAATATCTATTTTATGAATAGGGAGCATGAGATACTGATAGGGCCTGGCCCTTGACCATTGCATGATGCTATTGAGGCGTGCTTATTAGCACTGTTGTGCATGTGAATGAATATCTGAATAAATTGCTATATTTTGATTGCTTGTGACTGATTGGAGTTCCATTGATGGATCATGAAAGGATTGTTACCCTGTCATCGTAGCCTAATTGCCGAGTCATTGATTGCAGATTGACTTGAATAGTTATGCGTTCAAGAAAATCCACGCGACTAGCCGGCAGGTTCGGGGCTAGAGGTGATGATCAGGGTCAGACCCCTCCGCCAGTCCCTAAGAACTGGCAGCAGTTAATGGTAGACATGCAACCTCAGCTTCAGTGCCAAGATGAACAAATTAGAATTCCGCAGCAGGCTCTTTCTGGGAGTGTTGCCCCTATTGTGCCACCTGCAGTGGTACCGGTAGCGCAGCCAGTTGAGGTTGGGAATAAGTGGGAACCGTTGTATGAACGGTTCAGGAAGCAACAACCTCCGATCTTTGAGGGAGGACCAGATCCACTGAAGGCTGAGCAGTGGATGACTATGATCACTACCATACTTGATTTTATGAGAGTGGAAGGACATGACAGGGTGGCCTGTGCCACTTATATGCTGAGGGACGATGCCCGAATCTGGTGGGAGGTGGCATCACAGACTAGAGATGTTTCTGCATTGACTTGAGAAGGGTTTAAGGACTTGTTTAGTCAGAAGTATTATAATGTTTCCATCAGGGCAGCGAAGATAAACGAGTTCGTGGGGCTGGTTCAGGGCAGTATGACAGTTACATAATATGCCTTGAAGTTTGATAGACTTACGAAGTTCACACCAGATCTTGTGCCTACTGATGCAGCTAGGCAGGATAGGTTTATTAGAGGGCTGAATGCTATGATAGCCCGAGATGTGAGAATTACCACAGTTCCTGGGGGGACAACTTATGCCTAGGCTGTGGAGAAGGCTCTTACCACCGAGGAAGCAGAGAATAAGATATGGAGAGAGAGTGCTGTGAGGAGGGAGGGCCGCAGGGCGGTGCCTCCATATTCTGGTTCAGGTAGGGATGGAAGTCCCAGTAAATTAAAGAGGAAGACCCCTGATGCTCCGATCGCTCCTGGTCCTGATAGAAGAGGTCGGAGTACTCAGAGTGTCTGTCAGGGAGGCGGTGATTCATGGAGGACTTATCCAGAGTGCACGAGATGCAAGAGACGCCATCCGGGTGAGTATCGAGCTAAGGCCTACTGTGTGTGCGGGGTGGTGGGACACCTCAGGAAGGTTTGCCTGACGGTGAAGAAAGGAGAGACAGGGAAGGTGGACAGCTTGACTCCAGCTCGAGTGTTCACCCTGACGCAGGCGGAGGCCGAGGCTAGTCCCTTGGTAGTGACAGGTCAGCTTTCTAGTGCTGGCATTCCTTTTACTGTGTTGATTGATTTTGGTGCTACACATTCATTTGTATATGATAAGGTGATTGATAGATTGTGTAGACCTAGTGAGTATAGTACTTCAGGGTTTGGGACTATCTTGCCTACAGGAGAACTGGTAGTGTCTAGGAGGTGGATTAGAGCACTTCTAGTGATAGTTGATGGTAGAGAGTTGTCAGTAGATTTGATTGAGTTGAGTATGGAGGATTTTGATATGATTTTAGGTATGGATTGGCTGGCTAGATATGGAGCTATCATTGACTGTAGGAAGAAGATGGTGACCTTTGAGCCAGAGGGCGAGGAACCCTTTGTTTTTGTGGGAGCTGTGCATGGACCCTGTGTACCCAGGATATCTGCATAGAGAGCCAGAGACTTGTTACAGGGTGGTTGTATAGGCTTTCTGGCTAGAGTGGTGGATACCACCAGAGTTTCACCAGTAGGACCGGATGAGACCAGATTAGTTTACGAGTTCTTGGATGTGTTTCCTGAGGATTTGCCTGGGTTGCCATCGAGTAGGGAGATTTAGTTTGTCATCGAGCTGGCACCAGGGACAGGGCCAGTGTCAAGGGCACCATATAGAATGGCACCGGCAGAACTGAAAGAATTAAAGATACAGCTGCAGGAGCTTCTGGATTTTGGGTTCATCAGACCTAGCTACTCTCCATGGGGTGCTCCAGTTTTGTTTGTAAAGAAGAAGGACGGAACTTTGAGAATGTGCATCGACTACCGAGAATTGAACAAGTTAACTATCAAGAATAAGTATCCCCTACCAAGGATTGATGACTTGTTCGATCAGCTGCAGGGTAAGACGGTGTTCTCAAAGATTGATCTTTGATCTGGTTATCACCAGCTGAGGTTCAAGGATTAGGACATACCTAAGACGGCCTTCCGAACGCGGTATGGGCACTATGAGTTCTTGGTCATGTCTTTTGGTTTGAGCAATGCCCCAGCAGCCTTTATGGATCTAATGAACAGGGTGTTCAAGGATTTTCTAGATCAGTTTGTTATTGTCTTCATCGATGACATCTTGGTGTATTCCAGTTCGGAGGCAGAGCACGAGTTTCATCTTCGACAGGTTCTTCAGAGGTTGAGGGAGCATCAGTTGTACGCCAAGTTTAAGAAGTGTGAGTTTTGGTTACCAAAAGTGACATTCTTTGGACATATTTTGGGGGCAGATGGGATTAAGGTGGATCCATCTAAGATAGAGGCAGTTAGGGATTGGCCGAGGCCGAGGAATGCCTGGGAGGTGCAGAGTTTCCTTAGGATGGCAGGTTACTACAGACGGTTTATGGAGGGCTTCTCGAAGATAGCAGCACCAATGACAGAATTGACACGGAAGAATCTGAAGTTTATCTGGTCAAACAAGTGTGAAGACAGTTTCGAGGAGTTGAAGCGACGGCTTATCACAACGCCAGTGTTGAGTCTTCCTTCGGGGGAAGGGAAGTTTGTTGTTTACTGTGATGCATCGAGGTTGGGCTTAGGCTGTGTGTTGTTGCAGAATGAGAAGGTTATAGCTTATGCATCACGACAGCTGAAGGAGTATGAGCAGCGATATCCTACCCATGATTTGGAGCTGGCAGCAGTGGTTTTTGCACTGAAGATTTGGCGACATTATCTATATGGGGAGAAGTGCGAGGTATACACTGAACATGAGACATAGACGTTGGCTGGAGTTGGTAAAGGATTATGGTTGTAATATTCTTTACCATCCGGGGAAAGCCAATGTGGTGGCAGATGCATTGAGCCGCAGAGGTCCAGGTCAGTTGTATAGTTCTGTTCAGATCTCAAGGGAGTTAGCTGTTGAGATGGTTAGAGTAGGGATAGAGTTGGTGGTAGGCCGGTCGGCTAATATTACTCTGCAGTCGACCCTGCTAGAGCGGATCAGAGAAGGGCAGTTGGCAGACGCTCAGTTACAGAGAGTTAGAGAGGATGTCTTAGCAGGAGTAGCTAAGGACTATTCTATTTCTGAGGTTGGATTACTTCAGTATCAGGGGCAGATTTGTGTTCCAGCTGATGAGGGGATCAGACGAGAGATACTGGATGAGTCTCATATGACGCCGTACTCACTTCATTTGGGTGCCACGAGGATGTATCAGGATCTGCGAACTTTATATTGGTGGGATGAAGAAGGATGTGGTGGAGTACGTTGCCAGATGCTTAACCTGTCAGCAGGTGAAAGCTGAGCATCAGCTACCGGCAGGGTTGCTTCAGCCTTTGGGTATTCATGAATGGAAATGGGAGGACAATACTATGGATTTTGTGGGAGGTTTACCCAGGACAGTGGGGCTTCATGATTCGGTGTGGGTGATAGTGGATAGATACACCAAGTCAGCTCATTTTCTTCCAGTGAGGTCGACATATACTGTGGATCAGTATGCTGAGTTGTATGTGAGGGACATCGTACGTCTCCATGGGGTTCCTAAGTCTATAGTGTCAGACCAGGATCCTATCTTCACTTCCAAGTTTTGGGGTGGTTTGCAGAAGGCTTTGGGGACTCAGTTGAAGTTCAGTACAGCCTTTCATCCTCAGACTGATGAACAGTCTGAGAGGACGATCCAAGTATTAGAGGATATGCTCAGAGCATGTGTGATTTATTTCGAGGGTTCATGGAGTAAGTATCTTCCATTGATTGAATTTTCGTATAACAATAGTTATCAAGCAACGATTGGAGTGGCTCCCTATGAGATGTTATATGGAAGGAAGTGTAGGTCACCCATTCATTGGGATGAGATGGGTGAGAAGAGATATTTGGGACCGGACATGGTTCAGAGGACAAGTGAAGCTATAGAGAAGATCCGGGCTAGAATGCTCGCTTCCCAGAGTAGACAGAAAAGCTACGCTGATCCTATGCATAGAGAAGTGGAGTTTCTGGTTGGGGACCACGTTTTTCTTTGAGTTTCACCATTTCGAGGGGTGAGAAGGTTTGGGAAGAAGGGCAAGTTAAGCCCTAGATTCATTGGAGCATTCGAGATCTAGGAAAGGATTGTTCAGGTGGCTTACAGATTAGCCTTGCCACCATCGTTGTCGAGAGTTCATGACGTATTCCATGTTTCTATGCTTCGGAAGTACGTCTCAGATGTAACTCATGTGTTGAGGCATGAAGATTTGGAGTTACAGACAGATTTGGCTTATGAGGAGCAACCAGTTCAGATCTTGGATCGAAAAGATAAAGTATTGCGGAATAAGACGATTCCTCTTGTTAAAGTATTGTGGAGGAATTGTAAGGTCGAGGAGGCGACCTGGGAGCTTGAGACAACGATGTGGGATCAGTATCCCGAGTTGTTCAGGTAAATTTCGAGGACGAAATTCTCATTAGGAGGGGATAGTTGTAACGACCCAAATTCGCTAATAAGGCTTAAGGGCCTTGATTAGTGTGCCTGGAGGGCATAATGGGAATTATGTGTGACTTTAATGAGTAAATTGCATGATTATGATTTAAGTGTGTTATATGACTATTTGAATATTTGAGATGCATGACTATGTGTATTAGTATGCATGTAGGCCCTGATCAGGTTAGAAGGGCATAATCATAATTTTGTCCATTATGGGCGTAACTATATTGATGTATGTGATAATTGTCGAGACCACATTATTATGTGGATATATCTGCGATCTGTGACTCGAGACGATCCTAGTGAGCAAGGTAGCGAAAAAGTCATGGCTGGGATTTATACCCAGCTCGGGGTGATCCTAGGGGTATAAATGGGAATTTAGTGAGTATATTGGAGTCTATTTTGACATCGAGGAATATTATTGGTGAATGATTAGGTATTGGGAATTAAGCAGTAAATATTAGCGACACTCGAGGAATTAGCGGGAATTGGGTAAAATGACTAAAATGCCCTTAAGTGGATTAAAGGGTTAGAAATAAAGAGGAGGGCATTAAGGTCATTCGGCTCTTTAAAGATGGGAATTTGTGAGGCTTTATGTTAGTGGAAGTTGTAGAAAAGTATAGAAGTCCGAAAGAGAGAAAAGAAGGAAAAGGAAGAAAAGAGAAAAGGAAGGGAAAACAGAGTTGTATTCTCTTGGGTCGGTTTGTGGTTCTCTCATCACTTTTCTGGGGTTTTCTTGGAGCAAAGCTTAGAGGAGAGCTGGGTTAGGCTAAGCATCAAGAATCCTAAGCTAGGCTTGGAGAATTGGTAGAGGTTTAGCAGGAACACCCTAACACTTGAGGTAAGGTTCTATAGTTTCTTCAGTTTCTAGTTTTGGTTTTTGAACTGTGGTGCATAAACTGAGTTTGATGGGAACTTTAGGGAATTCAGGGCAAAGGTTGAGGAAGAGCAAGCTAAGGTGGTGTAGAGGTTGTCTTGAAATCGAAATCCCATTAAAGGTATGAATTCTAAGGTTCTAACTACGATGTTTTGACTGGTTTTACTGAGTTTCTGAACTTAGGGTTAGCTATGGTGAATTTTGGGATTAGGGATGCATGTGTTTGGGTTTTGAGTATTTAGGGTGCTTGGGATGAGTGGAGTATGTTTATAAGGTTGATTTTGAGTTTGGTGATGGTTTGGAGAAGTTTTGGTTGAGTTTGGCTCGAGGGAATTGCTGGAGGGAAAACTATAGTGGTGTCTGTCTGTGACTAGCGCTACAGCGCTAGCCTTTGGGCGCTGTAGTGCTAGGCCTTGCATGCTGAGGGGATTTTGCTTTTGTTTGTAGCACTGTAGCGCCCTCCTAAGAGCGCTGTAGCACTGCCCTGCTTTCAGAAATGAATTTTAGGGTTATTTGCAAGGGTTTTTGACCAAGGGTTTGGGGTTTGATACCACCACCTTGTTTGGTGGAACTAGGACTTCCCGGGGGCTAGGGATTGGCCCCAAGGCTAGGTTTTGGACTTGAGGATTGATAATGACTTTGACCTATGGTTGTGTTTAGGTGAGCGCTAAGGCTCGAGAGGGATCGTGCTCAAGGAATCGAGTGATTAAAGCTAGCAAATTGAAAGGTAAGAAAACTACACCCAGTTATATGATTGTGATGGGACTAAGTGCTCCTGATATTTGTATTATGTCAATGATGGTATCATGCCATGGGACATGTGATAGCGGCCTAAGGGTGCCGTACACAATATTTGCGCATAGGGCGCGGCTTGGCCACTGGTAGGGGAGGACAGCTTAATATTCACTAAGCTCGGTTTAAGCGGGCCGGAGTCAGTGGGATAATGGAGGGAGCGGCCTGAGGGCGCGCTAGCCCTAATTATCATATGTGAACTGATATATGATATAAGTTGATATGTTTAGTATGTTGAATACTTGATTATACTGAATGATTATATGGTTGAGAATATGTGATGCTATATGAGATATTGATTTGTCTGTTGATTGCTTATGCTCTGCTGTTGTATTTTCTTGCTGGGCCTTGGCTCACGGGTGCTACGTGGTGGAGGTAAAGGCAAAGGCAAGCTGGACCAATCCTGAGATGGAGAGCTGCGGGGTTGAATGAACATAGCCAGCTGTTCGATCACCATGGTCGAGGAGTGGAACAGGACAGGGATTGCCTAACTGTCTGTTTTGCCTTAATATGGCTTGATATTGTACCTAAACCTTATGAATTTTGTAAATGGTCTTTAAACTTATTATTTTTGGGATCCCATGTAAACAGACAAGGTTTCTTAATGAAAAATGTAACCTTTGGTACCAAAACATTTAAACCCTAGTCCTTTTTCAATAGCACGTTTTTAATTAAATGACTTGATTAGCAAGTCCTGCACTTTATAAACACACAGTGTAACGGTCTTGGCTATCCAGGGCGTTACACCTTTTTACCTTGCAACTGATCAAACATATCATCTATCCTTGGCAAATGATACTTATTCTTAATTTTCAGCTTATTCAGTTCTCTGTAATCAATGCACATCCTCAGAGAACCATCCTTCTTTTTCATAAACAGAACTAGCGCACCCCAAATCCAACAGTTCTTGCAACTGTACCTTTAATTCTTTCAACTCAGCTGGGGCCATTCTGTAAGGCGCTCTAGACACTGGCTTCATCCCTCACGCCAGTTCTATAACAAACTCAATTTATTTGTGTGGTGGCAACCCTGGAAAATCTTCTGGAAACACATCCAGAAATGCACAAACAAGTCTGGTCTCTTCTGGTCTTATATGGCATGACCTGAGTGGTATCAACCACACTAGCTAAGAACCCAATGCAACCTCCTTGCAATAAGTCCCTAGTGCTCAATACAGAAATCATAGGAATGCGAGGTCCATGCACAGTACCAACAAACACAAAAGGATCCTCACCTTCCGGCTCAAAGGTGACCATCTTCCTTTTGCAATCAATGGTTTCCCCATACTTCGCCAACCAATCCATACCCAATATCATATCGAAGTCAGTCATAACTAATTCTATCAAATCCACTGACAACTCTCTGCCTTCCACTGTCACTGGCAAATATCTGACCCATCTCCTGGATACCACTAACTCTCCGGTGGGTAACAAAGTTCCAAACCCCACAACATAAAAATCACAGGGTCTACACAGTCCATCAATAATACTACTAGAAACAAAAGAATGTGTAGCACCAAAATCAATCAATACATTATAAGGGATTCTAGCACTAAGAAGCTGACCTATAACAACTGAGGGAGAAGCCTCAGCTTTTTCTTGAGTCAATGCAAAGACTCGAGCTGGGGCCGAGCTGTCTGCCTTCCTGGGTTCTTCTTTTCTTACCTGAGGGCAATCCTTCTTAAAATGACCTACTGCCCCACACAAATAGCAGGCCTTTGCCCTACACTCTCCCAAATGATGCCTCTTGCATCTAGGGCATTCAGGACGAGTCTTCCAGGCTTCACTCCCCCCTGGACGACCCATTAAAATTCCACGGGGCCGCTTGTCAGGACCTGGAACTGGGAAGGTGTCAGGAACCTTCCTCTTCTGCTCACTGGGGCCTACACCCCTACCAGAACCCACAAATGGAGGACCTGTCCTCCTGAAATCCTTTCTGGCTACACTGTCACACTAGATCTTGTTCTCTACACTCTCAGCTATGAGTGCTTTCTCAACCACCTGTGCATAGGTAGTGACCCCAGCAACAGTGGTGATACATACATCACGTGCTAATCTGGGTTGTAGCCCCTGCAAAAATCTCTCTCTCCTGGCCCCATCAGTGGACACCAGCTCCATGGAAAATTTTGCCAAACGATCAAACTTTAAGGCATACTCAGTGACTGACAGACTTCCCTGAAGTAGCCTAATGAATTCCTCAGCTTTAGCTACCCTGATGGCATCATTGTTGTATTTCTCATTAAACAGAGTTTGAAACTCTTCCTAACTCGGGGCATTTACATTTCTGGTCTGGGTAATCACCTCCAACCAGATTCGGGCATCCTTCCGAAACATATAAGTGGCACAGGCCACCCTCTCATTACCAAATACCCTCATGAAATCAAGGATAGTGGTAATCATGCTCATCCATTGTTCAGCCTTGGCAGGATCTGCACTGCCCTCAAATACTGGAGGTTATTGCTTCCTGAACCTTTCGTAAAGAGGCTCCCATTTATTTCCAACCTCAGGCAGATGCTCTGCTGCTAGCACCGACACAGGAGGTGCCTCTGACACACTAGCCACTGCAGGGACTTGCTGTTGTCTCAAGAGACGAAGTTCCTCTCCCTGTCTCAACACTGTCGCCTGCAGATCACTGATTATTTGCTGCAAGTTTACAGGAGCTGGCTGTGGAATCTGTGACTGGTCATTTTCCTGACCCTGGCTGTTATTATTCTGGCCTTGATCACTTTGGCCAGATGAAGTATCTGTCTGCCCTGGATTCATTCTTATCTGTTATGCCTTGCTGAAAGAACGATCAATACGGCCAGTCATGTAGTAATAACTAAACCTCTTGCCGCCTTACGGTCCAAGAACAAGCAGACAATTATCATATTCCACAGTCATACAATATACAGGCAGATACATGTTTATAGAATTTAGCACTTAGCATGTATCGCATAATAATTCATAGACAACCATACTGATAAGTATGTTCCAGTAATCTCAGTACTAATTAACACACATTTGCTGAGGATATAATATTTCAGGGCACAGGTTTAACATGGTGTCTCATGCATATAGGTAAAGCATATATACTATATTTAAGCAGTTATTCATATAACTACATAAATAATTACCAAACCATGAGTCGAGCTTGACTTCAGTGATGTGTGTACATGCCCAGCCAGTCAACAGGAACCTTAACCTTGGCATGCTCTGATACCAAGTTGTAATGCCCTGGTTACCCTAGAACAGTTACGGTGAACGGTGAACCGAAAATTTGACCCGCTACCTGAGTCCTTTGGTTAAAAACGTGCATCTAAGTGTTATTAACAGGCAAAGGTGAAAAACCAATAAAAAGGAAAGGATATATTTTGTTAAATACATAAAACTGTTCATGGGCCCTGTAACGACCCTAAATTCACTATTAAGGCTTAAGGGCCTGGAGTAGCGTGCCTGGAGGGCATAATGGGATTTGGTGTGTGTCTTTAATGAGTTTTATGCATGATTATGATTTAATGCACGTTATATGACTATTTGATTATTTGAGATGCATGACTATGTGAATTAGTATGCATGTAGACCTGATTGTCTTAAAAAGAGCATAATTGTAATCTGGCCATTTTAGGGCATAACTTTGATAATTGTATTATATGATTTGTGCCATGTGAGTGTGGTGTTTTTATCAGGATCCACGCATCGAGACGGTCCTAGTGAGCCAATTAGTCTAAAAGTCACAACGGGATTTTATACCCGGCTCGGGAGGAGCCTAGGGGTACTTTAGGAATTTCGTAAGTTGAAGTGAGAACTAATGGTTATAGTTTTGGCGATTGAGTAACCTGGGTAACCATTTGTAACTGCTGTGAGTAACAAGTTTTAGATAGAAAATGGTAAAAATGAAATAGAAGTGAAAGGACTTATGTGCCCTTGAAGGTTTAGTTAGGAAGGGTTATTAGGAAGGGATAAATTGGTCATTTGGCAAGGCAATTAGACAATTTTCAGCTGGGTTTATGGGGTACACGGTTTGGGCATTGGGTCATTCGGTGTTTTGATAAAATTGGAAGAGAAGAAAAAGAAGAAGAAAGAAAGGCTAGGGCAAGAAGAAGAAAGGAGAAGAGGTGTAGAAGGGGCTGAAGTGGGAGCTTAGGAGGATATCAAGGAAGCTTTTAGGGTGGATTCTCCACTTGAGGTAAGGATCTTATGCATATTTAGGTTTGATTTCTGTTTTGACTTGTGAATCTAAAGCTTGAGTTAGTTTTTTTGAGTTTTGGTTTGAGTTGCTGAAATTAGAATCAAGGGGTGGATTTTTGGGTGTGATGGTGTTTTGCTCTTGATTCTAGTATCTATAGGTTGTTAGATGGTTCATATGAGGTTTTGATTTGATTTTGGTGTTTAGGTATTTGTTTGGGGTGATTTGGAGAGGTTGAAGCTCGGGAAAAACGCATGGGAAAACCCAGAAAATCTGGGTTCGCAAAGGAGCATCGCGGCCCTGTTCTTGGGCGCCGCGGCGCGAGGATGCTTCAGGATGAGGGCCAAGCCGCTGGGCGCCGCGGCCCTTGAAGGGAGTGCCGCGGCCCTAGGCCATTTTGGGAGCCAAAAAGTTGGGTTTCTAGGGCTTTTGCCTGGGGACACGGGGGATGGTTCCGATGTTTTATTTTATGGATTTAGAGGTCCCGGGAGTGCGGGATTGGTCCCGGGAAGTGGTCTTGGGCTTGGTTAGTATTAAAAGTGTCTTATGTGTGTTGTGACTAGGATTTCGGGGAGGCTCGTACTAGAGGACCGTGCTTGTGACCTTGGTGCATCGGAAAGCTCGGGATACAGGTAAGAAAACCGTAACACCCGAGAATAGGGCATGGGCCCACAGTGTGATTGCAGGGCATGGCCCTAGATTGTATTATGTGCAAATGTGTAATCTTAGATGAACTATTATATGTTTGAATGTTTATTTCAAAATGTATTATACGTGCTATTATAATGAAATGAACGGCTAAGGCCGAGAGCGGCGAAGGCCGGGTACGGCCTTGGGGCCGGAAGTAACACTCAGCACATGGGATGCTTATAGCCAGTGTGGGACCCACGGGATACATGAGTTATCCTTACGGTGAGGATCGAGACCCCAGGCTTTGGTAAGGCCTCTGGGGCGGCATGGCCGTGCTTGTTTAAGACTGATGGCTTTCCTATTTATCACTGTGTTATGTCAGCTATATTATTTGCATATGTTATGTACTATTTGGGTTTTCTTGCTGGGCTTCGGCTCACGGGTGCTCCGTGTTGCAGGTAAAAGCAAAAAGTCAGTCAACCGGCCATGAGTATGGAGAGCGTGGGGGCGGCGCGTACATGTTCAGCCTGCCTGCTGCTTTGGTTGGGGGCATTTTTTGTATATGGCTGTATTTACTATTCTTTTGATAGTTGATCAAGTGTAAATCTGATTTTGAGTTGTAAATATTTTGTAAACCTTATTTTGGGATCCCAGATGTTTTATACTTAACATTTTCAATGAAGCTAAACATTTTAAAAGAGTACAGCCTTAAACTTTGATTTATTCACACTTTTGGTTTTAGAAACCACTTAGAGTCAGTCAAAAGCACGATTTCTGTCTTAAACTCACTAAGTAGTGGCTCTAAGGTATTAGGGCGTTACAGGCCCATAAAAAACATTTACAAGTTATTTACAACTCAAAATGGTCATTACTGTTTCAAATTTACAAACTCGCCAACCTAAGCGGCAAAAATAGGGTAAACCCCCTAGTTCCTCTGAGAACTCCTTGGTTGTGGTGGTCAAGCGGCCGAATATATACACATCACCACCTAAGCTCTCCACTCAAGGCTGGGTGAGCTTTTCTTTCCCTTTACCTGCACCACATAGCACCCATGAGCCAAAGGTCAAGCAAGAAAACACAGTATTGCATATAAACATTATCAACTGATTATTATTATAATCCTATAGAGCTTATAGCCCTTAAACAGATGAGTGAATATCACTTGAGGTTCTGGTAAATCATAATGAGTGACTAACAAGCAAGTCACTAATTTAAACAGATGAGTGACTGCTGGGTAAGTCACTAGTTTAAATAGTTGAGTGACTGATGGGTAAGTCACTAGCTTAAACAGATGAGAGACTGATGGGTAAGTCTCTAACTTAACAGATGAGTGACTGATGGGTAAGTCACACAAGTGCTTTTAGTTTTCATCGAACTTGAGGTCGGTCCGGCATTAACGCTCTTCTGAGTCATTTAATGCAGATGTCAATTAGATCTAATCTATATTGGCTTGCGTTGAATATGCTAAGGCCGCCCTGACTTATAAGTCAGCACTGGTGACTAGTGCCCAGTACCACTGCCAAACTTGACTAATAAGTCCCAACATCACAGTTGATACTGACACCTTTGCCAAATTTGACTAATTAGTCAGTACCATGCACAAGTGAGCAAGATTTGCTAAGAATTCAATAATCAATTCATGTCCACATTTACACAATCAACATGCCTCAAGAATAACCATGCATGCCACATATGGGGTGCAGTTTTCTTACCTCTGATTCGAGCGAGAAATAGAACAAGAATGACCCTTGAGAACGATCTGACTTTAGTGCGCTAGCGGTCACCTAATCATAACCAATTATGGAATACCATCAATAAGATGAACATCAAAGGTTCCCAAACCAAGATCTAGCCTCGGGACATCAATCCCCACTAGTCCGGGTAATAGGAACGATTCCGAGGCCTAAAAGCATGTTCCCGAGGCCAAAACACTCAAACGGGCTCAACCCTGCTCAAGGGCTGTGGCCCTAACACCTTGGGCCGCGGCCCCCATCCACTCCAGAAGCAAGGGCCGCGGCCCCCAACCCAGAGCCATCCCCAAACACGTTACCCATCATTCCAAAGCCTCCAAAATCATACCCAAACACTTCCAAATCATCAAATCAAAGTTCCCAAGCTTCCCAACGATCCAAAACCATCAAATCCTAAGGCTCAAATGAACCAAAAACTCAGCGATTCACAAAAGCCAATTCTAAGCTTAGAAACTCTACAAACTCAAAACTTAAAACTTAGAGTACCTTTAATTGGGTTGTTTCTCGTCAAATCCTTCGGTCAAGAAGCTTCTAATCTTTCCTAGGATCACTATGCCTTGATCCTTGCTTGATTCCGACTCCTAGAACTCGAGATTTCTCTGAAAACGCTTCGAATGGTAAAAATGAACCAGCGGGAAAGAACGAGAGGTTTTCTAACGTACGTATATCTGACAAGCTACTTGAAGCTTAAGTAACCTCAAATAAAATCTAGTGCTGGGGGTCCCAAAAACACCCCCGAGGACATTATAGTCAAAACTTCCTGAGTTTCCTCCTGGTCTCATTAACTCCCAATTAATCATCAAATAACATTCTCATAACTCAATATCCCAATAAAAGACCCCCGTTATGACAAAACCGCTAATTCATAGTATAAGACCGTCTCATGCCGAATAGCTCGAATATATCTCCATAATAATGGGATCTCATTCACGAATCACAATATGCACCCAAATTCACAAATATGCCCTTAACGGGCCAAATTATCAAAACATCATAATATTAAAATGTGGACCCACATGCATGCATATAACATCATATTATAATATAATTCACATAAACATGCATATATTCATTTAGTGGCATAATTAAACAGTTATGGCCCTCCCATCCTACTAATCCAGCCATTAAACCGCATTAGGGATTTCGGGGCATTACAGTAATATTTAATGAATGATTGCTAGTACGATTTACTAAGTATATGGGATGCAAGTAACCTAGATTCAGATTACTGATGTTGATAGACATCTTGGAAATAGTTCTTTATATAATAGTGATTATATATGACATGACCGATGTTAATTAATTATCTTTATAAACTTACTGTTTGCAATAAATATTTAATTCACATTGTTGACGCGGTTCTTCGGCAACAGGTAATTAAGAGAAGAAGAGAAAGAGATTAGTACTTAAAAGTAGAACCGCCGCAGATATGAAATCTTTGTGAGAAGAACTAGGTGACCCTAAACACGTTTTTTAAGTGGTTCGAAGGTTAAAATCCTTCTACTCCACTAGTCAATATTATTGATCTTTTCTGGGTAATTGGTTTACAAAATATATAGTTCTTACAAGACTATTTTTTCCAACCCCTATCAATTCCCAGGGTCTCCATATTTATAGGAGAAGGCACCTGGAAATTGGTAGGGAGGTCATCCCGTGACCTTACCATTTGTCATATCAAGTCTGTGATATTCATGATTACTTCCTAAACCTGACACACAAGTGTGGTCTAATCAGTATGGAAGGAGATAATGGGCCGCACGGCCCAACCCATCCGTGGGTGTCTGAATACGCACGTTCCTGCGGCGTGTCCGAGAAGTCAGGGGGATATCGGACACGTGATGGCAGGATTATGCACGTTTATCTTGCGTGTTGACCTCCCATAGGGTCAGAGCTTCCTGAGAAGCTCGCTACCGGAGCAATCCATAACCCGAGCTGATCCTTCAGTGGTCGTCGGATGTTGTTCCCAGCTCCTGGAACAACAAGAAGGAGTAGGAAACTCCATACCCTCGAGCTAGAAAGGGCCCGTCCTGAAGATAAAGCCTCTGGCCTGTGGGAGCCTCGGGCTAAATCATGTTTAGTCCGAGGATCGTCCTGCTAAACAGCCCGTGGGAAATCCAGGGCGTACATCTGCCCCCCAAGCTCCTGCTCGTGGTCCATGACGTCAGACATGGGAGACCACAGTTGGAGCTTTTAGACTTCTCCCACAACCCTTCGCATTCCATGCTTTTCGCATGCGTCTGATACGTGGAACGCCGCGGGTGGCGACGGTACATTCTACGAGAACCGCATTAAATGGCCTAGCCTACTGTCCAGCCGTCGTTTCACATTTCGAGTGGAGGGTCTCCCAGGAGCCTTTTACACGTGATCCCCCCTTGTATAAAAAGGGGGTGGTCATCCCACGCACGGACCACCTTACCATTCAGAACCTCTCAAATTTCCTTCTTTTCTCTCTGACATTCCGAAGAGCAAAACCCTCATTTCCATTGCTCTCATCTTCTCCGTTCACGAAGCTTAAGCGTGCGAGTTCCTTCAAGGCCTTGGAGACTACTGTGCCAACGAAGCCCCTACCCGCGCAGCAACCTCGCTCACCATCCAACCCTATACTGTAAGTCTTCTGTCCCCATTTATTTTTGAAAGCATGCCACTGTAGCCTAGGTAAAAATTTTTACTGTAGCCACATGCAGAGGTTTTCTGGGTCGCGCGGATATGGAGGGTGATGGCCCTTCTTTGATTAGGGCACATTCGCCATGGGACATCGCCTTAGAACATGGGTTCCATGATTCTTTCTTAGGAACAATTTCTGGTAGGATCCGTAGGAACTTTGGGTGCAAAAATCGGGTAGCTTAGGGAATACGCCTTAAAAGCAGTTTTGCCACGCCTTGCCTGTTGAAACTTTCCCCCCAAGGCAAAATTTTTTTTTCTTACTCTGAGCCATCTGACACACGAATTCCGAGTAATCTGGGATCTATTGAGGGCATAGGCGCGCGTTCCTAGGAACGCGTGGCACCACTCTCCACGGGCTGGGCTTACCCCAGCTCGTGTACTTAATGCTTGCCTCACTCTCCTGCTTGGGTCGCCTTTTCTAAAGTGTTTTCTTTTGTTCGATAAGCGACCAGATGGCTCCAAAGAGAAATCTGCCACAGAAGAATGTGGGAAGTTCGGCCTCCCAGAAGGATAAAGGAAAGGCGGTGGTGACCAGCTCGCCAATTCCTCACTTTGGACCGGCGGTGGAGAAGCAGGCCGAGGTGGCTCCTGACGCGTTTTTCGAGGCGGAGAGAATAGTCTCAAAGATAACCAGCCAGGCAAAGATCACCAAAATCTTCCTTAACCACAACATTCCTCTGGGGAAGACCTCCGTGATCGCCCGACCTGCTGCGGATGGGGAGAGGAGCTGCACGCCGCTCGACGAGTCGTTCGCGGCCTGGAGCGGGGAACACTTCAAGGCAGGGGCCTTCCTCCCCCTGGATCAGTATTTTGCTGATTTTCTGAACTACGTGGGGTTGACCCCATTTCAGCTCCCCCCCAATTCCTACCGTCTGCTGGCGGGACTGAGGTATTTGTTCCAAAAGCATGAGTGGGAGGTCCCCACTCCTGCTGATATCTTGTATTTCTTCTGCCTCAAAGCCAGCCCGGACCAGCGGGGGCGAGGCGACGGGTTCTATTACTTAACCCGCTTCCCTAACACAGCAGCAGTGATCGAGCTGCCGAGCCATCCAAACGACTTCAAAGACCAGTTTTTTATGTCTACTGGGTTCCGAAACTGCGATCATCATTATTTCAACCGCCCTCGTAAGTAATCCTCCATTTAGCTCGCCTTTTAACGGTTATCTTATTTTAGCCCGTCCCTTATTCCAATTCTGATTTCGACCAACCTTGCAGCCATCTACTCGAGGACCGAAAAGTCCGTGACCCTCGGGGGTCAATACGACACACTGGCGAACCTGCCTCCCAGTGAGAAAGACTACCGCGTGCTCGTGATGGACGAGACGATGGTATTCTGCAAGCTGATTTTCCCAAATCAGACTTTGAATTTGAAAAGGCCCCGGGGGCCTCCCCCAGCCCGCGACAACAGGCCGATCGTCGCGGAGGAGGTCGCAGATGACGAAGGTGAGGAAGAAGGTGAGGAAGTTCCTCTGGTGAGGAACAGGAAGCGGAGCTTGGAGGTCGCCCAGGGGATGATCGAGGAGAGGGCCCAATCCGGAGCAGCCGCGGGTCCTTCCGGTCAAGGTAACTTTTACTTATTTAAGAACGTAGATAGGGCCACTGCAGACCCCCGGCTGGTTAGGTTCAACCCTAGGCAGCTCGTCCATCGTCACTCAAGGAATCCGGACCTGGACACGCTTCTGCTCCACTGCGTTGACCAGCTCGTGCTGGACAACCAAGAGAGTCGGCCCAAGGGTACCGTAGTAGTAGATAATACCCTAGCCTTTAGGTCGGCCATTTTTGAGGAGTACGGGACCAATTTACGCACGTGGCCTGCGCTCCAGAGGGGCGTCTACGCTCCGGGGATTAGGCAGTACGTAGAAGAGTCCAGCCCCGATTCAGAACCGGACCTAGAACCTTCGCCAGTTCGTGAGATAATCGTCCTAGGCTCTTCCAGCTCGGGGGGTAGGGCTCCCTTAGTATTTGCTTTCTTATTGCCTTTATTTCTGTATGATTGCTGATAACCGTGTTTTTTGCTCTTTGGCAGAAGAGATGTCTCAGCCCGGGAATAGTTTGCGGGGCGTTGTGTTTGGTGGGAATCCCCCAGCGGGGCCGAGGTTAAAGAGGCTTCGCGAGTCCAAGAGCTCGACCGGGGTCTCCACCAAATCCCCAGCTACGGAGAAGGGGAGAGACCCGTCATCCCAGGTCGCGGGGGCGAACCTCCCTGTTGCCAGGACAGGACTCATGCATCCGCCACCCCAACGATCTCCACTGGCCGCCCAGGACGGGGTAATAGAGGTCGGGAATCTGGCCGCGGTAGCCCCAGACGTGCGTATCCCGGTCGACCCCCGGGCTCTGGAGAAGATGCCCGAAGCATTCCGGGGTACGGTGTACGAGTCGGCCAGCTACGCCGTCAGCCACTATTACAATATCAGGGAGAAGGAGCTCGGGCCATCGAAACAACGAGCCCGGTCCGAGTTATAGAGTCCGCTATGGACATGACTTTAACGGTAAAGTGCCCCCTTCTTTTAAGGCTTTTACACTCACACGCCGCCTTTTTCCTTCTAGTTTGCTAATTTATCACTCTTTTCTTGCAGGGCATGGCTGCCGCCTATAGAGGCATCGTTAGGACCAAGGCCCAGCTCGAGGGTTTGGAAGCAGATCGCCAGACTGCCCTCCAGGAGTCTCAGGAGGCGAGAGACGCCTTGGCGGCCTCAAAAGCCGAGCTAGAGAAGGTCCGCTCGGAGAACCAAGAGCTTAAACGCTCCCTGGCCGCATCCGAGCTAGAGAAGCTTCGCTCCGAGAACCTAGAGCTTAAAAACTCCCTGGCCGCATCGCGGGCAGACCTTGAGGTGGCGAAGGCCGAAGTCCAGACCTCCCAGACCGCCCTGAAAGACGAGCGGGTCGTGTCGGAGCAGTCCTTACAGGACCTATTCTATCACTGCTGGTCCCACAATCCGGACGCGGACTTCTCCTTCATGCCGCCGGACCTCTGGGCATTCCTGTTGCCGCGGCTTCAAGCCCGCCTGAATAAGGAGGCTCCTCCATCGGAGACTGGAGAGGCCTCTGCCGCGGCGGAGCAGGGTGAGACCGCGACCTCCAAAGGGCCAGCTGATGGGCCTTAGGATGCTTCTTGTTTTCGTATTTTGAACTCCTTTTTTTTTTTTATTGTAATTCTCTTTTTATGTGAGGCGTTTCCGCCTCGAGACAATTTTCTCAACCAGTTTTACATATATATTTTCATGTATTTGGTCATAATTTATCTCTTTATTTTTATGAACGTAGTTCGAGTCAACTTTTATCCGTATCCCGGGCTCTTTAAAGAAGAACCTCGGTCAACAAATTTGAGCTAACTTCTAAGTTTTATGACCTGGTTAAGACCAGGAGCTTATTTTGAAAAAACTTGGTTCGTGTCAACTTTTATCCGTATCCCGGGCTCTTTAAAGAAGAACCTCGGTCAACAAATTTTAGCTAACTTCTAAGTTTTATGACCTGGTTAAGACCAGGAGCTTATTTTGAAAAAACTTAGTTCGTGTCAACTTTTATCCGTATCCCGGGCTCTTTAAAGAAGAACCTCGGTCAACAAATTTTAGCTAACTTCTAAGTTTTATGACCTGGTTAAGACCAGGAGCTTATTTTGAAAAAACTTAGTTCGTGTCAACTTTTATCCGTATCCCGGGCTCTTTAAAGAAGAACCTCGGTCAACAAATTTTAGCTAACTTCTAAGTTTTATGACCTGGTTAAGACCAGGAGCTTATTTTGAAAAAACTTAGTTCGTGTCAACTTTTATCCGTATCCCGGGCTCTTTAAAGAAGAACCTCGGTCAACAAATTTTAGCTAACTTCTAAGTTTTATGACCTGGTTAAGACCAGGAACTTATTTTGAAAAAACTCAGATCGCGTCAACTTTTATCCGTATCCCGGGCTCTTTAAAGAAGAACCTCGGTCAACAAATTTTAGCTAACTTCTAAGTTTTATGACCTGGTTAAGACCAGGATAGGACTTAGTTTGTGATAACTCTTATCCATAGATAAAAATTAACACCTAAGTCGTTAAGGAGACCTGGATATATCCGGGTACCATATGCCCCCCAAGTAACTGGGAAAGGGTCTTTCGTTGTTACTTT
Organism: Humulus lupulus; assembly: GCF_963169125.1. Taxonomy (NCBI): domain Eukaryota; kingdom Viridiplantae; phylum Streptophyta; class Magnoliopsida; order Rosales; family Cannabaceae; genus Humulus; species Humulus lupulus. Next base: position 76,669,144 of record NC_084801.1, read on the forward strand.
AAAATTACCCTTGCAAATAACGAGAAACATTTGATTTTTATTTATACATGGGAGGTGACCTTCTAGGTCTTACACATGTTTATTGATAATATTTCTTTAGGTGGATTGCATTCCAAGTCCGCGGGACCGCCCCTCCACCAAGTCGAGCTAATTTATACGTCCCTTCTTTGATGACTTCGATGACCTGGTATGGTCCTTCCCAGCTTGGTCCCAGAACCCCATCTTTGGGATCTTTCCCGGCCAGGAAAACTCTCCTTAAGACCAAATCGCCGACGCTAAAGGCACGTCTTTTGACCTTAGCGTTGAAGTAGCGAGTGATTTTCTGTTGATAATGGGCGAGCTGGAGTTGTGAATCCTCTCGCCTCTCATCCATCAAGTCTAAGGAGTGGCATAGGAGCTCGTGGTTCTTGTTCTGTTCGTAGGACCGGACCCTGTACGATAGGACCTTTACCTCCACGGGGAGGACCGCTTCACTTCCAAAGGTTAGGGAGAAAGGAGTGTGATCCGTGGGAGTCCGATGTGAGGTCCTATAGGCCCACAGAACTTGGGGGAGCTGTTCTGGCCAGATCCCCTTTGCCTCATCTAGCCTCTTCTTGAGGCTTGCCTTCAGAGTTTTATTGACAGCTTCGACCTGGCCGTTCGCCTGGGGATAGGCCACGGATGAGAAACTTTTCACAATTCCGTTCTTTTCGCAAAATTCGGTGAACAGGTCGCTGTCAAATTGAGTGCCATTGTCGGAAACGATCTTTTTGGGTAGGCCGAAGCGACAAACGATGCTTTTAACCATGAAGTCTAGCACCTTTTTCGATGTTATTGTCGCCAACGGCTCTGCTTTGGCCCACTTTGTGAAGTAGTCAATGGCTACCACGGCGTAACGGACCCCGCCCTTTCCGGTGGGCAGGGCGCCTATTAGATCTATGCCCCAAATGGCGAAGGGCCAGGGAGACGATATCATTTTTAGCTCGGTCGGGGGTGCTCGTGCAACCGCGGCGAACCGCTGACATTTGTCGCACTTTTTTACGTATGAGATCGAGTCTTTGGACAAAGTCGGCCAGTAAAAACCCTGCCGAAGGATCTTCAAGGCCAGGCTTTGCCCCCCAGTGTGATCTCCGCAGAATCCGTCATGAACTTCCTGCAGGATGGCCTTCGCCTCACTTGGAAGAACACACCGGAGGAGAGGTAATGAATGCCCACGTCGGTACAACACCCCCTCGACTAGCGTATATCTCGGAGCTTGATAAAGGACTCGCCGTACGTCGTTGCGCCCTTCGGGTAACTTGCCCTCGACGAGGTACTCAACAATGGGAGTCATCCTGGTCGGCCTGATGTCAATCATCTCAATATTCTCTCGATCTCCGTCTATGCTTGGTTTGTCCAAGAACTCAATTGGCACCAACCCCAGGGTTTCTGCCTCCCCCGAGGTGGCGAGCTTGGCGAGAGCATCTGCATTGGCGTTCTGCTCCCGAGGTATCTGCTCGATCGACCCTTGCCCAAACATAGATAATTCGGATTTTACCTTAGCCAAATAAGAGGCCATCTTGGGACCCCGCGCCTGATACTCGCCTAAGATCTAATTCACCACGAGCTGGGAGTCGCTGAAGCACTGGACAGAGCTTGCCTTTAGCTCGCTAGCTATCCTAAGTCCGGCTAACAAGGCCTCGTACTCTGCCTCGTTGTTGGACGCCTTGAACCCGAATCTCAGCGCCGAATGGAATCTATGTCCTTCTGGGGATATCAGAATAATTCCGGCCCCGGAGCCGTTCTCGTTAGACGAGCCATCAACGAAGATCCTCCACGATGAGCCTGAGGATGTGAGCTGCTGTGAATCTTCTGATGGGATCTCACGGAATCCCGCGCATTCTGCCACGAAGTCGGCCAAGGCTTGACTTTTTATGGTAGTTCGGGGAGTATAGAAAATCTCGAACTGACTGAGTTCGACCGCCCACTTTAGCAAGCGTCCCGAGGCTTCAGGCTTTTGCAAAACCTGCCTTAGAGGCTGATCGGTCATGACGTGTACAGAGTGGGACTGGAAGTATGGCCTAAGTTTTCGCGAGGCCGTGATTAGGCAGAACGCCAGCTTTTCCATCAACGGGTACCTTGACTCAGCTCCGAGGAGTCTCTTGCTGATGTAATAAACCGGTTTCTGAGCCCGGTCCTCTTCTCGCACCAGAACGGCACTAGCTGCGTCCTCAGTCACGGCCATGTAGAGGAAAAGAGGTTCTCCTACCCTGGGCTTTGATAGCACAGGTGGCTCAGCCAGGTGCGTTTTTAGGTCGAGGAATGCGCCCTCGCACTCTACTGTCCATTCGAACTTCTTGTTTCCGCGGAGCAGGTTGTAGAAAGGCAGGCACTTGTCGGTCGATTTGGAAATGAACCGGTTCAGTGCTGCCACCCTTCCTGTGAGTCCTTGGACATCTTTCCGCGACCTGGGGGATGGAAGCTCGAGCAGTGACCTGATCTTGTCGGGATTTGCCTCGATTCCTCGGGTATTGACTATGAAACCCAAGAACTTCCCCGATGCGACACCGAAAGTGCATTTCTGAGGATTGAGCCTCATGCCATATTCTCGCAGTATGTTAAAACATTCTTCCAGGTCGGCAACGTGGTTGGTGGCAGTCTTTGACTTGACAAGCATATCATCAACGTACACTTCCATGTTCTTCCCGATCTGATCCGCGAACATTCTATTTACCAGCCTTTGGTAGGTAGCTCCGGCGTTCTTTAGACCGAACGGCATGACCTTATAGCAATAGACATTAGTCGGGGTCATGAAGCTGGTGTGATCCTGGTCTGCTGGATTCATCGCGATCTGATTGTAGCCCGAGTACGCGTCCATGAAGGACATGAGCTCGTGCCCCGCCGTGGCATCCACCAGTTGATCGATCCTCGGCAACGGAAAGCAATCCTTGGGGCAGGCTTTATTCAGGTCGGAAAAATCAATACAGGTCCGCCACTTGCCATTGGGCTTTGGAACTAACACGGGATTGGCAACCCAAACGGGAAATCTGGCTTCGCGGATAAAGCCACATTTCTTGAGCCGGGCCACTTCTTCTTCAAGGGCCTCGGCTCGGGTTGTCCCTAAACGCCTCTGCTTTTGAGACTTTGCAGGGACGCTTTTGTCTAGGTGGAGCGTGTGCATGATTACGCTCGGACTGATCCCTATCATGTCCTCGTGCGACCATGCGAATACGTCTAGGTTCTTTTTCAGAAACGCGGTCAGATCCGCCTTTCTTCTATCGCAGAGGTTCTTTCCGAGCTTCACCGTCCGTGAAGGGTTTTGTTCATCGATGCCTACCTCCTCGAGATCTTCAATAGCTTGGAGCTCGGACCTGTCCTCGCCTACTCGGGGGTCAATGTCCTCGCTTAAGGCGAGCTTTTTGTCTTCGGAAACCCGAGGTTTTTCAATCTCAGGGGCCGCCTTGGGTCCATGCGATTCCTCTTCATCCTGAATGGCCATCGCCACCTGCCCGGGTTTAGATTTTCCCTTCATGGAAATGTTGTAGCATTCCCTGGCAGCGAGCTGATCGCCCTTGATAGTGCAGACCCCTGTCGAAGTAGGGAACTTCATGGCGAGGTGCCGGACGGATGTGATGGCTTCGAAAGCAACGAGCGTGGGTCGGCCCAAAATTGCATTGTAGGCAGCGGAGCAGTCAATGACTACGAATTCGAGCAGTTTGGACACTGTTCGGGACTCGTCGCCTAGGGTGATCACCAGCTCGATCGTTCCTATCGCTGCTGACCCTTCGCCTGAAAAACCATATAGCATCATCGAGGTTGCCTTTAGCTCGGAGACGGTCAGACCCATTTTTTCTAAGGTTGAACGGAATAGGAGATTCACCGAGCTCCCATTGTCCACTAACACCCTCCTTACTCTCCGGTTGGCGAGCTGGACTGCTACGACCAAGGGATCGTTATGAGGGAATTGGACATGGCCCGCGTCCTCCTCCGTGAAAGTGACTGGTTGTTTCTCTAACCTTTGTTGTTTTGATTGACGCTGTTCCGGGACGAACTCCCCTCCATTGTGGGCCTTCAACTCATTTATGTACCTCTTCTGGGCGCCTCTGCTCATGCCAGCCATGTGTGGCCCTCCAGAGATGGTGGAGATCTCTCCCTCGACCACGGGGGGAGGGACGTCCTGATCTACTCGAGGTCCAGGTTGAGTGGCTGGGATCTCCGGAGCGGGTCGACCTGTGGGGACCCTGTTCCGCGAGTATTGCGCCAACGGACCTGCTCGGATGAAAGTCTCGATTTCGTCTTTGAGGTGCCTGCAGTCGTCGGTATTGTGCCCGACGTCGTTATGAAAACGGCAGAATTTGGAAGCGTCTCTCTTTCCCTTAGGGTGCTTTATTGGCTCCGGTCTTTTCCAGGGGACTCGCGTAGCGTTGGCCAGGAAAATATTCTCTCTGGTTTGGGTGAGCTCGGTATACGCTGTGAACACGGGCTTGAATTTATCCACGGACTTATTCTTCTTTTGACCGTGCTGGACGTTTTCACCATTTCCTTTTCTTTTGCCGCCACCGGGCTGGTTGCTCTGCGTGACGTCGGGAGTCGCTACTACGATCTCTGTTCCCGCCCCAGCGGGCTTCTCGAGGACCTGGCTGGTCCCCGCGGCTGAAGCTTCAGCTTCCTCCAAGTTTATCCATTCTTGGGCTCTGTTGAGGAATTCACTAACTGAGCTGACCCCCCTCCTTTGAATATCCTTCCACAGATCTCCGCCTACTAGGATCCCGGTCCTCATAGCCATGAGTTTGGAGCTGTCGTCGGCATCTCTGGCTCGAGCAGCGACATTTGCAAATCTGCTCAAGTAGGCTTTTAGCGTTTCTCCAGGTTGCTGTCTCACGTTAGCTAGGGAGTCGGCCTGGACCCTGGCGGCCTGAGAGGCGCGGAATGCCCTCTTGAAGTCAGCCGAAAAGGTCTTCCAGGAGCTGATTGACTGCCTTTTACTTTGTTTGAACCACTGCCTGGCAGGTCCAGTTAGGGTGGAAGGAAAGTTCAAGCAACGAAGCTCTGGCCCGATGTTATGAGCCATCATTAGGGTGTTGAACATCCCTAAGTGGTCAGATGGGTCTCCATCCCCGTTGAACTTTGACAAGTGAGGCATACGAAAGCCAGAAGGGTATGCCGTTGCTGCTATGTTGGGGGCGAAGAGCTCCATCTCATCCCCTGAATCATATTCGTCTTTTTCTTTCTCTGACAGGAGCTTCTTCATCACTCCTCCATTTGAGTTAAGCGCTCTAAGGTTTTGTCCTGAGATCCTGGGTTATTCCGGGGCTGTTCAACAGCTCCGGACCCGTTGTACATATTAGGCGGGTTATTGCCCCTCCTATCTGGAGATAGGTCATTTGGGGCATTCCCGCCATTACGTACTTCGGATCGGACCCCAACTGAGCGGGCCTGGCTACCATCCCTAACTCGATCCTCTCTGTGAGAGTTGAGGCGATCTCGAAGGTCGCCTCCATGGGTATTATGGTGACTTTGTGCTGAACTTAGTCGCTGTCGCAGGTCTCCTCCCGAAAGATCACTCCGTGCACTACCGGTCCAGTGACTCCTGCTGGACAGGCTCGATGTGCGTCTTTGGCGGCTCCGACCTGATCCTTCCCCCGGCACCCTGCTGCGCCGGGAAGGCTCGGCCGATGGCGGGTCTCTCCTACTATTCCCGTAGGTCGGGATGTCTCGGATGGTCTGAGGAGACGGATATCTGATGGGAGAAGGAGGATGCCTGACCGGAGAGGCGATCCTAGTGCCGTCTGGACGGACTAAATTTGGTGGGGGCCTCTCGGCCCTGCCAGCTTGATGGTTTCGCGCTGGGCGATCTGGGCGAGGAACTGGACGCTCTTCGGGGACGGGCTGACGTCTCCGGATCTCCTCGGCCCTCCTTTGGGAATTTCCCCTATCTCTTCCGGGTGTCCTCGAGGAAGGCTGAGAGCTAGGGGTTGATGTCCTAACCGAACGGCTGTATCGCTGCGGTTCGGTCTGAGGCATTTCCCTGAAGTTCGCCTCTTGATGGCGTGATGAAGGGGTGGAGTTGGCTGCTGGGAGTCTACCCGAACGGCTATACCTGGATCGATTACTCCGGCGAGACTTAGGAGCCTCGCCTTGCCTCTCTCCAACGTTACCGTTGGTTGTGAGAGGGGGTAGTCGACTCAGAATATCCTGGATTTGCTGACCAGCTGCTGCTAGCTGGCTCCTCAGTTGAGCATTCTCCATCTCCACCGCAGTATAATAACCTGGATTCGGATTAGGCGGCCGGGGCGTCGAACTACCAGTGTCGTCTTGGCCGGCCGGCTGCTTTCCTGGCCTTTGCTGGACTTCAGGAACTTGCTCCTCGGGGAGGGCAACATGGCGGGCCTCCTGCCCATCATGCTGTTCTGTCTCGTTGCCATGTTTGGATCGAGTGGTCACCATAGTTGTATGTTTGTGGTAGTACTAATTGGACTTGCTCTCAATGAAAGCACCAAACTGTTGACGCGGTTCTTCGGCAACAGGTAATTAAGAGAAGAAGAGAAAGAGATTAGTACTTAAAAGTAGAACCGCCGCAGATATGAAATCTTTGTGAGAAGAACTAGGTGACCCTAAACACGTTTTTTAAGTGGTTCGAAGGTTAAAATCCTTCTACTCCACTAGTCAATATTATTGATCTTTTTTGGGTAATTGGTTTACAAAATATATAGTTCTTACAAGACTATTTTTTCCAACCCCTATCAATTCCCAGGGTCTCCATATTTATAGGAGAAGGCACCTGGAAATTGGTAGGGAGGTCATCCCGTGACCTTACCATTTGTCATATCAAGTCTGTGATATTCATGATTACTTCCTAAACCTGACACACAAGTGTGGTCTAATCAGTATGGAAGGAGATAATGGGCCGCACGGCCCAACCCATCCGTGGGTGTCTGAATACGCACGTTCCTGCGGCGTGTCCGAGAAGTCAGGGGGATATCGGACACGTGATGGCAGGATTATGCACGTTTATCTTGCGTGTTGACCTCCCATAGGGTCAGAGCTTCCTGAGAAGCTCGCTACCGGAGCAATCCATAACCCGAGCTGATCCTTCAGTGGTCGTCGGATGTTGTTCCCAGCTCCTGGAACAACAAGAAGGAGCAGGAAACTCCATACCCTCGAGCTAGAAAGGGCCCGTCCTGAAGATAAAGCCTCTGGCCTGTGGGAGCCTCGGGCTAAATCATGTTTAGACCGAGGATCGTCCTGCTAAACAGCCCGTGGGAAATCCAGGGCGTACACACATCTTAATAGATTATTATTTGTAGATCACTCTAAATCCTGAGTTATCATGAACTCATGTTTATATTTATTAGATCTTTTGATTCATTCATTAAGATCTCTTAATATAATGAGGCTAGTGACTTTTATTTTGGAGATTCAATATCATGAGTGGCTGGGAGCATGATTTGAATTTTGAATTTCAAATTTATTTATTGTTTATTTAATTATTATTTTAAATTTAATTTAAATAAATAATTAAAAATAAAAAAAGATAACTGATCAGTTTGAATTAATAAAATTAAAGAAAAAATAAAATTATTTTATTTTATCTTTATAAGCCTAAAAACAAGCGATTATTTTTAAGCAGTTGTTAATTATTGTTATCAGACTCTCTCAGAAAAGTATCGATAGACTTTTCTGGGCCTTAAAATTCTAGAACTTTCTACAATCCTTCTTTCTTATCAAAACTCTCTAGATCGAATGTGTTGAGAACATCTAGACAGCCTAAATAATCAACCTGTGAATCCTACTTGCCCACAAACATCATTGTGTGTTTAAGGATTGACTTTGAAGGCTAAGGTGTGAGTCTTCACTGGATAGGAAGATCGATTGATTATACTAAAAGACTCAAGGAATCTTGATAGACATCAAGAGGTAATCTCATTTTCCTTGTATGTGTTGATTTAATGTATATATATATATTGATCATGGCTGATATTGATGATTTATTAAAATCCACCCACCACACCTTCCGTTGCATCCCTGGTTTTATTCAAATTAATACCAACAATTGATACCAGATCAGTCTAAATATATGTATACATTAAATGTTATGTGGGTTTCTTGTATTTTTTATATATGTGTTGATATGTATATTGAATGGATTATTATATTTTTTTAATGTATGGTTGAATGATGGATCGTTAATTATATGGTACTATTGGGTTAAAAATTGTTTTTATTTTTTCTTAGATCCTGTTGTAAGCCATTATGGGGCGTATCATTTTTTGTAATTTTAGTTATGAAATGATGTTTTAAAAATTCTGGTCACAAGAAGGAGAGAAAAAGAGAAGGACCTGAGCCATGCACCACCAAGGGCACATGGCTAGAGCCCCCTACACACCTGCGCACGTCAACCGAGCCTCACAGCTCATGCGCGCACCCTACAGACCCTGGACGCTCGCGCTTGCCTAGTGTAACATGTCGGCCTTGAGAGCATGTTACAAGCTAGGTTGGTGCTCGGTCAGATGCGCACGTAAGGTTGCAAGTTGGTGTGCATGCCGATGCCTAGTTTGAACGATAGTGGCATTTTCGTAAATTTCTCCCAAATTCAGCATTCAAAAGATTGATAGAGACATTAAATTCATACTTCCCCCTAAATCACATAAAGCCTTTGTTTCTACTGACCCCCCCTATAGAGCATGGGATATTAAAACTACCAGGATCTTTAAGCTTTGGATGTAGTTTCATCTGAAATATCGCGCTGCACTCCTCAGTAAGTGCAACTGTCTCATAATCCTCTAGCTTCTTTTTCATTGAAAAAAATTTCTTTCGTAAACTTCACATAACTAGGCATTTGTTCAAGTGCTTCAACAAAAGGGATATTAATGTATAGTTTTCAAAAGATATCCAAAAATTTGGAGAATTGTTTGTCAAGATTAGCCTTTCGGAACCATTGAGGATATGGAATCTTTGGTATAGGCTCTTGTGCTGGACTAGTAACATGTTGATCCTCTGTATTCTTCCCTTTCTAATCTACTATAGGTCTATCATACTTAGTCCCACTCCTCAAAGTGACAGCTTGGCATTGTTCTTTTGGATTTACCTATGTGGAACTAGGCAAATTCCCTTGCTGCCTACTAGAAAACATTTGAGCGAATTGACCTATTTGTGTCTCCAAACTCCTAATTGAAGACCTTGTCTCAGTCATGAATTTATTTAATTCGTCTGGCTGAATTGTTGGTGGGTTCATTTGAGGATGTTGTAATGCCCCAAAATCCCTAATGCGGTTTAACGGTTGGATTAGTAGGCCAGGAGGGCCATAATTGTTTTAATATGCCATTAAACTATTATATGCATTTTTATGTGAATTATATTCTAATATGATGTTAAATGCATGCATGTGGGTTCACATTTCATGACAGGGGTATTTGGTAATTTGGCCCGTTGAGGGCGTAATCGTGTATTTTGGTCCATGTTGTTGATTTATTGTTGAGGTCACATTATAATGTGTATTTGTTTGAGCCATTCGGCATGAGACGTTCTTGGAATATTGATTAGCGACTTAGTCATAACAGGATTAAGTTCGAGGCTCAGGGTGAGTCTCAGGATGTTTTAATGATTAGAATGTTGCTGGGAATTAAAGGGTAACAGGATATGAATTATTGGTATTTGAGAATATCGAGAATAGCGGGAATTGGAGGGTGTTAATTATGATTAATGAAATAAGTTGAAAAGGACAATTTTACCCTTGGGAGTCTTTAGAAACTTTTAAATGACCTAGGGGAAAAATAGTCATTTCACCCCTAATATATATATATATGCTTTTGGATTGTAGAAACCTATAGAAAATAGAACCAAAAAATAGAGCTGCTTCACCCTTCCTCACGTTCATCATCTTCCCTCTTTCTCCTTTGCACTTTTTGAGCCCAAATTGAAGAAACGAGCTAGGAAATCAAAGTTTGGAGTTTATAAACTTAAATCATCCATTGAAGAGGACCCAAAACAAACTTGAGGTAAGAAATCATCCATGAATTTTAAGCAATACTCTGTTTTTCTTTTAGTTTTCAATCAAACGAATTTGATATGTATAGTTGGGAATTAGTGGAAGTTTTTGTGTAAGTTTGTGTGGGTTTTGATGAGAGTGTGGTAGATGAAGTTTAGGGGTTGAATTGGATGTTTGGGATTGGTTTGGAGGCTTGGATTTCAGGGGAAATCGTAAAGAAGGAAAACCAGAAAAATTCTGGTCTGATGCTGGCGCCCCAACGCTAGGCAGGGCAGAGAATCAGCCTTCTCTGCCTTGGGACAGCGCCCCAATGCTATTTGACAGCGCCCCAACGCTAGGTCAATTCCAACAAATCTCATTTTTAGGGCTCGGGATGATCTTTAAGGCTCGGGGGTTAGTTCCTTTGCCCTGGTTGGGTGGATTGAGAGTCTCGAGAGTGCGGAATTAATCCCGGGAGTGTGGTTGTAGATTGTGAACCATTTATTGATTTACTTTATTAATGGATTCCAATTGGTTCTGACTAGGTGACCGCTAAGGAACTAAAGAGAAGATCGCTCTCAAGGGTCGTTCTTTTATTATTTCTCGCTCGAACTCGAGGTAAGAAAATTGCACCTTGTATGTGACATACGTGGTTATTCTAGAGGCATATTGGTTGTTAAATGTGGACATTGATTGCATATTAAATGCTTAGCAAATCTCGCTTATTTATGTATGGCACTGACTAATCAGAATCGACATTGGTCGTGTGTTACTGACCTAAGAGTCAGAAACGGCATAAGTGTCATGAATACAGAGCCGATAAAAGATTAGATATAATCGACATCAGCATTGAATGACTCATATGGGGTATTAATGCTGGATCGACCCTAAGTTCGATGAAAATTATAAGCGCTTGTCTAGTCTATGACTAGTTACTCAGAGCTAGGGCCAAAGGCCTAGGTGACTTTTTGTCACATGGCTAAGGGAGCGGAATCCCACAGTTGTGCCTCTATGGTTACTCGGTAAGTTTATGTTGGTGACTATTCATCAGATACCTACCTCGTTTAAGCTAGTGAAATGGTCACTTATCTGTAAAGGGTACATAACCCACCTTAGTGACTTTTCCAACTGTCACTCCTTTATTTTGGACTAATAGTCCTGAATGATTATTATGATCATTTTTGATATTATATTCATGCAGTATTGAGTTTTTCTTTCTGGGCTTTGGCTCATGGGTGCTATGTGGTGCAGGTAAAGGGAAGGAAAAGCTCACCTAACCTTGAGTGGAGAGCTTAGGTGGCGATGTGTACATATACGGCTGCTTGACCACCACGGCCAAGGAGTTCTCTGAGGAACTAGGGGGTTTACCCTATTTTTGCCGCTTAGATCGGCGAGTTTGTAAATTTGAAACTGTAATGACCATTCTTGATTGTAAACAACTTGGAAATGTGTTTTTATGGGTCCATGAACAGTTTTATGTTTTAAATAAAATATATCCTTTCCTTTTGTTTGGTTTTCCACCTTAACCTATTAATAACACCTAGAAGCGCATTTTTAACCAAAGAACTCGATTAGCGAGTTAAATTCACGGTTCAAAGTTCACCATAACGGTCATGGGGTAACCAGGGCGTTACAACTTGGTATCAGAGCGTGCCAAGGTTTAGGGTTCCTGTAGACTGGCTGGGCATGTACACTCACCACTGAAGTCAGGCTTGACTCAGGGTTTGGTAACTATTTATGTAGTTATATGTTTACCCACTTAAATATATTATAAATGCTTTACTTGTATACATGAGACACCATGTAACGCCCTGGATAGCCAAGACCGTTACACCGTGTGTTTACAAATGTGCGAGACTTGCTAATCAAATCATTTAGTTAAAAACGTGTTACTGATACTACAATTGAGCTAGGGTTAAAAGAGTTTGGCCACAAAAGTTACTTTTCATACATTTGAATATTTTAGTGCATGGGATCCCAAAAGTAATAACGTTTGAAAGACAGTTTACAAAAATTCAGAACAAATGTACTGCTACTAGCCACTCTAAGGGAAAAATAGACATTTAGGTTCTCCCCGTCCTGTATCACTCCTCGGCCTTGGCGGCCGATTAGATGACTATGTACATACAGCCCCAAAGCTCTCCATCTCAGGCCTGGTCCACTTTTCTCTTGCCTTTACCTGCACCACGTAGCACCCGTGAGCTAAGGCCCAACAAGGAAACACAATCACAGACCATAATCATCAACAATCAACCGGATAACCCATACAGTATTCTCAAATACTTAACATTCCAAATACTCACATTAATCAAGTATTCAACATACTAAGCACATCATTTCATATCAATAATCAAATCACATATGATAACCAGGGTTAATGCCCTTAGGCCGCACCCTCTGTTTATCCCACTAACTCCGACCCACTTAAACCAAGCTTAGTGAATGTTAAGCTGTCCTCAGCTACCAGTGGCCGAGCTGTGCCCTGTGCGCAAATATTGATTACGGCACCCTTAGGCCGTTTATCACATGTCCCATGGTATAAAACCATCTATGACATCATACAGATATAGGGAGCACTTAGTCCCATCACAATCACATAACCAGGTGCAATTTTCTTACCTTTAGATTTTGCTAGCTTCTTTAATTTGATCCTCAAGCACGATCCCGTCTGAACCTTAGTGCGCACCTAGTCACAGCCATAGATCAGAAACATCACAAAACCTCAAATCCAAAACCTAGCCTCGGGACCAATCCTGAGCCCTCGGCAAGCCCTAATTTCACCAAACGGGGTGGTGGAATCAAACCCCGACCCCCCGGGCAAAAACCCTAGGAAATAACCCAAAAACCCCTTTCTGGAAACAGGGTAGCACTACAACGCTATAAAGAGGGCGCTATAGCGCTACAAACAGAACCAAAAGCACCAGGAAACCCAAGCTTAGCACTGTAGCGCCCAAAGGCCAGCACTACAACGCTAGTCACAGACCAGCAACACTCTATTTTTTCCTTCTTCGATTTTCCTTGAACCAAAACCCCTTGGAGCCCTTTCTAACCTCAACTACACACCAAATTGAGTCTACCATCACCTATATCTCACCCCATACAACCCAATAACACAAGACTTAACCACATGCATCATCAAACTATGAAAATAACATTGAACCCAAGAACTCAAAGATTCAACCAAAAACTCAGAAACTTAGAACTTCAAAGACAGAATTTGTTACCTCCTATGGAAAATTTCAACCTTAAGTTATGCCTAGCATCCAACCAGCCTCAAGCCCTTCAACTCCTCAATCTTATATCCCTTTATTCCATCCAAAACTCAAGCTTAGAAACCATCTCAATAAAACTTAGAAAAACACATCAGGAAACCTTGAAACTTGAGTGGCTAATCCCTACTAGCTCTTCTAGCTTCACCAAGGTCTTCAGCCCTAAGCTCCAACCTGAGCTTACTCTGGAATTCCAGCTCAAAAACTCACAAAGAATGGTGAAGAGATGACCCAACCGAAAGAGAGAAAGTGTTTTGTTTTTCTTTCCTTCTTCTTTTCTTTTCCTTAAGCTTTGGAGTCTATCTACAACTTCCACTAAAGCCATAAAGCAGAATATAACCTATCCTTTAGTGAGCCAAATGACCACCTTGCCCTCCCAATAATAACTAAACCTTTAAATCGCTCTAAGGGCATTTTGGTCAATACTCCCAATTCCCGCTAATTCCTCGAGTGTCTTTAATATTTACCGCTTACCTCTTGATACGTAACTAATCACCAATTATATTTCTCAGTATCAAATAGTCTACAATATATTCTCCAAATTCTCTGATATATCCCCAGGTTCACCCCGAGCCGGGTATAAATCCCCGCTGTGACTTTCCCGCTAAATCGCTTGCTAGGATCGCCTCGAGTCACAAGCTACAAATATATCCACATAATAATGTGGTCTCAACATTTTATCACAGATATTTACATTTATTGCTTCAACGGGCCAAAATTACGAATATGCCCTTATTACCTAGTCAGGGCCTACATGCATACTAATACACATAGTCATGCATCACATATATCCAAATAATCATATAAGCACACTTGTCACATAATCATGCATTTTCATCATTAATTCACATAACTTCCAATTGTGCCCTCCCGACACACTAATCAAGGCCCTTAAGCCTCAACAGTAATTTTGGGTTGTTACAACTATCCCCTCCTTATAATAATTTCTTCCTCGAAATTTACTCAAACATATCAGATAATAAACCCTGCACCTCTGACTATAATTCCCAAGGTCTAATGCCTTTACTTTATTCCTTGATAACACTCTTACGAGAGTAAAAATCTTGCTTTCAAGATCTTGTCTAATAGCCATACTTTCATTAACCCCCGCTAGCACCACAAACCTTCTGAAACTTCAGGGTCTGCTTAGTTTACAACGATCACTTCCTTGTCTTATTCTCGATACTTGGAATTCCTATGGGTCTTCACCCTTACTAGGGTGAGATTAATCTATAGGCCCCGACCTAACCCTTGGTACAACTTCAGAATTTATGTTGAATCAGGGGTCAGAACTCCCCCTTTTGTCCTCAAAATTTACTCAAACATATCAGATAATAAACCCTGCACCTCTGACTATAATTCCCAAGGTCTAATGCCTTTAATTTATTCCTTGATAACACTCTTACGAGAGTAAAAATCTTGCTTTCAAGATCTTGTCTAATAGCCATACTTTCATTAACCCCCGCTAGCACCACAAACCTTCTGAAACTTCAGGGTCTGCTTAGTTTACAACGATCACTTCCTTGTCTTATTCTCGATACTTGGAATTCCTATGGGTCTTCACCCTTACTAGGGTGAGATTAATCTATAGGCCCCGACCTAACCCTTGGTACAACTTCAGAATTTATGTTGAATCAGGGGTCAGAACTCCCCCTTTTGTCCTCAAAATTTACTCAAACATATCAGATAATAAACCCTGCACCTCTGACTATAATTCCAAAGGTCTAATGCCTTTACTTTATTCCTTGATAACACTCTTACGAGAGTAAAAATCTTGCTTTCAAGATCTTGTCTAATAGCCATACTTTCGTTAACCCCCGCCAGCACCACAAACCTTCTGAAACTTTAGGGTCTGCATAGTTTACAACGATCAATTCATTGTCTTATTCTCGATACTTGGAATTCCTATGGGTCTTCACCCTTACTAGGGTGAGATTAATCTATAGGCCCCGACCTAACCCTTGGTACAACTTCAGAATTTATGTTGAATCAGGGGTCAGAACTCCCCCTTTTGTCCTCGAAATTTACTCAAACATATCAGATAATAAACCCTGCACCTCTGACTATAATTCCCAAGGTCTAATTCCTTTACTTTATTCCTCGATAACACTCTTACGAGAGTAACAATCTTGCTTTCAAGATCTTGTTTAATAGCCATACTTTCGTTAACCTCCCGGAACTCCCACAAACCTGCTGAAACTTCAGGGTCTGCTTAGTTTACAACGATCACTTCATTGTCTTATTCTTGATACTAGGAATTCCTATGGGTCTTCACCCTTACCAGGGTGAGATTAATCTATAGGCTCCGACCTAACCCTTGGTACAACTTCATAATTTATGTCGAACTCCCCCTTTCTTTCTCCAATTATCATACTTTTCCTTGTCTACACTTACTTGGATAGATACAAATCTCTCATCCCGGAACTTTTATTCCAAAATTAACAATTTACAGATTCCTAGGTCCTTTCCTTTCAGATAGGCAGACACCCCTGCCTTTAGAATTCTGACAACTTCTTTGGTTTTTTTTTCCTGAACCAATACTAAACCGTAGTTCCCACTATCCTTCACTTCTTTACTTTGCATGGTATTCCCATGCTTTTTATCTTACCATGACCTGTGCTGTGTCACTTTCGCTGTACTCCAGTATTCATCACCATGACTATCCCACCAAGGATTACATTTTCCTTGATATCTCAAGTATTCACATACTCAATGCTTAATTCCTTAAGATAACTGTTAAGGTTTTAGACTGCTATTCCATCTGCAGTCAATCGATAATTCCAGGTCCCCACTTTGTTCTCTTCATTCTTTAGTTCCTTTCCAAAACTTGGAATACAATTGGGTCTCAGTTTAGCACTATCAACCTTCTACCCCATTACCGGTTCACCTGAACCAATTACATTAACTCATTCAGCTGAGTTAAAACTTTTCTCTATCCAAACACCTTACTTATAGTCTATTGCGGTTCATTCCTATGATACCCCACCATATCACTTTACCTTCCAATACCCAAGTGCACTAGATTTTGTCACCCGCTCAATCCTCCCGGTACAACATACCCTAGGAGTTGGAATGATATCCATTCAGAATTCTCATCTCTACGTCAAACTCCCATCGGATCATTCATATGATCCTAATATCTTAACTTGTAATACCTTATCAGGGTTCTTCCCCGCTTCCACCAAAACCAGCACTTTGGATTCCATAGTTCAAAGAATACACACCCGTTCTCCACCACATACTAACGCTATACCAATTTCAGTCATTACCTTTTCCACTCCATTACAATCTGCGGCGTTCCTTTTTGACTGTCACACATCTCCCAATTAAGAGATCCGCCTCCAATTAAATTTTTTTCCCCTCGTACAGCTGAGGGTTTCTAGCACCTACCACCCATTCATTACATTTCACTAAATCTGGGTCTCCACGTTATCTTTCTTACGAATGACCAAACACTCATTACCTTTTGCCATGCATACACTGTCTACCTATTACACCAAGTAAATTGACCATGTTCCCATTTTATCTTCTGCGAGACTTGATTAATCCTCTTGTCGGTCTGAGCCTGGGTGTGCCCCTAACCTATGATGCACCCCTCACAGTTTCATATCTTCATTAAGAGTTAGGTCCCTTATAATGCAATTATATATCCCACTATAACACGCATATTCCTGCATCACCAACCGCTAACCAATTCTCACTCTATCTTCTGAACTTCTGATCTAACACTATCCATTTATTCTAACTTCAAGTTTTACTGTTCCTCTAATTTCTGGTGTAGCTGTCTGTGAAGACACTTATGTAGTAGATGACACATTTATCGATCTTGTTGTGCTCCCTATCCTTCTAACATTCTTAAGTAGCTTCTTTGTGGCTTCAGGTCATATCTCTTCATACCTGTTCCCTCTTCTTCTTGTAGCATTATTCTGAATACCCCTGGGGAGACCAAACTGACACTTCATGGAGCTTCACCTGTAACCCTGCTTCTTTAATACTAACATCTTCAGCGTAGTAGTCGTTTGCTTTCTACTTCTGACTGGGAGTAGTCTATCATACCATCCATCAACCTTGAAGGAGATTTATCTATAATGTTCCTATATCTTCTGCTTGTAGAACTTACCCGAGATACTGATGCTTGAATCAACTAAGAACCTTTGTTACCAATTCATCACACTCTACCCGGTATAAGTTATGATTCCTGAAATGTCTCTTTCCTTGATCCCCAGCTGGTAATAACCAGATCGTAGATCAATTCCTGAAGACATTGCCCTAACTTGTAACTGGGCATTTAAACTCTTTATTCTTATCAGACTATGCTAGCAATTCCCACCGTGCGATCCTCTATCTGACTCTCTTGGGGGTAAAACTTCTTCAACTGCCTCAGTAATTCTTTCTATCAAATCATTATCATCTTCCAAAATGTCCCTGATACCGAACCTATCTGTAGCCGAGTTCTGAAATGTACCCAATCCTTCCTTGTATACCTACCTGAATCCCTACTAGGCAACTTGGTTTCCATTCAGTCCAACTGAAGTACTCCAAATGATATTCCCTACTATCTATGGTTGTTTCTTAACAAATTAATTCTCACTCTGACTCATGCTAAGGCTTCCATATGACGAACACTATTGCTCTCACCATGAACTTCTCTATTACTTTTGTCCCAATTCCTCTTCCAAAGGTTCCTAATTCCTCTTTAGTATTTCCAGCCGCTCGCAAAGTACCTTGAGGCAACTTCTTTATGTCCAACTCTTTCTTGACACACTCTCAACACCGAACTCTTCCAGCTCATTATATAACCAGTAACGTAAACTTTCCAATTAACCGATCAACTCTGAGGAACTAGCCTCGACTTCAAATGTAACAAGACATTCCAGTCTTCCATCCCCTAATCCTGGGAAATCCATCCTAACATATCGAATCATCCGATGTAGAAATCGTGCCCTCACCTGACATCCTCCCAGGTGGCATCTCTTGCCTTTGGTGCATAATACATAATTTCACTGGTTCCAATCACTATCCTGACGGCTATCTTGTCAATCAGATTCCCTCTTCCTGACAAAACCAGGAGCCATAGAACTGTCCCGGGTTCTTCTACTTGATTACTGAGAATCTGACCTTACTAAACTCCACCAATGGAAGCACTACCATCTGCTACTCTGGCACTCATGCCTTATACCTCATTTCACAGATCTTCAATAACATGGCCCTCTTTGCTACCCAAATACAGATGATGAATTCTAACATCGGAGTGGCCCACACGCTCTGGACTATTCCATAGTTTAATCTTTAAATGGGTCATCATCATTCCAACTACATCCGCCTATATCAATTTCCCAAAATGAATTATCCAACTCACAAAACTCATTATCATACAGCACTGTTAACTTATTATTCCAAATCAAGCTTATAAGCCTACCAGTCTCCACACCTCAAACCATGTCTTTATAACCTCTTTTATCAATTCACCATCTGAGTCCTTTCCAACCCATCATGCTAATGTCTCGACCCGAGTACCATTTTCAGGCATTCTTCTGCCACAAATACTTAGCACAACCCCTTAATCATGACCTCTCATCTCCATATAACCAAGGATGGAATTAACTTTGCCCATCCGCTAACCAATTCTTAGGCAATCTAAACTTTCCTTAAAACCAGAGGATAATACCTTTTAGGCCTTCCATATAATACCCTTATCTGTCTATATTCTCACAATAAACTAGCACCGATAGCCTCACTATCAAAGCATACAAAACATCTCCTTTCCCAGAGAAGTCTGTTGTTCTTCTACCTAGTCCCAACTATTAAACCCCACAGCGTACTCACATACCAACGATCATTTGCTGCGGCTCCCAGGGATAGATGGAGGTCTCCAACTCCCACTATTATCCGCAATCCCCCCATAAAACAATGCCAAGTTCACTTAATCATTCTAGGCGTAAACCATTTGAGTTCATCCACCACTGCTACTAAACTTCTCAACCCTGAGATTCACACTCTGAACCAATCCAAAAGTAGGTCCCAAATAACCACGAATATCATGCACACATAAAGCATATTAAACACAAAACCACAATTGTAACGCCCTAAACTCCAGGGACCGTTACGGTGTGCCTTCTAAATAGTGCTAAACTCGCTAATAAAGTCATTTGGCTAAAATCGTGTAACTAAGCATGATTAGAGGTTTAGGGATTAAATTTTTTGGGTAAGATATAACGTTTCATTAGAACGTTTAATATATACATTGAGATCTCAAAATTATAATTTCAGAGTCTACTACAAGAAAATATTTACAACAGGCTGATCTAAGCGGCAAAACGAGGTTAAACCCTAGTTCCTCTTCAAACCTCGGCCGTGGTGGACGAGCAGCTGCATATGTACACATCATCACCTAAGCTCTCCAACTCAAGGATGTTCCAGCTTTCTTTTGCCTTTACCTGCACCACATAGCACCCGTGAGCCAAAGCCCAGGAAGAAAACTTAATATGCTCATGAACAGTTATAACATGTCATCAGATCATAAGGCACACGCCTAGCAGATATAGCCCTATCCAGCAGGCAAATCAGCTTACGTAATGTTGAGTATAACATATCAACCAATGATCATAATAATCATCTAGGACCTTCAATCCAAAATAGAAACATAACGTTGAGTATAACACATCAACCAATGATCATAATAATCATCCAGGACTTTCAATCCAAATGAACAGGTGACAGTCGCAAAAGTCACTAAGTTGGGTCTAGCTCCTTTTAGCCTTGTGATGATAGGGTCACCGGGGCTTAATAGATAAGTGAACTTTTATTAGTTCGAACAGGATAGGTACATGATGATTAGTCACCAACAGAACCTTCCTCATGACCATAGAGTCATAACCCTGGAACATCGTTCCCTAGCCATGTGACAAGCAGTCACTGGGGCCCTAAGCCCTGGCTCTAGTAACTAGTCTTAGACTAGACAAGCGCTTATAAGTTCGTCGACCTTAGGGTCGGTCTAGCGTTAATGCCTTAGAACCATTCAACGCTGATATCGATTAGATCTAATCTTCATTTAGCTTGATGTTCATGACGCTATGCCATTTCTGACTCTTAGGTCAGTATCCCTGACTAGTCAGTGCCATAAACAAGTATACAACATTCGCTAGAATATAATATGCAATCCATGTCCACATTTATCAACCAACATGCCTCAATAACAATCACACATGTCATATACATATACAGGGTGCAATTGTATTCATACACTGTTTTCTTACCTCAGATTCGAGCTAGAATCAATATAAGTACGACCCTTGAGAATGATCAACCTTTAATCCCTTAGCGGTCACCTTATCATAACCAAATATGGGACACCATTAATAAAAATGATCAACATAGGTTCCCAATCCAATATCTAGCCTTCGGGACATCAATCCAAACTAATCTAAGTAGTAGGAACCATCTCGAGGCCTAAAACTATGTTCCCGGGGTCAAAACACACAAACGGGCTCAACCCTGCCCAAGAGCCGTGGACCCCAGCAAAACCTGAAGCAAGCGCCGCGGCGCCCAACACCAAGGGCCGCGGCGCCCAGCAAGAGCAAAACCACTCCACCTGCTTCTTCGAGCTATGGCAGTGGTGCCCAAGAATAGGGTCGCGGCCCCCAACCCTGGGCCATCCCCAAACAGGATTTTCAACTTCCCAAATCCTCCAAAAACATGCCTAAACATTACCAAATCATCAAATCAAAGTTCCCAAGCTTCCCAATGGTCCGAAACCATCAAAACCCAAGGCTCAATTGAACCAAAAACCCAATGATTCACAAAAGTCAATTCTAAGCTTAGAAACTTTAGAAACTCAAAACTTCAAACATAGATTACCTTTGATTGGGTTGTTTTCTGTCGAATCCGTCGGTTAAGAAGCTTCTAATCTTTCCTAGGATCGCTATACCTCGACCCTCGCTTGATTCCAACTCCTAGAACTCAAGATTTCTTAAAAAAGGCTTCGAACGGTAGAGTGAGCTAACAAAGGAGAGAGGAAAGGATTTCTAATGTACGTTCTATCTGAGAAGCTACTTCAAGCATAAGTAAACTCAAATAAAACCTAGTGCTCGGGGTCCCAAAAACACCCCCGGGGACATTATAGTCAAAACTTCCAAAATTGCATCCTGCTCTCAAATATTCCCAATTTATCATCAAATATAAACATTCTTATTACCCAATAACTGACCCCGTTATGAAAAAACCGCTAATCAATAATATAAGATCGTCTCATGCCGAATAGCTCGAATATATCTCCATAATAATGAAATCTCATTCACAAATTACAATATGCACCCAATTTACAAATATGCCATCAACAGGCCAAATTACCAAAATTCCCTTACAATTATAAATACCCCCATATGCATGAATCTGTCATCATATAATAATATAATTCACATAAACATGCATATAATCATTTAATACCATAATAAATCAATTATGGCCCTCCCAGCCTCCTAATCAAGGTCCTAACCCTTATTAGGAAATTCGTGGCATTACAACTATCCCCTCCTTATAGAAATTTTGTCCTCGAAATTTACTCAAACCGCTCGAAATAACAATTTCGCACAACTGAATCTAATTTCTTAGGTCGCTTCCTCGACCTCACTGTCTCTATAGCGTTACCCAAGGTACACTCTGTTCAACAGAACCCTATTACTTCTGTTACAGTCTGAACTATCTATTCCTTACCGGAATACTTAACCTCAACCTTTAGATTCTTATCACTCAACTCATAAGTTCCTTTAACCCATGTCCACTGCATGGAAATGTATAGCACGATGTATACAACCGATAGTGCCAAAGAAAAGGCTGATCCAAAATCAACCTGACCAGTCCTATCCAGGACTCAAGCTGTCAAATTACTCCAGGGCTCAACTTGCCCCTAACTCCTCACCCTCTTTCCATGGTGATACTTTAAAGAAGATACATTCTTCTATCTGGAATTCTACATTCATACTTTTCAATTTAGTAAAACTTTTCCATTTATTCTGAGAAGTGAGCATCCAAGTTTCAATCTCTAGCAATCTCAATAGTCCCCTGAACCCCCTCAGGATCCAGATATATATATTAACTCATTCATCTTATAAGATGTTCTTCCAATAATAATTGGATAACCCTTTCTCTCTGGTTTACCACCAATTTGAGAATAATAAACTGTACTGAATTCCATCTATGTAGTCATCGCCTTCTTAACCCTTCCCAAAACCTGGAAGTCGCAATAGAGTCTTCATCTGATAAGATAGATCTTACATTTCATGAAGACGCTCCACCCCTCTCACAAAGAGATTTGAATACCAATCAGTTATACTATTTACTTATCCTTATGGATAAAATGAACTCACTTGGACTACTAGTCCACAATGACTCAATGCCAATTCATACTGATCCACTAACCTGGAAATCCCACCATGAAACTCATCGCGATGCTCTCTTATTCCCATTATGAAATACTCAAAGGATGTAATGGCCTTGTTGATTCTTGATACTCTGTCTTGACCTGCTAATAGGTTAAGAGCTTTATCACGCATCCCATTGCATCCCTCTTCATCTCAGGCCACCATTATGAAGCTTTCATATCCTGTTACATTTCCATGGTGCTTGAATGAAGCGAGTAAAAGAATAGCATGAGATTCGTCCAGAATCTCCCAACTAATCTCAATGTCTATCGGATTCCAAATCCGATCTCTATACCATAATAAATTCACATCTGACACATCACAACCCTTAGCTAATCCAGCTAAGGCTTTCCATCCAATCTTTCTCATCTGTGGTTCAATTAGTCATCTTTTCTCTTTATCCTTTCCAAAATGTTAATCTCAACATAAAACTGGCCACCTGGCCCACCAGAAACATTACTCTCGTTCTGATCAGATCCTTTAATCAACATATTGATAGGCAATTACTTTTCTTTATCACTAGGATGTCATAACAATCCACTAGCTGATCCTGGTCTATAAGAAGACTCAGAATTCCTTCCCAAGGCACCCAAAATATCTTTATCACCCAAGGACACTCCTACCTCTAAGGCATTCTTCAGCGTTGCAAATCTCCGCAGAGAAAATACCACAATACCATCGTCAAAGACGACCACAAATCCCATTCAAATAAACCTTTGAATGCTCTATTCATCTGATTCACAATCACTTGGCACTAAACCAATTCTCAAGACATATTCAGCACTCGCAGTGCTCTCATCTGATACTGTTTACCGAGTTTTTCTGAAACGAATACAAACAGAATAATAAAAAGATAAGGACTGTAGAAGTACTAAAATGTAACTAAACAAACAGTGTTTTTACGTGGTTCAGGCGTTAACGAGCCCTAGTCCACGAGTCGATGTTATTATACTTGGAAAGGATTACAGTAAGATGGCTGGTGTACAAGAACTTCACACACTCACAATGTTTCTCTCGGGTTCTCTTGAAGAAGAAGAAGCTATAGAGATTTTAGCAGAGTTCTTGCTATGTGATTTGTTGGCCGTCCCTCTTCTTGTAAAATGAAGGGGTCTTTATAGCTAGGATTTTTTATTAGGGTTTTTCTCTACGTACATGAGTCTTAATTACACCAGCCATAAATAGGGGATACAATTACTGTAGTAACATGGCTACAAGACTCTATGCGGGTATATTTACGTGAACGTATGGGGAACACACAAAGTCAGCCGTCCTTTCCAAGTTGTCAGCGGAACAGTAGGCGAAAAGGTACCCTTAGGCGTGCTGGGATGTGTGCGGCTTTGACCTGTCGGGCGTGTCAGGCGGGATCCTGTGTCAGGTGGATATCATTCCAAATATGCCTCCTCCATGACTCGACCGTTTGGTTTTGTTCCGTGCGAGGCACGGAACTGTTTCCGCGAAGACTACTTGAAGAGCTTCTCCTGGAAGGAGCTTCCCCGAAGAATACCCCTTCGGGAGTCCGTGAGGGTTGATGAGCCTCCGTGTTGCGTTTGCTTGGAAGAGTAATCCGGACACTAAACGGGAGAGGCGAAGCCTTTCTGTCCATCCGCGATCTCTGGTCACCTACCGTGAACGACATTGGTAATTCTGCTTCCCCGAGGGTATCAATCTAAACGCTATCTGGAAATCTGGATAACATTTACCCCCCAAGGTCACGGAGCCTTGAGAGGTCCGGGAGCTTGTACAGTCCTACGGGTACTTCCGTTTCTTAGATTAGGCGAGGGGCCACCTTCTGTGTTCCCGGAAGGGTTCCTTTTTCCTGCCTGAACGTTAGTATGAAAAAGAAAGGGAATTTCTTCTGTTTGAACTCAAGTGCTCAAGTGCGGCAAGGACCACGCGTCATGTTGGGAATGGTTCTGCGACCAAGACGTGTGCGTGAGGCGACTGGTTGAGTATGCGTGCGTCAGTCATCCGAGTAATGATTTGATGGTTTTTAATGGTACTCCGGGCCCGAGGTGGTATAATGATGGGAAATAAATACTTTATTCCTATCCAAGGAGTCATAAATAGGATCGTCGCTTCATCTCCAGCCGTTGGATCTGATGCACACGGAATGGTAAGATCGGGACCGTCCGTTTGAGGAATTCGAAACGACTTCTTCCCTGCTATAAAAATGAGGGAAAGGACCTTTTCTTCCTCTTTACGCTTTCAAATTCTCTATCTTTCAGATTTTCAGATTTCCAAACCTTCGAACTCTCAGGCTTCCAAGCGTCCGTTCCTTCGAACTTGCCACTTCTTTTGGTAAGGATCTGGAAACTTTTCTTTTGATCTGGCAGTGGGTTTATTCGCCGAAGTTCCTGGTTTGAATCGCCGTTCGTCTTTGCAGCTTTTACTTCTCGCGATCGTGCTGTGCAGTGATTCGGTTACTCCTTCAACCCCCAACTACCCGAATATCAGTAAGTATTTCTACTTTGCTCTTTCCTCCCAAACCTTAGGTTGTTGGTAGTTGTTAGAGTAGAGGTTTCTGCCATTATCGCCTATGTGCATGCGTGAATAGGGTTTTGGTAGGCATGTGATTGATGTGAGTCGATAAGTAGCCTTTTTTGCATGCTTTGACGATTTGCGTTTGGAAAGTCGTTCCTTGTTTTGCTGTTTTAGGGCATAAGCATGAACGCCTTTAGGGTGTCTTTCTCTGGAAAAACACTTCTTTTGGTGGGCTTAGGCTCGGAGTCTGAGTCTGGTTCCTTGCTGCCCTTCGGGTGGCATGGTGCCAACCCCTCGGCAAGCTCGGTGGGAGCCTCTCCAAGCAGTTTTCGGGGAGGGTCTCCCCGACGCCTTTGATACCACTAGGGTATGACAAGGGTGCTGACTGCTTAGAGTGTTTTCTTCTTTGTTTCTTTTGTTCAGTGACAAACATCTCAAAGGAACAACTCCTCGCTGTGGTGGAGGCTGATTCTGCCCAGGAGAAGGGTTCCCCTGTCGCTGGCGCAAAGGGGAAAGGAAAGGCAAAAGTGGTCGCGGCTAGCCCACCGACTTCCAATAGTTCAATCTGGGAGATGGACCAGAAGCTGAACCTTTTCAGGAATTATGGCATGCTGGAGCTGTATTCCTCCGAGGCAGGCCTGAAGAACATCCCAGGTCTGATGTGGCACCGTCTGTCGGTGCTGGGCGAGTCGGCTAGCCAGAGTCACGAGGGCTTTGGTGCCTGGAGCTAGGCACACATAGTGTGTGGGGCGCACTTGCCCCTAAGAAGTTACTTTGCCAATTTCTGTGTGAAGGCGGGGATTGCCCCCTTCCAGTTGATTCCTCCCAGCTACAAGCTCCTAGCGGGGTGGTTCATCTTTTGCAAGTCCCGGAAGCTGGAAGCTCCTACCCCGGAGGAGGTGCTGTACTTCTACGGGTTGAAGTCTCAGCCTATGAGGGGTCATTCAGACAAGGTGGGGTTTTACAGGCTGGAAAGGCACCCGGACGTGATGTGCCCCACCTGTCATACCGCGACGGTTCCAGACCTCCGGGAGTACTGGTTCCTGACGACTGGCTTCCCGCTGAAGAGGGTGCCAGCCCTATCTTTGGACTTCAAGATCCCTGGTAAGTGCTCCTTCCTCTCCTTTTCAACTTTGTTTCTTTGCGTTTGATTTGCCTTTTGGGAGGATCTCTAATGCTCGTATTTGAATTTTGCAGAAGTCGTTCCGCGGACACCTCGCTGCGCGGAGATGATAAGGAGGTCCAAGTTCTACGAAGGGCTTTCTGAGGAAGAGTTGAAAGTGGAGGGACTTGTGACCTCCGAATCGTTGAGGGAGTATGGGCTACTCGCCTCTTTCCAAAACATCGAGCCAGTGAGTGGCAGGGGGAAAAGTCAGGTGTCAGCTGACATCCGGGAGTAGATTGCCCTGGAGCTGTCCAAGGTGATCACCCAAGCAGCCCGGGACGAAAATACTTTATCTCCTAGTTGGGCGGAGAGGTTCCCCGACCCCCAGCCGGAGGAAGAGGAGATCGAGGCTCGCCACGCCGCGGCTTACCCTAACGAAGGGGCTCCGGGGGCTAGTACCTCCGGGAGAGGTAAGACTAGTTTTCGATTGATCCACACCCCCAGCCTGTCTGAGGTTTCCCGGACCTCTCAGATGGGGTTTGATCCCCGTTTCCTTAGGCTAGATCCGCGTAGGATACCCTTCGACAGATATTGCGATAGGGTAGATGAACTTCTCGGGTGTCTGAGTGACGGTAGTCTGCCAGAAGGTGTCATCATGGTTGACCCTTCTTCCCTCAGCATGTCATTCCCGGACTTCAAGGAGTACGGGAGCTTCCTGGAGCAGGAAGCGGTGTTTTGTTTTGCTCGGGGAAGGCCATCCACATTTCTCATGCATGGTCGTCCCTTTCAAACTTTTCTTTTTCTTGTTTCTTGTTCTCTGCTGGCCGACTAGCTTGTGCTTTTATGTTGTTGATTGTCTTGTCTTCCGCTTATCTTTTTTTCTCATTGCTTGTTGGTTCGTTAACCTTGCTTTGTGTGTTTCTTGCAGAGTATCCAGAAGCCAAGATGTTGGGGAGAGTTACTTTGCTCATTAAGAAGGCTGCCACCAGCCAAGACCCGTCCACGGGGAAAGGACGGAAGACCAAGGCTGGTAGGGGGGGTAAAGCTGCCACCCCCAAGAAGACAAGTGGCGAGGCGCAAGCGTCTCCGGAGGTAGAGAAATCTCTTGCTGACGGGCCTTCCGAGACTATGATGGTCTCGAGTAGCAGCAGCGACAGGAAAGGGCTTGTGTTCCCCGTGAAGACAACTGGGGTGAGCAAGCGTCCCGGAGAAGATGCTGAGGGTGCTAACAAGAAACGCCTTAGACACTCTTCTCCTGGTCAAAGGCAACAACAACAGCAACGACAGCAACCACAACTACAACAACAGCAGCAACAAGAACAACAGAGACGATCACCAACGCCACAGCGACAGCAACAACAACATCTAAACCAGCAGCAGCAAAAGCAACAGACCGGGGCCTTAATACCCCGTCTGCCTCCTCCTCCAGCCCAAAAGGGGTCCACCCTTTCGGGGTCTCCTTCTTCTCAGCCAACAAACCTTCCTCTGCTTGGCCTGAAGTTCCACTTCCCCCAGAAACCAACCCGTTTCCCCGCTGCCCTCCTGGAGGGTGTAAGACGGGCCGATAATTTTTTGAAGAGATGGTTGGAGGCTGAGAAGGCCATTACCCAGGGAAGGGCAGACAACTTGTCTGCCGTGAAGAGAGCTGAGTTGGCCGAGGGGGTGAGGTCTCTTCACCCGGCTGGAGCGGTTTTGGATGGCCCAGCCTTGGAGAAGAGGCTGGTGCCTAGGCTTGGACGTGCATTGGCGCCGTTCGGAGCGGAGATGATGGAGGACATGGCCCTGAGCTTGTGCGAGCTCAATTCTGAGAAATGGGCCATCAGTAGCAGTAAGGATCCGCTGTTGCTGACACATGCCGTGAAGCAGCAATTGTCCGGGGTAAGCCGTCAGTCGTTGTGTTTTGGGATCATCTGTCTCTTGGTCCGGCTTAACTCATTCTGTTGTCTTTCCTTACAGGCCTCTATGATCGCGGAACGCTCGTTCTGGGAGGTTGGTGCAGTTCTGGTTCAGCTGGAGGAGAGCCAGCTGGCTCGCCAGGCCTTGGAGGCGGAGAAGCAGAATCTGACCCAACAGGCCTTGGAGGCTTCGGAGAAGATTGATCAGGTCCGGCGCACGGCTGAGGGAGAGGCGGACAAGAAATATCTTGCCAAATATCAAGAGTACCGGACCAAGGCAGAGAATGAGTTCAGACAGCGGTCGGATGAGATGAAGGCCGAAAACTCCAAGCTCCGGGAAGAGCTCTCCCAAGCCAGGGTGGAGAAGGACACCTTGGAAGCCCGCTTGCAATCAAAAAATGATCTCCTCCTTAAGCAGCAAGAGGAATATTCCACTCTTCAGAGTAAGCTGCACGAGGAGGAGCAATTTCATAGGAGGAGCAAGGATCTCGTGTCTATGCTAGAGTTGGGGCTCGCCGAGAAGGATAAGGAGATCGGGGCCTTGCAATTCACTGCTAGGGGGCATGTGACCGAGAAGCAATCCGTGCTGAGCCAAAATAGGGAGCAGCGCAAGGAGATTGATTCTCTTAAGGGAGAGCGAGATGCCTCCAAGGTCGAGATGGACCAACTAAGGGCTCAATTAGCTGTCGCGGAGGCACAGCTGGCTGCCTCCGAGGCGGAGCGCTTGAAGGAGAAGGAGGATGCCGAGGTGATACTGAACAGGACGATAAATATATCGCATGTGGTCCTCATGCATCAACTCTGGAAAGTGAACCCGGAGGTACTAGGCTTTCTGGGGGAGGATGCCGACGCATGAGGGAGAAGCTGCAGTTGTGGGATCAAGGCCCAGAAGTGTACGTCCAAACTTACAACATTGACGAACGTGCTGGAGCCCCTGAGGCAGGAGAACCCGGAGAGGCGGGGACCTCTGAACCTTCTCGTGACGAAGTTCCGCCTTCCAATGAGCTGACTCCACCAGCCTCAGTTGAAGCCGATGTCCCTGAGGCCGCGGTCGTGGAAGCTGCAGCCACCCCCAATGCTTGAAGGGGTTTTACCTTTAATTACTTTTCGTTTGAGTTTTTCTTTGGGGCGAAGCTCCTTGTACTTTTTTCTCATCGCAGACATATTTGCCATAATGATAGCATTCTCCTTTATTTTCTGCCGAGTTCTTTATTTTTCTTTGCGTTTAGGGTAGACTTTTCTACGGTAGAAACTGTTGTAGGGGCGCATGAGGTTTTGGTTCCAACGGCCAGAACCTATGCACTTCCCACTTGAAGCTCTAACGGCTAATGTCTTTTCCCACGTAGTTTCTAGGTTACGAAGGTTTCCTGGTTCCAACGGCCAGGCTCCTTTCACCATACTTTAGCTTTCCTAAGGCAAATAGCCAATCCCGGGACTTGTAGTTATACTGTTTGCTGGGATTGCTTAAGGTGAGCCGTTCCACGGCTTGGAACGGGAGTTCATTTGGTGAGCGTCGCTAGACTTAAGGTTAGATCTTTGCGAAGCAAAACTAACTGTTGTTGCGAACATCATGGTGGCTGACTTCAGGGACCTGGCATGGAGCCCTGCGAGGCAAGGCTCGTTGCTGTCGGGGAAATCGCTACGCCCACCGGGTGTGATCCTGGAGCAGGGGCTTTGCGAAGCAAGGCCTGCTGTGAGTGGGGAATCGACCATGTCTGCTCCTGGAGCTGAAACTTGCAATGGTCGAGGAGTTCGCCATGCATTATTTTGTGAGATCCGGAGCTGGAGCCTGCGAAGCAAGGCTTACAACGGTCGCGGATCTTGCCATCTTTCGCCTTTCGGGACCCGGAGCTGGAGCTTGCGAAGCAAAGCTCTACAGCGATCGCGGAGTATTCTGCAAAGGACTTGTCTGGGAGTTGGGGATGTTTCGGCGTAGCTCTATATACGTGCCTCAACCCCCAGTCCTGTCCATCGCTGGGCTACACAGGAGATGATTTTCATGATACATACTGGCAGGCATTTCAATGACAATTTTCACATAAGCACATAATGCACATATGACACGTAATGCAAGCATGTTCATGGCAACAAATAAACCTAAGCTTAACAATTTAAACATTTCAAACAATTTAAAAATTTCAAACACAATGCTAGCACATAAGTGGTGCTCTGTGTATGTTTTGTTCAAGGGGCGTATGGCTATGCCTTAGCCATGTATACCCCCCCTAGTGAGCGTGGGGTCCGGACGTCTCCGGACCGCGTGGTCACTTGTTAAAACGCAGCTTTGAACACAGGGATAAAAAGTGCAGTAAAAGTGGAGTGAATCTCTCTGTGTTTTATTAAATTAGCCTGCTAGGCACGTGTTTTACAACAGGGAGGACTATTTCCACATTTTTCACTTTTGCTAATTTCACCAAGGACTTCCGACTAGATGGTCCGGGGCCTACTGGTAGTAACGGCGGAGGTGCTCCGCGTTCCAGGCGCACGGGACTTTAGATCCGTCGAGTCTCTTTAAGTGATACGTCCCACGGCCCACCTTTTCTTAGACTTCAAAGGGGCCTTCCCAGTTGGGTCCGAGGACTCCAACTCCCGAATCCTGCGTAGCAGGAAATACTCTCCGTAGGACAAGATCCCCAACTTCGAATGTACGGCTCTTGACTCTCGTGTTAAAGTGTCGGGCTATCTTGCCTTGGTACATTTTTAGTTGGACCTGCGACTGCTCCCGGAGCTCTTCGATCATGTCCAGGGACTCCTGGAGAAGGGCGTGGTTTCGGGTAGGGTAGTAGGTGTCCTGCCTGTGAGAGGGGATCACAGTTTCTACTGGGATGACGGCCTCGCAACCGAAGGTCATGGAATAAGGTGTGTGCCCCGTTGAAGTTCTTTCTGTGGTGCGATAGGCCCAAAGTACTCGCTGAAGTTCTTCCGGCCAGTGAGCCTTGCAGGCTTGGAGTTTTTTCTTCAACGTGGTCTTTAATATTTTTTTTACAGCCTCCACTTGCCCATTAGCCTGGGGTCTGGCGACTGCGGAAAAGCTTTTGATAATTCCATGCGAAGCACAGAAGTTCGTGAAGTGTTCACTGTCAAATTGCTTCCCTTTGTCGGACACAATTTTTCGTGGAAGCCCAAAATGACACACTATATTCCTGATGACAAAGTCCAGTGCTCTTTTTGATGTGACTGTGTTCATAGGTTCAGCTTCAGCCCATTTGGTGAAGTAGTCTACCGCGACTATGGCATACTTCACTCCACCTCTTCCAGTTGGAAGGGAACCTACTAGGCCAATGCCCCAAACGGCGAACGGCCAGGGGCTGGTCATTAAGGTAATTTCTGTAGGCGGCGCTCGCGGAACCTTGGCGTACCTCTGGCACTGCTCACATTTTCTGACATAATCCACACAATCCTTCTTCATGGTGGGCCAGAAGTATCCTTGTCGAAGGATCTTTTTGGAGAGGCTCAGCCCGGAGGTATGATCGCCACAGAAGCCTCCGTGAACCTCATGGATGATGGCGCTGACTTCGGTTCCGGCAACACACCTAAGGAAAGGTATGGACAACCCCCTGCGGTAAAGCTTTCCATCCATAACCACGTATCGGGGAGCTTGATACTGGAGCTTCCTTGCGTCAGCTTTATCAGTGGGGAGCTCTCCGGTGGTGAGAAATCTGAGGATGGGTCCTATCCAGGAGTGGGAATGGTCGATGATGGCGTTTATCTTTCGTGTCTCAGTACTGGGGGCTTCTAAGTGCCCGATGGGGACTAGGCCATACTGTTCAATCTCCGGGTCCGTTGCGAGCTTGGCCAGCGTGTCCGCGAGTGAGTTTTGGTCCCGGGGGACCTGGCGGATTTGGTAGCCTTTGAAATGCTGCAGGAGGCCGCGGGAGAGAGACACGTAGGCAGCCATTTTTTCGCCTTTCGTCTGGTATTCCCCAGATATTTGGTTTACCACAAGTAGGGAGTCGCTGTATACTTTGATTTTTTGGGCTCCGACTTCTCTGGCCAGTCGCAATCCAGCTAGCATGGCTTCGTGTTCTGCCTCGTTGTTGGATGCTGGGAACGCGAAATGGATGGCGCTTTGAAGCTGATGTCCTTGGGGAGATATTAGGATGACCCCTGCTCCAGCTCCTTTTTCATTTGAGGCTCCGTCTACATAGACCTTCCATGTGGGAAGTTCCGCGACAGAATCTTCCGGGAGGTCATTCATCCCCGAGCATTCCACAATAAAGTCCGCGAAAGCTTGACCTTTTATGGAAACACGTGGTTGGTAGTGGTCGTCGAACTGGCTCAGTTCCATGGCCCACTTAAGCAATCTGCCAGAAGACTCTGGTTTCTGCAAGACTTGTCGGAGAGGGTGGTTGGTGAGTACTTTAATGGTGTGCGCCTGGAAATATGGCCTTAGCTTCCGCGAAGCAATTAGCAAGCAGAGGGAGAGTTTTTCGATCATTGAATATCTGGACTCGGCGTCCAGTAACCTCTTGCTTACGTAATACACAGGGAGCTGGATACGGCCATCTTCCCGGACGAGAGCGGCACTCACTGCGTGCTCTGTCACAGCTAAGTATAAGAACAATGCCTCTCCTTCGACAGGTTTGGACAGAATGGGAGCCCGAGTTAAATGTTCCTTGAGGTGTTGGAAGGCTGCTTTGCATTCGGGGGTCCACTCGAACTTCTTGTTTCCTCGCAACACATTGAAGAAGGGGATACACTTGTCAGTGGCCTTGGATACGAAGCGGCTGAGAGCAGCTATCCTTCCGGTAACGCTCTGGACATCTTTATGCTTCCGCGGGGAAGGCATATCTATGAACGTCTTAATTTTCTCAGGGTTGGCTTCCACTCCGCGGGAGCTGACAATGAAACCGAGGAACTTCCCAGACGAGACCCCGAAAGTACATTTCTTTGGATTCAGTTTCATCCCGTACTTCCGGATCACGGCGAAAGCTTCCTCAAGGTCGTCACTGTGGTCCCCGGAGGTCTTGGACTTTACCAACATGTCGTCCACGTACACCTCCATGTTCCTCCCCAGTTGGTCCTTGAACATCCTGTTTACTAGACGCTGGTACGTCGCCCCAGCATTCTTCAAACCGAAAGGCATGACCACGTAACAGTAGACACCCTTGTCCGTGAGGAAGCTGGTGTGTTCCTGGTCCGCGACATGCATCTTGATCTGGTTGTATCCGGAGTACGCATCCATGAAGGATAAGAGTTCGTACCCGGAAGTAGCGTCTACCATCTGATCGATTCGCGGAAGAGGGAAACAATCTTTCGGGCAGGCTTTGTTTAGGTCCGTGAAGTCAATGCACATTCTCCAGGACCCATCGAGCTTCGGGACCAGAACTGGGTTGGCCAACCACACGGGATAGTGTGACTCCTGGAGAAAGCCTATGGACATCAGCTTGTCCACTTCCGCTTTGACGGCTTCGGCCCTCACTGGG
Organism: Humulus lupulus; assembly: GCF_963169125.1. Lineage (NCBI taxonomy): Eukaryota > Viridiplantae > Streptophyta > Magnoliopsida > Rosales > Cannabaceae > Humulus > Humulus lupulus. Next base: position 76,702,664 of record NC_084801.1, read on the forward strand.
TCTAATGGCCTCCTCTTTTGGCGAATTGGAGTTGCAGATGGGTCTATGTTGAGTGCGTGGCACGCAACATTAGGATTAATCCCCGTCATATCAGCATGGCACCATGCCAGGATATCCTGATTATTCTTCACAGTGGCCACGATCTTATCTCGAATGGCCGACGGCAGGTTTTTCCCCACCTGAATGACTTTGGTGGGATCTCCCGGGTTGAGGATCACCTCTTCGACTTCCTCCGTCGGTTCTATTGCTTTCTCGATTCCCACTCTCGGGTCGAGTTCGTCAAAGTATGCCTCTTGAGCAACCCCAGTTTCTGGTAACTCTTCCGCCAAAGGAATGGCAGCAAACGTCTCCTGGACCGTGTAGACGGATCGGACGGAGACGTTATAACAGCTCCGTGCACTTCGTTGGTCTCCTCGGAGGGTGCCAATACGCCCATCGTCGCATGGGAACTTCAAGCATAAGTGGCGTATCGAGGTTATGGCCCCACAATCGATTAGGACCGGTCGGCCTAAGATGGCATTATACGCCGTGGGGCAGTCGACCACCACGAATGTGCTGTGCTTGAAGGCACAAGCGTCGCTTTCTCCTCTGAGGGTGACTGGAAGTTGAATTTTGCCTAATGGCATGAGTGCATCCCCATTGAACCCTTGAAGCTGGATGGGGCATGGGGTCAGGTCTGTCTCGGTTAATCCGATCGCGTGGAAGGCCGCTTTGAAGAGGATGTTTACGGAGCTTCCGTTATCGACCAAGATCCGTGAGACCTTCTTAATGGCTATTCGGGCTTCCACCACGAGGGGATCGTTGTGGGGGAAGTGCACATGTCGAGCATCGTCCTCTGTGAAGGTGATGGGAAGGTCCATCATTCGGGGACGTTGAGCAGGTGATTGAACCAAGGCGCACATCTCCCCGGTGTGTTCTAACTCCCTTAAGTACCTCTTCTGGGAGTTGCGAGTGCTTCCGGCAAGGTGCGGTCCTCCGGAAATGGTGGCTACGTGTCCGTCAACGGGTGGCAGAGCAAGGCCGGGCGGATATGGGTTGCCAGGTCCTGGAGCCAACAAGGCAATGGTTGTCGGAGCGGTCGGAGCAGGAAGCGCTGGGAACTGAGACCCGGGAGCTTGGGGGTGACCGGCTCCAGGAGCGCTAGCGGTTCCCCTCTGTCCCGGGGAATATGCAGCTCCGTGAACTACTCCCTATCCGGGATAGATAATGGGTATCCTCACCCACTGACCGAGGTGTCCCGCTCTTGCCAGGGACTCGATCTCATCTTTCAGCTGAAGGCACTCGTTCGTGGTGTGCCCCACGTCTCCGTGGAACTCACACCTCTTATTATAGTCTCGCGGACGCCTTCCTCCGTGAGACACTTTCGGGGGCTTCCTGTAGTTGACCATATTACAGGTCGCCCGATAGACATTCTCTCGCGAGTCTATCAAACTGGTATACTCCGTGAACTTGGGCTCATAGTCCTACCGGGGTTTCTTTGAATGGTCTCCCCGGATGGAGTTTCTTCCGCTTCGTTTGCTCCGTGATTGGCTCAAATTTCGTTCTGGGCCTTCCGCTTGCGGCTGCGGCATGCTAGGAGCGATACTACATCCGGTTTGTACAGCTCCGTACCCAGAGAAATGGGTTTGACTCGGCGTCTGAGCAGACGCGGAAGGCCCATACACACTTGGAGTGAATTGGGCTCCTGGAAGCGTGAGGGCTGGTGCGGGAGCTTGCGAAGCAAAGCTCGGCGCAGTCACGGAAGGCGTTGGAGCTGGGGGAACTCCAAAAGCCTGCTGGTAGGCATCCTCAAGGTTGATGATTCCCTGAGCTTTTGACATGAATTCGGACAGCGTTTCTGCCCGTCTTCTTTGCATTTCCCCCCATAGCAGGGAGCCGACAGTAAGGCCCGATTGAAGGGCGATCAGCTTCATGTCATCGCTGACCTTGGTCTTTGCAGCAGCTTCCATCATTCTCTGAATGAAAGCTTTGAGGTTCTCATTGGGTTGCTGCTTGATGTTGGTTAAGGAACCAACCTCCATGTCGTGGTCGCGGGCAGCAATGAACTACCTCATGAATGCGGACTGTAGCTCCTTCCAACTGTGGATTGATCCGGGAGCTAATCTTTTCCACCAGTCCTCCGCAGACTTGGTAAGGGTGAGTGAGAAGCACATGCATTTGGCGTCTTCACTGACACGCGCCACTTGCATCATTTTGTTGTATTTAGCTAGGTGGGTACGCGGGTCCGTCCTCCCATCATATAATTCTATGTGAGGCATCTTGAAGTTATCCGGGAGGGACGTTTCCGCGATCCTCCGAATACATGGTTCCGGGTCTTCCTCCTCAGAGTCTAACAGGGCCCCACTTTGCTTCCGGACCAGCTTGGTCAAGGCAGCAATCTGTTCCTCGAGCCTCTTCGTATCACTCTCCGGGAGGTCACGTCCCCGGAGCTTGTCATTAATATGATTTCGGAGGTCATCTCCGCGAGGCCGGGCCTTTTGTCCTTTGGCCTTTTCATACTTGGCCTCCAACCTTCTTCTTAGGTCCACCGTGGACCAACTATCTTCGGAGTGCGAGTTCGCAGCCCGACCGTCCTGGTTGACGGAATCACTGGGGCGATTGTTCCTTCCCCTAAGCCTGGGTGCCTTAGCACCGGGCCCTTTAGGCACGGAGTGCCCCCTTGGGGCTGAAGGACGTCTGGGCTTAGGAGCGCCAGAGACCTTCTGCGCATGGGGGGGGGCAGTCAGCCTGGTGATTCACGCCTTTAGGAGGTGCAGGGGCGTCAGCGCGTACAGGCTCTCCAACTTTTTCTTTGCCGTTGTTAGGGACGGCTTTGGATGGTCTAGCAGCGGCTAGATCCGGCATAGCGGCATCAGCACCACCTAAAACAGAGGCGTCCTCGTCCGAGTCGCCTAGGTCTCCGAACTTGCTTTGGAGGCGCTCCATCATGCGCTGCATTTTTTCGGAGAGGCGCTCCTGCTCAGCAAGCTTGGCTTTGGTGACCTGCAGTTCTTCGGCTACTTGGACCAGTTCTGGGTCCTTCTCATAGTAGGAGCCGTCCTTGTAATAACCGTCTTGGACATACTCTTCTTCGTCTTCTAGGTATGCCGTATCTTCGGTACTGACCCGATCCTGGCGGGATGTCGGGTCTTCACCTTGGTAGTCCAGGGGTTCGGTTTGCACCGCATCTTCCATCACAGTATCAGGGTTGACCCTAGCATTTTTGTCAACCGCGGATTTCCTCGTAGTCACCATTTCTTTAGCACGAAGTGAATACAAAAAACGTACACAGAAAAAGAGCTGACTAACAACTTCCTACAGCTCTCAATGAAAGCACCAAAATGTTTACCGAGTTTTTCAGAAACGAATACAAACAGAATAATAAAAAGATAAGGACTGTAGAAGTACTAAAATGTAACTAAACAAACAGTGTTTTTACGTGGTTCAGGCGTTAACGAGCCCTAGTCCACGAGTCGATGTTATTATACTTGGAAAGGATTACAGTAAGATGGCTGGTGTACAAGAACTTCACACACTCACAATGTTTCTCTCGGGTTCTCTTGAAGAAGAAGAAGCTAGAGAGATTTTAGCAGAGTTCTTGCTATGTGATTTGTTGGCCGTCCCTCTTCTTGTAAAATGAAGGGGTCTTTATAGCTAGGGTTTTTTATTAGGGTTTTTCTCTATGTACATGAGTCTTAATTACACCAGCCATAAATAGGGGATACAATTACTGTAGTAACATGGCTACAAGACTCTATGCGGGTATATTTACGTGAACGTATGGGGAACACACAAAGTCAGCCGTCCTTTCCAAGTTGTCAGCGGAACAGTAGGCGAAAAGGTACCCTTAGGCGTGCTGGGATGTGTGCGGCTTTGACCTGTCGGGCGTGTCAGGCGGGATCCTGTGTCAGGTGGATATCATTCCAAATATGCCTCCTCCATGACTCGACCGTTTGGTTTTGTTCCGTGTGAGGCACGGAACTGTTTCCACGAAGACTACTTGAAGAGCTTCTCCTGGAAGGAGCTTCCCCGAAGAATACCCCTTCGGGAGTCCGTGAGGGTTGATGAGCCTCCGTGTCGCGTTTGCTTGGAAGAGTAATCCGGACACTAAACGGGAGAGGCGAAGCCTTTCTGTCCATCCGCGAGCTCTGGTCACCTACCGTGAACGACATTGGTAATTCTGCTTCCCCGAGGGTATCAATCTAAACGCTATCCGGAAATCTGGATAACAGATACAACCACAATCTTTTATAGAACTTTCTCTCTGATCTCTAACTAGTGCTAACCAGATCCAAGATTCACCTTAAAGAATCCCATCTTACTCCGTAACTAAACCTTTAGTTCTTACAACACTGCTGAGCCATTCAAAACAATGCCTTAAACTTTCATCTATTCCTGGCACTAACCCGATCACTATTCTAATCTCATTTCATATAAAATAAATCCTGACAAATCCTCTTGACACATCCAGAAACTCACAGACTAGTCCAATCTGTCCAGATCTCACTGGCATGATCTAAGTGGTATCCACCACACTAGCTAAGAGTTCTATGCATTTCCCTGCAACAAAACTCTAGCTCTCACTACAAATGTCATAAGCATACAGAACCATGCACCATGCCAACTACCACCAGGCTTCCTACTCTTAAGTCCAAAAGTTACTATCCCTTCCCTTGCCATTTAAAATTGCTTCATAATTACTTAACCGATCCATATCCTGGATTAAACCAAAGCCAGTCAAGACCAGCTCTATTAAAATCACTGATAAGTCTCTTTTTGTTTCACAACCCAACTCATCTTTTAAGTCACCAATACAATATTTCCTTCCCATCACAACATAACCATGTGATCTATGTATACCATCTTTATACCCTTCTCTATATGCACTAACAAAGGAATAGCATGGCACCAAAGCCAAAAAGCATAACTCAAAACTCAGAACTAGAAAACTGACCTGCCACCCCTGAGGAACTAGTCTCAGTCTCTGCTTCCGACTGCATCGGAATGAACACTCGAGCTGGGGTCGAGCTGCCCATCCCCTTTTGCTCATCCTTCCTTCGCATTGGGAAATTCTTCTTATGATGCCCAAACATATTACATGAGAAACATGCCCTTGCTCGACATTCTCCCAAATGACGCCTCTTGCACCGCGTGCATATTGGACGAGTCTTCAAGCTTTCATTCTTACTTGTTCCAATAAGTGGAGGTACCACTATTTGAGCTCCGTGCACCCTGGCACTCTGCTGCCCAATCTGATATCCTGCGCTCTCAATAGCAAGAGCCTTCCCTACCACCTGAGCATAGGTAGAGACTTCATGCACTGAGGCAACTCTAATGCCCGAAACTATTCTGGGATTCAACCCCTGAATAAACCTTTCCTTCTGAGATACATCTGTAGGTACAATGTCAAAAGCAAACTTGGCCAACCCATCAAATTTAGTAACATACTCGATCACTGATACGTTACCCTGAACAAGATTCTGAAACTCATTCATCTTAACGGTCTTGGCTACATCACAATAATACTTCACATTAAACAGTTGCCTGAATTCTTTCCAATCCATCACAGTTGTGTCTCGTGTCTGGGATACTACCTCCCACCACGTCCGGGCATCATCCCGCAGTACACATGTAGCATAGATCACCCTATCGTGATCCACCAGTCCCATACTATTAAGAATGGAACTGATCATGCCCATCCATTGCTCAGCTCTGAATGGATCTAGGCCTCCCTCGAAGACTGGAGGGTAATACTTCTGGAATCTTCCATAGAGGAATTCTCATCTGCTCTCAACCCTAGGCTGAGCCAAAACTGGTGCCACTCCTGGCACAACAATAGAAGAAGTGCTCCCCAACAGATTCTGATGTTGCTTCAAACACCTAATCTCTTCCTCATGCCTTTGCAATCCTGATTGCATACCGGTAACCATCTGCTGAAAATTCATAGAAGCAGATGAAGAACTGATACCCTAGTTGTAACCCCCATCCTCATTATAACCACCACCAGGCCTCATTATCTGCCTTGAATATAAACCTGCTGGTTGAATCTGCAGTCAATAACTTGTCCCATTAATCATGATGAGCATATCAAGAGCTTTTCCCCACGGAATACATCTTACCACACCACAATCATTAACCACTTGTGGTGCTAAAAAACATGCCCACGGCATTCACATATCAATCATAATCCCTACTATTCCAACATCCATACCATGCCTCAAATTCCAGCATGAAAATATCACAATTATATATTCACAGAGAAGGTAATCATATAATCACATCCATATATATCTATATATTCACGAAGCATATAATCATTTAATCAAGAGCCAAGCTCTATCAGAATCTCATGCTCCCTAATACAATGTGTAGGTAAAGCATTTACATTCTATTTAAGCAGTTAAGCACATAACTACAAAAATAGTTACCATTCCCTGAGTGAAGCTATTTTCAGTGACGAGTGTACATGCCCAGCTTGTATTCAAGAACCATAAACCTTGGCTCGGTCTGATACCAAGTTGTAACGCCCTAAACTCCAGGGACCGTTACGGCGTGCCTTCTAAATAGTGCTAAACTCGCTAATCGAGTCATTTGGCTAAAATTGTTTAACTAAGATGTGGTAGAGTATGTGTCTAGGTGTTTTATATGTCAGTAAGTTAAGGCTAAGCATCAGCGACCAGCGAGATTGCTTCAGCCCTTGGGTATCCGAGAGTGGAAGTTAGAGGATATTATGATGGATTTCGTGGGAGGATTACCCAGGACAGTTGGACTTCATGACTCGGTGTGGGTGATAGTGGATAGATACACCAAGTCATCTCATTTTCTACCAGTGAGGTCGACCTATACAGTGGAAGAGTATGCAGAGTTATATGTGAGGGAGATAGTTCGTCTCCATGGGGTTCCAAAGTCTATTTTATCTGATCGAGACCCTATCTTTACCTCCAAGTTTTGGGGAGCTCTGCAAAGATCCATGGGGACTCAGCTAAAGTTTAGCACAACTTTTCATCCTTAGAATGATGGACAGTCTTAGAGGACGATTCAGGTATTGGAGGACATGCTTAGAGCATGTGTGATTGATTTCGAGGGGTCTTGGAGTAAGTATCTTCCGTTGATCGAATTTTCATATAACAACAGTTATCAGTCCACAATCGGAGTGGCTCTTTATGAGGTGTTATATGGAAGAAAGTGAAAATTACCCATTCACTGGGATGAGATGGGTGAGAGAAGGTATTTGGGGCCAGACATGGTTAAGAAGACCAATGAGGCTATTGAGATGATTCGAGCAAGAATGCTTGCCTCACAGAGTAGGCAGAAAAGCTATGCTGACCCTAAGCGTAGGAACGTGGAGTTCCAGGTTGGGGACCACGTGTTTCTGCGAGTTTCACCATTGAGAGGTGTGAGGAGGTTTGGAGTGAAGGGCAAGTTGAGCCCCCGGTTTGTTGGACCTTTTGAGATCCTAGAGAGGATTGGACAGGTGGCTTATAGACTGGCCTTGCCACCGTCACTATCAGGAGTTCATAATGTGTTCCATGTCTCCATGTTGCGGAAGTATGTTTCTGATACAACACATGTGTTAAAGTATGAGGACTTAGAGTTGCAGACAAACTTGTCCTATGAGTAGCGACCAGTTCAGATTTTGCATCTGAAGGACAAAGTCTTACGGAATAAGACGATTCCGTTAGTGAAAGTATTGTGGAGAAACAACAAGGTCGAGGAAGCGACCTGGGAGTTAGAGACGGCGATGCGGGATCAGTATCCCGAGCTATTCAGGTAAATTTTGAGGACGAAATTCTCAGTCGGAGGGGATAGTTGTAACGACCCCAAATTTGCTAATGAGGCTTAAGGGCCTTGATTAGTGTGCTAGGAGGGCATTATTGGGTTGCATGTGGTTTGCATGAATATATTGACTTTAATGCATAATTATATAATTAATAATGCTTATGTGATTATATTGGTATTAATGTGATATGTATATATGGCATTGTGAGAACCACATTATTATGTGGGTAGGTCTGCAGAGCACGACTCAAGGCGATCCTAGGGCTAGTTAACGGGGAAAAGTCACAACAGGGCTTAACAGCTGACTTTGGTTAAGCCAGGGGTATTTTAGGTATCAGGTAGCTATTTAGACTATCGGGTTATGAAAATAAATATATGGAGATATATTTGAGTTTAGGAAGTCTAGGCGAGAATATTGGGGGATTTTACCGTTTTGGCCTCGGGGACGTTTCCGGCACCCCAAGCTTTCGGATTAACTTAAAGAATTAGGCAAACTTAAGGAAACCCATAGAAAGAGATAAACCGACTTTATTTTTTAGCCTTACCTCTCTATTCTCTCTCAAGGAACACAAGGGAAATAAGCACAGAAACTTTAAGAGAATTGCTGGAATTCAGCTGAAGTTTGGAGGATTGAAGGGATGACTTAGAGGCTTAACTCAGGAATTAATCAAGGGCTTAATCAGGACTAAGGTAAGCAGGGATTCCTCTTTCTTTGGTTTAAAATTCTGAGTTTTCAGCTGGGCATTGAGGTGTTTGTACCATTGATGCTTAGGGTGGAATTTAGGCAGGAAAGCTTTGGAAGCTTGATGGGTTTTGAATAGAGGAAGGATCCAACTGAAGACGTAAGCTGTAATTCACGAGCTAGAGGCTTGAGTTTGGGTTTTTGATTGGTTAGCTTTGGGTGTTTATGTTCTTGAGTTTCAGGAATAAAAAAGAGAATTCTATTGAGTTTGGGTTTTTGACTAGTTAGGCTGGGTTTTTTGTGGAATTATGCTATTTAATTAATGCTAAAAGTGTTGGGATTGTTGGGTGTTGAAGTAGGGAGCCTAAGGGTGGTTTTGGCTGAGGTTTCAAGCCTAGAAATGGTGGGAATTCTTGGTTCGAAGGGAAGGGCCGTGGCTCTGTTCTAGAGCGCTGCGGCCCTAGGATGAAGATTAGCCAAGAGGGCTCGGCCAAAGGTGAGCGCCGCGGCGCCCAAGGCAAGGGCCGCGACGCGTGTCCTCTTTCAGGGGTGGCTTTGGTTCTGTTTTGAGGGCAGGGCTGCGGCTAAGCTACAAGGGCCGCAGCCCTTGGGTGCACACTTGAACTTTTAAGGATTTTAGGCATGGGAGTGTGGTCTAGAATGCTCGGGATCGTTTTCACCACCGTGCTTGGTGGGATTCAATTTCCCGAAAGTTAGTTTTGTACCTGAAAACCTATATTTGGATATTAATGAAACCTAATACTTTGGTTGTGACTAGGTGATAAACGCTTAGGCTCGGGAACGGATCGTGCTTGAGGGGTGTTACTCATAATAAAAAATTGTAAAGACTAAAGGTAAGAAAACTTCACTTGGTTGAATATATGTGAGGGGACTAAGGGTTCCCTATTGTGAATGCTTGAAAAGATGGTATTATGCCATGCAAGCTATTTAGTGAACCAACGGCCTAAGGGTGCCAAGGGTTACACTAGCGCACAGGGCGCGGCTCGGCCACTGGTAGCCGAGGACAGCTTAATATGCACTAAGCTCGGTTTAAGCAGGCCAGAGTCAGTGGGGGTAAACAGAGGGTGCGGCCTAAGTTGTCGGCCCTGATTATTATGTGATGTGAATGTTATAAGTGTTTGATTGCATCCATGATTCTAAATATATGCTGAGTTGTATTAATGTGGATTATTTGATGAGAGTTCATGCTTGGTGAATTTTACTGTCTGATATCATTGATTGTGTTGCATTTCATGTTTTCTAGTTGGGCCTTGGCTCACGGGTGCTATGTGGTGCAAGTAAAGGCAAGGGTAAGCTTGATCAGCCCTGATTGGAGAGTTCTACAAGCGGAATGTACATAGCCAGCTGCTCAGCCGCCACGGTTGAGGTTTAGGCAGGGACGCAAAACCCAGAGATTGTCTATTTTTCCTTAGCATGGCTAACCTTTGTTTATGTTTCTTTTTGGAAGTCTGTGAATCAGCTTTCAACTCTGTTTCTTTTGGGATTCCGTGTATATAATAGTTTAATTGTATAAAATGAGTCTTTTGAGACCAAAACCTTTTTAACCCTACCTCTTACATGTTTAATGACATGTTTTCAATTTGTTGGCTTGATTAGCAAGTCTTGCACATTTATAAGTACACAGTGTAGCATACTTGGCTATCCAGGGTGTTACACCCGAGCCCCCCGGGAAAAAACCCTAGGAAATAACCCAAAAACCCCTTTCTGGAAATAGGGTAGCGCTACAACGCTATAAAGAGGGCGCTATAGCGCTACAAACAGAACCAAAAGCACCAGGAAACCCAAGCTTAGCGCTACAGCGCTAGTCACAGACCAGCAACACTCTGTTTTTTCCTTCTTCGATTTTCCTCAAACCAAAACCCCTTGGAGCCTTTTCTAACCTCAACTACACACCAAATTGAGTCTACCATCACCTATATCTCACCCCATACAACCCAATAACACAAGACTTAACCACATGCATCATCAAACTAAGAAAACAACATTGAACCCAAGAACTCAAAGATTCAACCAGAAACTCAGAAACTTAGAACTTCAAAGCCAGAATTTGTTACCTCCTATGGATAATTTCGACCTTAAGTTATGCCTAGCATCCAACCAGCCTCAAGCCCTTCAACTCCTCAAGCTTATGTCCCTTTATTCCATCCAAAACTCAAGCTTAGAAACCATCTCAATAAAACTCAGAAAAACACACCAGGAAACCTTGAAACTTACCTCAATTGAGTGGCTAATCCCTGCTAGCTCTTCTAGCTTCACCAAGGTCTTTAGCCCTAAGCTCCAACCTGAGCATACTCTGGAATTCCAGCTCCAAAACTCACAAAGAATGGTGAAGAGATGACCCAACCGAAAGAGAGAAAGTGATAGCTCCATTTGTTATGTTTTTCTTTCCTTCCTTCCTTCTTCTTTTCTTTTCCTTAAGCTTTTGAGTCTATCTACAACTTCCACTAAAGCCATAAAGCAGAATATAACCTATCCTTTAGTAAGCCAAATGACCACCTTGCCCTCCCAATAATAACTAAACCTTTAAATGACTCTAGGGGCATTTTGGTCATTACTCCCAAGTCCCGCTAATTCCTCGAATGTCTTTAATATTTACCGCTTACTTCCAGATACCTAACTAATCACCAATTATATTTCTCAGTATCAAATAGTCTCCAATATATTCTCCAAATTCTCAGATATATCACCAGGCTCACCCCGAGCCGGGTATAAATCCCTGCTGTGACTTTCCCGCTAAACCTCTTGCTAGGATTGCCTCGAGTCACAAGCTACAAATATATCCACATAATAATATGGTCTCAACATTTTATCACAGATATTTACATTTATGCCATCAACGGGACAAAATTATGAATATTCCCTTATAACCTAGTCAGGCCTACATGCATACTAATACACATAGTCATGCATCACATATATCCAAATAATCATATAAGCACGCTTGTCACATAATCATGAATTTTCATCATTAATTCACATAACCTCCAATTGTGCCCTCTCAGCACACTAATCAAGGCCCTTAAGCCTCAACAGTAATTTTGGATCGTTACACACCATGTTAAACCTGTGCCCTGAATATTGTATCTTCAGCAAAAGTGTTCTAATTAGTACTGATATTGCTAGCACGTACCTATTAGTATTGAGGATTGTGAGCTAGTATGTGATACATGTTAAGTGCTAAATGCTATGACCATGTACCTATTTGTATGTTTGTATGATTGTAGAATATGATAATTATCTACTTATTCTTGGACCGTAAGGCGGCAAGAGGATTAGTTATTACTACCTGACTGGCCGTATTGACTATTTTAGCAAGGTTCACCTCCAAGGAGGGGCCCTCTGACCTAAGGGAAAAGCTCAATGGAAGGAGGTCAGAATAATGGATGACACCTCCTATGGCCCCTCCGAAGGGCAAAGAGAAGAGAAAGGCCAATCCTACCGAGCTGAGGGACTCCTTGAATAGGAAGCGACATGATCTAGATACTGAGATGAGAAGCCTTCGAAGTAAAATCATCATGACGTCTGGGGGCACATTACCGATGAAGAGTTCAACTACGACTCACCCTTCATGTGAGAAATCCAATTGAACGAGTCCCAGCTAACTTTAAAGAACATCATATGACCCCATATGAGGGCACTTCGGACCCTAAGTACCATTTAGATGCCTTCAACGATTTAATGAAGCTGAGAGGGATCAATAGCAGAGCAAGGTGTCACTTTTTTGCTATCATGCTGATAGGGCCTGCATACAAGTGGATCAATAAGCTTTGGGATAATATGGTCAAAAGGGAGGCCATTGACTAAGACGACTTCTACGAAAGAGCACAAAAGTACATTCATGTCGAGGATGGCTATGAGAACCCAAAGGCAGGGAAAAGTGAATCCTATGTCAAGCCCTAAACCCATGAAGGTTCAAATGGCGCAAAAAAGAAGAGGGTGTACGAAGGGCCGAGAGATGACAACCAGAGAAGGCCCAAAAGCGAAGGTGACCCTAGGCAAACGTCTTACACCTTCTATACACACTTGAAAGACACCAGAGAACATATCTACCTCATGAATGAAGGCCAAGTTCCCTTCAAGAGACCTCTGCCGATGAGAAAAGACCAAGCCAAAAGAGACCATAGCAAATACTGTCAGTACCACAAGGACATTGGCCATACCACAGCAGAGTGTACCCATTTGAAGGTAGAAGTTGAGTAGCTCATATGCAGGGGCACCTGGGTAGATATGTCAAAAAGGAAAATAAAAACCAGAAGATGGGTCATTGTCACCTCGGGCCCGAGAAAGAGCCCTGGAAGTACAAGGAAAAGAGAGAACAATCTTTGGAGGCCCAGGATTTGGAGGAGAGTCCAGGAAGGGGCGTGACAGGTACACTAGAGAAGCCAGAAGAAGTCCACCACCGTGTGTCAAGAGCCTGAGGGAACGCCTCCGAAAGAGTTTTAAGGGAGAGAATGACTCAATCACTTTCATGGAGGAAGATGCACGAGGGGTGCATTTCCCCCACAATGACCCTTTGGTGCTGACCGTCCAATTGGCCAATATGAGGGTACATTGGGTCCTCGTAGACAACAGAAGTTCCGTCACATCTTGTATCGCCTTGCCTTGGAGAAGATGGGTTTGGGCGTTAGACACTTGAAACCCTGCCATTCCTCCTTATACGGATTCACACGGAACTCGATAAAACCTTTAGGAGTGATCGAATTGGCCCTCACCATGGGAGAACAACCCAGAAAAACAACTATCATGGAAAACTTCTTCATGGAAGATTGTGCTTCAGCTTTCAACGCGGTATTGGGGAGACCTTCCCTAAGAGAATTGAAAGCAATAACTTCAATATATCACCTAGCTATCAAATTTCCAACTCCTAGGGGAATTGCGAGTATGGAAGGGGAACAAAAAGAAGTAAGGGAGTGTTATAACACCTCCCTTCGCATGTCTGCAAAGCCCTAAAAGCTGATGGAAATGGTAATACATGGAGGCACAAACCCGCAGGAACTAGACCCTTGAGTCACAAAGGAGCCAGGGGCCGAACCTTTGGAGGAGTTAGAAGAAATCTTTGTAATGGAAGAACCATTGCAAAAGTTGAAGGTGGGAAAAAACGTTCAGGATGACAAAAAGAAGAAATTGGGTGTGTCCTGCACACGTGCTTAATGGAAAGACTGGGAAATTGGAATCACGTTGTGAAGTTTGCATGTTTGTTATCTATTCCAAAGAGACTAGAGGTGGAATTTTCTATAGTCCTAAAGAAAATAGAACATTTGAATTGACAAATGCAACTTTTCTTCAACATGACTATGTTAGTAACCACAAACCTTGTAGTAAGGTTGTACTGGAGGAGGTGGTCTCGAATGAAGTAGCAAAGTTACTAGCAACAACCAATGAAAAATGGCAAGAGGAAACTGCTAGTTCTAGTCAGAATAGTAGAGAGCCTCATCGTAGTGGGAGAGTTAGTAAGCAACCCATACGCTATGAACAAGAATTTCAAATGCTTGTGTCTAACACAAACAAATACAATCCATTGACATTTAAAGATGCAATGCATGATTCTGACAAGGGAAAATGGCAAGACGCCACGATCCAAGAAATGGAGTCGATGTATTCCAATTCTATCTGGGTTCTTGAAGATCCACCTGAGAATATCAAGCCCATTGGTTTCAAGTGGATATTCAAGAAGAAAAGAGGAGCAGATCGGAAAGTAGAGACTTCCAAAGCAAGGCTTGTAGCCAAAGGCTACACAAAAAGAAGGGGTTGATTAAGAAGAAACTTTTTCTCCTGTAGCCATGATAAAATCCATTCGTATACTCTTATCCATTGCTACGTGCACGGATTATGAGATTTGGCAAATGGATGTCAAAACAACTTTTTTAAATGGATACCTTGACGAAACCATTTACATATCTCAACCAGAAGGGTTCGAAGTAAAAGGTCAAAAGCAAAGAGTTCGCACTCAAACAAGCTTCTAGATCTTGGAATATTAGATTTGATGACACAATTAAAATGTTTGGTTTTGAACAAGGCATTGACGAACCTTGTGTCTATAAACAAATCAAAGATGCTATAGTAGTATTCCTCATTCTTTACGTTGACGATATGTTACTAATTGGAAATGACGTAACATCATTATCAAAGGTAAAGAAATGCTTAGCTAAACAATTCCAAATGAAAGATTTGGAAGAAGACAAGTTGTTCTGGGCATTCTAATTCTTAGAGATAGACAGAACAAGACTTTGGCACTGTCTCAAGCAACTTATATTGATAAGGTGCTAGAACGCTTTAATATATAAAACTCCAAAAAGGGTGATATGCCAACCCATTCTAGAGTATTCCTTTCCAGGGAGTAGTGTCCTAAAAGACCTCAGGAAAGGAAGATATGAGACAATATCCCTATGCCTCAGCGGTAGGCAGTCTTATGTACGCTATGCTACGTACAAGACTTGACATTTGTTATGCAGTAGGGATAGTCAGCCGTTATCAATCCAATCCTAGATTGAGTCATGTGATTGCATTGGAGAATATGCTCAACTATCTTAGAAATACTAGAGATTATATGCTTGTATATTCAGGTGGAGACCTGAACCCCACTGGTTACACTGATTTTGATTTTCAATCATACACAGATAGTCGGAAATCGACTTTTAGATCAGTGTTTACTCTTGGAGGAGGAGAAGTAGTCTGGCGAAGTATTAAACAAACTAGCATTGTAGACTCCACCATGGAATCAAAGTATATAGTAGCTTGTGAAGTAGCTAAGGAGGCTGTGTGGCTCAAGAAATTCTATTCCATTATGGAAGTAGTGCCAGATGTGGATAAGCCACTAGTCCTATACTGTGACAATAGTGGGGCAGTAGCTAAGTCAAAGGAACCACAAAGTCACAAGAGGGGAAAGCACATCGAGATGAAGTATCACTTGATCAGAGAGATAGTTCACCGACGAGATGTTGCAGTTATGAAGATAGCTTCAGAGCATAATCTTGCTGATCCTTTCACAAAGACTTTATATATAAAATCTTTTAAGGAGCATGTAAGAAACATGGAAATGAGAGAGATGCCACATTTTCTTTAGGGCAAGTGGGAGATTGTTGGGAATCGTGCCCTGAAAGCATATGTAATAGACATTGTTTTAAGAAATAAATAAATAAATTGAATTTTGTATGCATATATTTTATGGACTATATTATTCTATGATAATATTAAGTAAATATCATAAAAATTCATAAGTTCATATATGTGATCTCAACCACGTATTGGTACACGAGGATTGTGCTTGAGATAAATGAACTTGAATAGTTCGTAGTAAAATAAAGTTATGGAATCTTTAGATTAATTACGGCAAGTACAGTCCACTAGTATTATGAATACATGTGATCTAGATCCAGATTACTAGTGTAGTAGGACACTTTAGTGGATGTGTTTTATATATTAGAGAATATATAGAATTAGACCAGATATGTTTATTAATACATAGTTAAATACTGTTTCGAAGTATTAATTAAATATATCAACGGATGATCATATACAAATAGATTTTAATCCTGAAGTTACTGTGAACTCCTGTTTATGTTATAAGAGTTCTTTGATTCACTCGTTAGGGTTTGTTAGAATGATCAAGCTAGAAACTTTTGTTTTGGGAACTCATTAATGTAAATGGCTGGGAACATAGTATACAGATAAGGAATCTATAGCTTCTCATAAGAGATTGAATAATGGTTCTCTTAAGGGTTGGCTTTTGGGACAGAAAGGTTATTGAGCTCAAATTCATAATTTGGTTATGAATTAACCTTAACTAGTAAAGTCGATGGTACTTAAGGAAACAAGATATAATTAAAAGGGTAAAACGGTAATTTTATTCCCTGTTAATTATGAACCATTATTAAAGGGTTAATTTGTATGTAATGATTATATTAATGGACGCTTTATTGTTATAAAGTAATCAGTACATGAAATGTCTATAATTACAATAGTGCAGTCTCATATTTATAGTTGAGTAATCATGAGATTAATACATTAAGATTATTTACTTAAAGAGTTTAATTAATAATCACAAATTTATTGGCGCTTGGAATTATAGGTCCATAGGTCCCCACAGTGGTTCTATCAAAACTATTCAAGGCAAGAGTTGATATAAAGGGTAAAATGGTAAAAATACATTTTTAAGAAGAATTTTTGTTCTTTGGGCCAAATATGCAATTATGTGATAATAATGATTAATTAATTAATTATAATTATTAAAATTAATTATTGTGTAATTTTTGAAATTATATAAATAATTCATTTATAATAATTTTCGAAATTATATTAAAATAAATATTAAATTTTTGAAATTAATATTTAATTAATTAGTAGAATTTATTAAATAAAAGAGTGGGAGATAATAATTGGACAAGTTCAAATTGGATTTGAATTTAAAAGATTAATATTTATTCAAATAATTAATTATAAGTGATAATTAATTAAAAAAATAATAGATTCAAATTTGAATTAATTATCAAGTTGTTGGATTTTATCTGATAAGGTAGTTTGAAAAAATAATTGTAGAAAAATCACATCCCTCTATTTTATGGGGTACTGCACGACACACACAGTCCATGTACTGTGTGTGGCGTGCAACTATAGTAATCAGGGAGTTTTTTTTTCACTTTTATTTAATTAATTAATTAATTAATGAAAAATTCAAAAAGATAGTTTTGATATTTTCGTTAATAAGATAATTAATTAATTAAAAGATAAATTGTAATTGGTTACATATTTATTTTTTAAATTTAAATATTTTCTATATTAGTTAGACTTATCAGAAAATAATCAAAAATATTCTCAATTATTTGCTATAAGAAAAGAACGATATTTTTCATCTCTCCCTGAAAAGATATAGAACCAATCTCAGGCATATTCTCTTGATCTCTTGTGTTGAGTACATCAAGTTGAATCAGAAATATACCATCCCTTATTCTTGAAGTGCCCACACTTTTCTTGAGGTGTAGAGAACGTTGTGGAAGATCTTGGTATGAGTACCTAGAAGCTGCTTGGATAGGAAGATCGTTTATTTTACGAAAAGATAGCAATGACACTTGATAGGCATCAAGAGGTATGTTCTTCATTCTTTTCTTGTTTATGATTAATGTATGTTTATTAATGGATCCGCATATTTAAAAGTAGTTTAAATATGTTACAAAAATTTTTGTTGTACACTGGGCCAACCCATCACACAATTTCGCTGCGTATCAGGAAATTCATTCCTAACAATTGGTATCAAAGCGGTCATTAATCTCCGCATACATTAATTACTATGTGGGCATAATATGCATTCTTATGTTATCGTAATATGTGTGAATTGATGTATGTATGTATGTGTAGCATCCCAAATTTGCTAATGAGGCCTAGGGCCTAGATTAGCGTGCCTGGAGGGCAATAAGTGAATTAATATGTTAATGTGTGAATTTAATGAATACGTGATTAGAAATGCATGTTTAGGTGAATTAAATATGCATGTTGGCCCCGTTTGGTTAATAGGGGCATGTTTATAATTTTAGCTGATTGAGGGCATGAATGTAATATTTGTGATATATTTTAGATATATCTGCATAGCACGATCCGAGACGGTCCTAGGGAGCCGATTAGCTAGAAAGTGACAACAGGGTTAAATACCCGACTCGAGAGGGGCTTAGGGGTATTTTGGGGATATTATAATATGTTCGGGAATTATTGAGTAGTGGGTAATAATTTAATAATGCTTGGGTTATGTTGGGATTAAATGGAGATTTATAGGAGCACTCGGGGATTTAATGGGATTTGGTAAATGACTAAATTGCGCTTGGGGTTACTTAAGAGTTAAGGTTAGGTTTAAGGGGCAAAAGGGTAATTTGACTTTAAGGATGGATAGACTTGGCTGAGGAAAAGTGATTCACGTTCTCTTCGCTTAGGCATATCTCTGTTTTTCTGTTGGAAGGCTAGAGAAAACCAGAAGCTAGGAGAAGGAAGCTGATTTTTCTTTTGGAGCAAAGGAGGAATCAAAAGATGGAACTATGGAGGCTAGAAGCTTGGAACATAGAGGAGTAATTCAGGGATTTAATCAAGCTCAAGGTAAGCTTCTAAACATGATGAACATGTTGAAATTCTGCTGGTTTGATTGTTAGAACTTATGCATGCACGAGTTGATTTCCAAGAATGGATTGAATGTTTGATGGGTGTAGAAATCAGTTTATGAGCTTGTTAGGATGTTTAGGCCATATGATTATAAATTCTAGACTTTATTCTAGTATTGGCTGAAGTTTGGGATGTGAGAAATGGGATTAAACTTGGGGAAAATTTTAAAGAAAGGTTAGTTTTCTAGGTTTGCAGGTCGAGCCGCGGCCCTTTATGGAGCATGTCGTGACCCGTGTGTGGGAGAGGCCTAGAAAGGCCTCAGCTCTTGAGGCGCGCCACGGCCCGTGTCTCCTTCCTGGGAGGCGTTTTGCCTCTGTTTTGAGGCATGTCGTGGCCCCTAAGGGGTTGGGCCACGACCTTGGTTCAAAGTGTTGACTGTCTTGTGGGTTTTTGGCTTAGGAACCCAATTATTAAGGCTCGTGATGGATTTTATCACCCGGATTGATAAAATCCAAGGTTCTGGGAACTAGAGTTGTGACCCAAAGATGTTTAATGGATTAGAACTTGATGGGTGGATGTTGTTGATGCGTTGTAACTAGGTTTCCAGCGAGGCTTGGACTAGGGGACTGTGCTCGGGACATCGATGCTTGGAAAGCTCGAGACGCAGGTAAGAAAACTATTGTACCCATAGAGTAGGG
The DNA here is from genome assembly GCF_963169125.1 of Humulus lupulus. NCBI lineage: Eukaryota > Viridiplantae > Streptophyta > Magnoliopsida > Rosales > Cannabaceae > Humulus > Humulus lupulus. The sequence goes on from NC_084801.1 coordinate 76,721,903, forward strand.
CGAGGCCCTATAGCTTGTGTTGCAGGGCACGACCCTATATGATTGTGTTGCAAGGCACTGCTCCATTGATTGTGTTTATACATGTTTAAGTGTTTATTTAATTATGCTACGTGCGCATATATGTGAATGAACGACAAGAGCTGGGAACAACGAAGGCCGGGAACGGCGAAGGCCAAGAACGGCAAGGCCGAGTACGACATAGGGCCGGGAGCAGCATTAAGCACGCGGAGTGCGAGTTGCCAGGGTGAGACCCTATAGGATTCCTGGGATATCCTTACGGTGTAGATCGCGAACCCAAGGCCTGGTAAAGTGCCTGGGACGGCAAGGTCGTATGTGTTTAGCCTGTTGGCGATTGTCTATATGTTAATTGATAAATATTCATATGTTATTTGATTGTGTGGGTTTTCTTGCTGGGCTTTGGCTCATGGGTGCTCTATGGTGCAGGTAAGGGCAAGGGGAAAGTCGACCAGCCATGAGTACGGAGAGCGTGAGGCGACGCGTACATGTTTGGCCTACCTGGCTGCCACGACCAGGGGTATTTTTGGGAGATGCTTGTATTAAACCTAATTTTTTCGTTTAATCGACTTTGATTATATTTTTGAGTTGTAAATACTTCTAAAATAGTATTTTGGGATCCCAAATGTTAAGCGCTTCATAATTTTCAATGAATAGAAATATTTTCAAATTACATGACTTATATTACCGTTTAGCTACACATTTAACCTAAAACATCAATTAGCGGGTGATTAGCACGTCTTAAACTCACTTAGTAACGGCTCTAAGGAGGTAGGGTGTTACAATTAAAGTTTATTCTTAAGGGTCGTTAATTATATGGTGTTTTGGGTTTAGGAATTGTTCTTAAATTTCTAGATGAAAAATGTAAGCCATTTTGGGGCATAAGAATTTTTGTATTTTAATTTTTTGCATTAAATTATTGAAAATAAATTCTGTAATGCCCAAGCCCAAGGCTATCGCACGTTGCCATACGACCCCATGGCCTATGGCTCCCTAACTGCGCGAACCTATGCCTGCATCCGCGCGCGCCCTGCTGTTTCCCATCCACAACCTAGATGCTGGCCCGTGCCCACTCTGCAGCATCCCAGGCCTCGACGCCTGCTCCAGCGGCTCCAGGACCCTCTCGAGCCGCTGCCAGCCTCTATCGTGTCCTCCCTCCATGCCTCCTTCCCCACTGAGCCACATAGTCGCCTGCCCTAGGGTTTATAAACCCTAGGGCTTGCATCTTTGTTATCTATTTAAATTGTGGCCCTAATTTATTTTAAGCCCATAAATGTTTTGTTTTGAATTAATTGTTTGAGCCCAAATTCAAAAGTGAGCCTAATAACTTGTTGGGCATTAAAGCCCAAGTTAATTATTCTTAAAATTTGTTTAAGATAATTGAAAGTTATTTTAATTCAAAATTAAATGGATAAATGGATTAATGGATCAAGACTACTTATGAAGGCCCAAAGCTGAAGATTGAGATCTCTTTAAGTTTTATTTAGTTTCTTACATTTTTGTGTATAATTTTGTAAGTGTTGTAATTTTTCTAGAAATACCCAGACACCCAACCCGCTTTTATTTATTTATTTAATTAGTATTTATTAATTTAAATGTTTGAATGTGATTAAATTGTTTAATATTTTATCATGCATTTTTGACATGCCATACATATTACCCACACAGTATTTAAAATTAGCATGCATCTCATATGAGTAGAAACATACCTTAGGATTGTCCTTTGTGATTATATGCTTTATGTGATGGACCATATAATAATAAATCTAGTTTTAACTAGTTCAAGAGCAGAAATTGGTTTTAAAAGTAGTTTAATTTCAAGTATCTAATAAAATTATTTTATTAATTAATAAATGATATTCCTAGTAATTATAGAAAATTAAAATTGAATTAATTAGGGCATAGTTCTATAATTTTAATTTTGCTTAATTGGATTAGTAATTATTAGAATATCATTTGGTAAAAAATAAATTACTTTATTTTTACAAACTAATTAAAAAGCATAGGATGCTTTGAGAAAACACATATTTTAAAATAGTGAGTGGGAGAGGGGGTTATGACAATAAGTCCCATGGTCTCCATTATTAGTTAGCACCAAGGTAACATGGAGAGGGCCTCGAACCACCATTGCTTGGGTCCCCCTAAGGAAAGCTTCTGACTGTGTTTTTCTCAAGGAAAACTTCTTTAAGAATAAGATTTAATGATGTATTTCAAGTTGGACTCACCTCAAGGCACACTCTTGAGTTAAGTGATTGATCTAAAATAATGGGCTACACTCACAAGGTACATTAGGTTTTCGAGTGGACTAGTGTATCCTTGACCAAGCAAGCAGTTGTTTATAAGTCAAAAGAGAAATGTTGATTTGAGTTTTCACTTATAAATTTGAGAACTTGTCTCAAAATTAATTTGGAATTAGTCTGACCTACCCTAAGGCTGGTCCATTAATATTCAAATTAATTAATCGTGGAATTAGTTATTATTTTTTTATGTGTTCTTTAATTGTTGCATTCATGCATCATGTTTATTATTCCAAAAATTATTGATATTTATTATATGCATAAATTCATTTTTTTTATTTATTTATTTTCAGCAATCATGTCTAGCTCAAACCAAGTTTCCTCTTTACTTGATAATGAAAAGTTGACTGCTCAAAACTACATGAAATGGAAATCAAACATGAACATTGTTTTAATATCTGAGAACCACAAATTTGTCTTGATTGAGAAATGTTCTGAAGTCCCTCCCGCTACTACTGCCAAAACTGCAAGGGAAAAGTTTGATAATTGGATCTTATTAAACAACAAAGCAAATTGTTATATGCTTGCAAGTATGAGCGATGTGCTCGAAAAGAAGTTTGAAGACACTAAGACTGCTTATGAGATCTGGGATTCCCTTCAAGATATGTTTGGGCAGCAGTCAGATCAGTGCAAGCATGAGGCCACCAGATCCTACATGACCAAGAAAATGAAGAAAGGAGTTTCTGTTAGAGAACATGTATTAGACATGATCAATATAATGCATGATGCCATTATCCATGGGGCAACCTTTGATGAAAGGATTCAAGTGAGCATTATACTTGAATTGCTTTCTCCAGCCTTTAAAGGTTTCACAACCAACTATGTCATGAACAATTAGAATATAACATGACACAGCTGTTGAATGAGTTGCAAACTTATGAATCTCTTAACAAAGGTTCTCAGAAAGAAAAAGAGGCAAATTTTGTTGATTGTCGCCCATCCTCTTCAAAGGCTAAAAATAAAAAGAGGAAAAATGGATATGGGAAGGACAAAGAGAATGAAAAATACAAGAATTCAAAGAAGCCTAACAAGTCATCCAAAGGCAAAGAGAACAAGAACACCAAGAGCTCCAAAAGGAAAACCACTAAGGGGACTTGTTTTCATTGTGGAGTAGATGTTCACTGGAAGAGAAACTGTCCAAAGTATCTCGCTGACCTGAAAGAGAAAAAGAAAGGTAAATTTGATTTCCTTGGGTTAGAATCTTGTTTGGTGGAAGAAAATTCCTCATCTTTGATAGTAATTTCAAGAGCCACTAACCATGTTTGTTTTTCTCTATAGATTCTTAGTTCGATGAGGAAGCTTGCTGATGGAGAGGTGACTATGAGGGTAGGAAGTGGTCGGATTGTCTCTCCATCAGCAGTTGGAACAACCCGTTTGGAGTTTGAGAAGAATAAATTTCTTATTTTAGAGAACGTTTATTATATTCCTGGATTTTCAAGAAACTTAATTTCTGTTTCTATGTTGCATGAACAAGGTTTTAAAATTTCTTTTAATGATAATTTGATTGTTATTTCAAGATATTGTTTTAAGATACGTTCTGCAAAATCTATTGATGGGTTTTATAGACTACAAGCTAAAAAGAAATCTGCTTATAATTCTGAATTATTTAAAACAACCAATCCTAGATCTATTAAACGACAACAGACTGATTCCGATAATGAAACATATCTGTGGTACTTGAGATTGGGCCATATTGGTCTAGATAGAATTAATAGGCTTGTAAAGGATGGTCCTTTAAGAGAACTATCTATTGGATCCCTCCATGTTTGTGAGTCCTCTGGAGAAGGCAAGATGACTAAGACTCCTTTCTCTGCTAAAGGTTCAAGAGCTACAGAATCACTTCAGCTGGTACATACGGATGTTTGCGGTCCACTTAAAGTACAAGCAAGAGAAGGTTATGAATACTTTGTCACTTTCGTTGATGATTATTCATGATATGGTTACCAATACTTAATGGAAAGATAATTTGAAATGTTTGGAAAGTTCAAAGAATTTTGAAAAGAGGCTGAAAAGAAAATAGGTAAATCACTGAAAGTTCTTTGACGTGATCGAGGATGAGAGTACTTAGATTTTGAATTTGAGGACCATCTGCGTGAGCATGGTATTCAATCCCAACTTACAGCACTTGGAACACCACAACAAAATGGTGTTTCAGAAAGACAGAACAAAACGTTACTAGATATGGTTAGATTAATCATGCGCTTCTCATCATTACCACTGTCATTCTGGGGCTATGCAATTCAATGTGCTTAATACATATTGAATGTTTTTCCATCTAAGTCTATCTAGAAGACAGCCATGGAATTATAGAATGGTTGTAAACCTAGTTTACACCATTTTTGCATTTGAGGGTGTCCTGCACACGTGCTTAAAGGAAAGATCAGGAAGTTGGAATCACGCTTTGAAGTGTGCATGTTTGTGGGTTATTCCAAAGAGAGTAGAGGTGGAAATTTCTATAGTCCTAAAGAAAATAAATGAAACTTTTCTTGAACATGACTATGTTAATAACCATAAACCTTGCAGTAAGGTTGCATTGGAAAAGATGGTCTCGAATGAAGTTGCAAAGTCACCAGCAACAACCAATGAAAAATGACAAGAGGAAACTGCTAGTTCTAGTCAGAATAGTAGAGAGCCTAATCATAGTGGGAGGGTTAGTAAGCAACCCATATGCTGTGAACACGAAGTTCAAATGCTTGTGTCTGACACAAACAAAGACGATCCATTGACATTTAACGATGCCATGAATGATTATAACAAGGAAAAATGGCAAGACGCCATGATCCAAGAAATGGAATCGTTTTATTCCAATTCTTTTTGGGTTCTTGAAGATCCACCTGAGATTATCAAGCCCATTGGTTGCAAGTGGATATTCAATAAGAAAAGAGGAGCGGATGGGAAAGTAGAGACTTTCAAAGCAAGGCCTGTTGCGAAAGGCTACACACAGAAACAAGGTGTTGAATATGAAGAAACTTTTTTTCTTGTGGCCATGATAAAATCCATTCGTATACTCTTATTGATTGTTGCGTGCTGGATTATGAGATTTGGGAAATGGATGTCAAAAAGTTCGCAAGCTTCTTAGGTCCATCTATGGACTCAAACAAGCTTCTAGATCTTGGAATCTTTTGATGACACAATTAAAACGTTTAGTTTTGAACAAAACGTTGATGAACCATGTGTCTTTAAACAAATCAAAGATGGTGTAGTAGTATTCCTCGTTCTTTACGTTGACGATATATTACTGATTGGCAATGACGTGACATCATTATCAAAGGTAAAGAACTAGTTAGCTAAACAATTCAAAATGAATGATGTGGGAGAAGCCAAGCATGTTCTGGGTATTCAAATTCTTAGAGATAGATAGAACAAGACTTTGGTTGTAGCATCCCAAATTTGCTAATAAGGCTTAGGGCCTTGATTAGCGTGCCTGGAGGACAATAAGTGATTTATTATTAATATATGTGATATACTGGTGATATATTTGTGATGCACGATCCGAGACAGTCCTAGGGAGCGTTTTAGCTAGAAGTCACAACGGGGTCAAATGCCCGGCTTGGGAGGAGCTTAGGGGTATTTCGGGGATATTATAATGTGTTCGGGAATTATTTAATAGCGCATAGTAGTTTGGTAATGATTTGGACATGTCGGGATTAGTGGGGATTTATAAGACTACTCAGGGACTTAACGGGGTATGGAAAATGACTGAAATGCCCTTGGATTACTTAAGGATTAAGGATAAGCTAAGGGTTATTTTGGACATTTTGGTTAAAGGATAGGATTATGTTTAGGCAGCTGTGTTTCTTGGAGGGGTTAGAATAATTAGAAGGAACTCTCTTTCTCTCCCACGTGTAACTCTCTCTCTCTCATTCTCTTGAGGCTTGGAAGGTTTTTGGGATTTTTGGAGGAGAAAGCTTTAAATTTAAGGCTGGGAGTTCGGGAAATCAAAGCTTGGAGCAGATTACAAACAGCTGAGGGTCAAAACCATTCTTGGGGTAAGGGTCTAAGCTCGAATTCTGTTTAATTTTCCTTTGTTTTGCTAAAGTTTGAGGGGTTAAAGCTTAGATAATTGAACTTGAGTTATAGTAGGATTTTGGTTGGTTTCTCTGGGCTTATGTGCTACTTAAAGTGTATTAGGATGATTATGGGACTCAATTCTGTTGTTGGGGTGCGTTTGGGATGATTTATAGGGGAGTTATCTTGTAAAAATTGCATGGAATTTATGGGTTTCAGGGTTGAGTCGCGGCCCTGTTCTTTGGCACCACGGCGCAAGGTTTGGGCGCTGTGGCCCTAGGCTGGCAGATGTGAGGCAATTTTGCCTCTGTTTTGCGGCGCGCTGCGGCCTAAAAGTGGATTTTTGGAAAAATGAGGGTTTTTAGCTACGGAATTTGAACGTTAAGGCTTGGGAAGGTTTCTACTACCCAGATTGGTAGAAACCAAGGTCTCGGAGATTAGAATTATGTCTCGAAACTATTTAATTAATTAGAATGTGATGGTTAATTATTATTCTTGTGTTGTGACTAGGATTTCTCTTCAAGGCTTGGGTTAAATGACTATGCTTGTAATCACAGTGCTCGAGTAGCTTGGGACATAGGTAAGAAAACTGTTGACTCGTAGAGCAGGGCGAGGCCCTATAGTTGGTATTACAGGGCACAACCCTTTTTGATTGTGTTGCAGGGCGTAGTCCCATTGATTGTGCTTATGCATGTTTAAGTGCTTGTTTAATTATGCTATGTGTGCATATATGTGATTGAACGGCATGTGTCAGAACGGCATGAGCCGGAACGGCGAGGGCCGAGAACGGCGAAGGCCGAGAACAGTGAAGGCCGGGAACGGGCACTTTCTCAAGCAACTTATATTGATAAGGTGCTAGAACGCTTTAATATATAAAACTCCAGAAAGGGTGATATGCCAACCCATTCTAGAGTAGTCCTTTCCAAGGAGCAGTGTCCCAAAACACCTCAGGAATAGGAAGATACGAGACAGTATCCCTATGCCTCAGTGATATGCAGTCTTATGTGCATTATGCTATGTAAAAGACCTGACATTTGTTATGCAGTAGGGATAGTCAGCCGTTATCAATCCAATCCTGGATTGAGTCATTGGATTGCAGTGAAGAATATTCTCAAGTATCTTAGAAATACTAGAGATTATATGCTTGTATATTCACGTGGAGACCTAAAAGCCACTAGTTACACTAATTCTGATTTTCAATCAGACAGAGATAGTCAAAAATTGACTTCTAGATCAGTGTTTACTCTAGGAGGAGGAGAAGTATTCTGGCGAAGTATTAAACAAACCAGCATTGCAGACTCGACCATGGAATCCGAGTATATAGCAGCTTGTGAAGCAGCTAAGGAGGCTGTGTGGCTCAAGAAGTTCTATTTCGATATGGAATTAGTGCTAGATGTGGATAAGCGATTAGTCCTATACTGCGACAACAGTGGGGCAGTAGCTAAGTCAAAGGAACCACATAGTCACAAGAGGGGAAAGCATGTCGAGAGGAAGTATCACTTTATCAGAGAGATAGTTCACTGACAAGATGTGCAGTTATGAAGATAGCTTCAGAGCATAATCTTGCAGATCCTTTCACAAAGACTTTATCTATGAAATCTTTTAAGGAGCATGTAAGAAACATGGGAATGAGAGAGATGCCTCATTTGCTTTTGGGTAAGTGGGAGATTGTTTGGAATTATGCCCTGAAAGCATATTTAATAGACATTGTTTAAAGAAATAAATAAATAAATTGAATTTGTTATGCATATATTTTATGGACTATATTATTCTATGATAATATTAAGTAAATACTAGAAAAATTCCTAAGTTCAGATATGTGATCCCAACCACGTATCAGTATGAGAGGATTGTGTTTGAGATAAATGAACTTGAATAGTTCGTAGTAAAATAAAGTTGTGGAATCTTTAGATTAATTACTGCAAGTACGGTCCACTAGTATTATGAATACATGTGATCTAGATCCGGATTATGGAGACCAAGGCCACAGCCCTAGCCAGCATGACGAACATAGAAAAGAGCGTCAAGGAGCTGGTCACTGAAAGCAATCTAAGGCTTGTCGGCCTTTTGGAACCTCATCAAGAAGTGAGGGAATCCATTGCGGGGAGTGCTACTTGAGAGGAATTCCCCGAGCAATAGCAAGATGTGTCACAACCCCAGATCTAATGACCAACGGGAGTGACCATCCTAGAGCCATCTAGCAACCCTCAGGCTGTAGCTTCCCCTTTCCACCATGGGAGGGGAAAACAAAAACTACCGAAGTACAACGACCCTATACTTGAGTCTTCTGATGAGAACGGTATAGACCTCTCACTCTTAGATAACTTGCCCATCCCATCTCACTTATTTAACAGGGATGGCAACTTTAAATTTACGACTAGTAATTTTAGTTCGGACTTCTTCGAGGCAGATAGTGAGTGTAGCTGCAGTTCTATAGATTATATATTGAACAATAATAATAGTTCGGGTATACTACTTAGAATTTCCCTTTACATTATTCCATTATTACTCCAAACTATTTTGTCTGATCGTTTGTTTTTATTTTATAGTCATGCCGTCTGAAGATGCCTTCGACATGTACGACTATTTTGAAGCTCCTTCGAGCAAGAAGAAGTTGAGCAGGAAGCATCATGGGGAGAGCAGCAGTGAGCCTCCCAAAAAGAGGGCTCGACCAGAAGATCCTCCGGTGCCCACTCCATCTAGGACCACAACCCCTCCTCCACCACCTCACAATACTCCTCCCCATGAACAAACAAGAAGAACTCCAGTAGAGGCTCTATTGAACACTGCCTGTAGTGCGGCTTACGACAAGTTGCAAAAATTGTCAAAGCACCGCCGGAAACAGGAAGCCTTCGCCAACCTTCCCATAATGAAAGCCAACCAGATTCTCAATTGTGGGCTGAATGAAATACTCAGTGTAAGTTTTATCCATGTTGTGCTTTAGTCGAACAAAATTTCCTTTTATTGCTACTAACAACTTTATTATTTTCTTGTTCGCAGGGTATCTTGACCATGAGTATTGGCTGGCACCGAACTGAGGAGATCGATGCCAAACATGCCAAGGAGACCAAGGCATGCAAGGAGAAGGTTAAGGCGGCCGAAAAAAAAGTCGCCAGTTTAAACAAAGAGCTAAAAAGGAGTCAAGAAGAGCTAGTCAAAGCCGTTTCTGCCAAAGAGAAGTTTAAGGAAGCTTCAGAAAAGAACTTCAAGGAAGCAACCAAACTCCAAGAAGACCTTGCGGCCAGCATGAAGGAGGCCACTTAGCTAGAGGAGCGGGTGAAGCTGCTCGAGGAAACCAATTCCCAGAACCTAGAGTGATTCAGAGGAGCAACCTTCAATTGCTTCTATCTATTTTAGAAGAACAACCCAGAGGAAAATTTTGACAACCTTTCTGAGCAGATGAGGCAAGTTGAACTTGCGAAGTGCACTACTCTTCTAGAAGAGGAAAAGAAAGCTCAAGAATCTCCTGAAATTTCCTTGGCGACAGGCATCGATGGTGCTGAAGAGGATTCGGGAACAACAATCGACCAGCAATTTCAGCAAGATCCTCCTCCAGTTGCACAATAATTTATGATATCTTAATTTGTAACTAAAACATATGAACAAAGGTTCGTAATGTTGAGACAATTTTGCTGCGTAAGGCAGCTTTTCTTTTAATTTTAATTACATCCGAGCAGCAATTGCTCGCAGTGTAAAGACATTTCATTATGATTTTATAATATTTGCTATTATTATAACATCTATTCATATGACCGAACTTATCATAATACTTTGTTTAGATTTTACAAAATTAAACCAATTTTTTTGAAAAATACTGTCGTAGTATGCTTTCCCTTATTTTGCTCGTGTATTTACATATGTCTATTGATATGCGTTGCTTGCTTAGTATCTTATATGCCCCAAAGTGACGGAGGAGCTTGAGGTTCTCGGTCACTTGCCATGACCAAGTCTTGTTCGAACATTACCGCTCGCGTACTTATAAACAATTAATGATAATATAGCAAAACAACACATGTAATGAGAAAATACTTGTAATAAATACAAGAATTGGCAAGAATATCTGGCTACGCACAGTTCCTTTTATTTCATGTAATAAATCGACAAAAATCTTGTCTGTATGAGTGATCTAAAACTGCTCTTACACTTGTAAGCGATCAATCATATAATTGACAAGCCCTTATTCATAAAATTGTAAAAAGTAGAATTAATACAAGCCAATTCTTTAAAGAGAATTGTTCATTGATAATACTTGCGCATGTGTTCTCCATTCCAATAGCGAGGAATGAGATCTTCATTTAAACGAGCAAGTTTATATGTGCCTGGTTGAAGGACTTCTTCAATTTGATACAGACCATCCCAGTTTGGTCCGAGTGCTCCAGCAGCCTGATCTCGAGTGTTGAGAAAAACTCTTCTAAGTACCAAATCCCCCATGTTAAATTTCCTTTCACGTACTTTAGAGTTAAAAAATCGAGTGACATTTTGTTGGTGAATTGCTACTCGAAGTTTAGCCTGCTTGCGCCTTTCGTTGACTAAGTCCAAAGACTCCATCAATAATTGGTCATTAGTGCTCTGGTCTTATGTTAGCCTTTTGTGTGATGTTTGATTTAGCTCAACAGGAAGCATGGCCTCATACCCATAGGCCAAGGAAAATGGTGTACGGTGGCATGTTCTATACAACTAGAGTACCTTTGGTAATTGTTCTGGCCACACCCATTTTGCTTCTTCGAGCCTTTTCTTTAGTGTGTCCTTCAGAGTCTTGTTAACAGCTTCAACTTGTCCATTTGCTTATGGATGAGCCACTGATGAATTTTTTTTTATAATTCCATGCCTTTGGCAGAAATCAGTAAAAAGATCGCTATCAAATTGAGTGTCGTTATCTGACACAATTTTCCTTGGCAACCCATATCGACATATGATGTTCTTGACAACAATGTCCAGTACTTTCTTTGTCATTATTGTTGCGAGTGGCTCAGCTTCGGCCCACTTAGTAAAGTAGTCAACAACAACTACTGCATACTCGACATTCCCTTTCCCTATAGGTAAAGAGTCAATCAGATCGATTCCCCACACCGCGAATGGCCAAGGGCTGCTCGCAGTATCTTGGAGAACCTCTAACACTTTTCACATTTTTTAACGAAGTCCATAGAGTCCTCATTCATGGTAGCCCAGAAATACCCTTGTCTTAGAATCTTTTTTGACAAACTCTGCCCCTCAGCGTGGACTCCACAGAAGCCTTCGTGGACCTCTTGTATCAGTTCCTTGGCCTTCTCCTTAGAAACACACCATAACAAAGGCATTGATTATCCTCTTCTATACAAAATTTTGTCGACCAGAATAAATTGAGTCAACTGTCTTTGAAGCGTCCCTGTTCAAGATATTCAATGATGGGCGTCATCCACGTGTCTAACGCTTGAATCACTAGCGAGGATTCTTCCATTTGAATGCTCGATGCCAACAAATTTTCAATTGGTACTATGCTCAAGGTGTCGACATCTTTAGCACTTGCCAGCTTAGCCAAGGCATCAGCATTTGAATTCTGATCGCGAGGCACTTGTTGGAGAGTATACTTTTCAAATTGTGCCAATAAGTCCTTTGCTTTGTTCAAATAAGCAACCATCCTGAGACTCCTAGCTTGATACTCTCCCATGATTTTATCAACTACTAACTGGGAATCGCTATATATTTCTAGTGATTTTATATCCATATCCTTAGCTAGTCTTAATCCTGCAAGCAGAGCTTCGTACTTGGCTTCATTGTTGGACGTTGTAAAGTTGAATCTGATTGCACAACGGAACCAATGTCCTTCAGGTGTGATCAAAATCAAACCTGCCCCTGCATTGCACTCGTTGGAAGAGCCATCTACGAACAACTTCCAAGTAGGAGATTGATTTTGCCTTTCAGTTTCTACCATCAATTCACTAACTGAGATTTCAGTGAATTCTGCGACGAAATTTTGCTAGAGCTGGTCCTTTCACAGTTGCTCGTGGAGAATAAGAAATTTCGAACTGCCCTAGTTCGACTGCCCATTTTAATGACCGACCAGTGGCTTCTAGTTTTGCAAGACTTCCCGTAATGGCTGGTCGGTGAGTACCACGATGGGGTGAGCTTGAAAGTAGGGTTGTAGCTTCCTAGTGGCCAAAATCAAGCAATAGGCCAACTTTTCTATGGGCAGATACCGTAATTCTACCCCCACTAGCCTCTAGCTTACATAGTATACTGTTTTCTGAATGTTGCCTTCTTCTCTGATTAAAACAACACTAGCATCATACTCTGTGATTGCCAAGTAGATGACCAATGTTTCTTTTTCGACCGGTTTGGACAAGATTGGTGGTTGTAACATTTGGGATTTTTGCGCTTGAAAGGCCTGCTCGCAGTCTTCTGTCCATTCAAACTTCTTGTTGCCCCTAAGTATATTAAAAAATGGAACACTCTTGTCCGTTGATTTGGATATGAATCTACTCAGGGCAGCAATTCTTCCGGTTAGGCTTTGGACATCTTTATTATTGGCAGGAGACTGCATCTCGATCAGTGCCTGAATTTTTTCATGATTAGCTTCGATTCCTCGTGAGTTTACTATGAATCCCAAAAATTTTCCCGATCCAATACCAAAGGAACAGTTGAGAGGGTTTAGCTTCATCTGATATTTGTTTAAGATGTCAAAGCATTCTTGCAGGTCCTTGATGTGTTCTCCGGCTTTCTTCGAGTTGACCAGTATATCGTCGCATATACTTCCATGTTAACCCCGATCAAATCTTTGAACATATGGTTGACTAGTCGCTGGTAAGTCGCACCATCATTTTTCAAACTGAAGGGCATTACTTTATAACAATAATTCCCCGTATCTATTCGAAAGCTAGTGTGATCCTCATCAGGTGGATGCATACTTGTTTGATTATATCAAGAGTATGCATCCATGAACGATAAAATTTCATGCCCTGATGTAGCATTGACCAGCAGGTCGAATCTTGGAAGTGGGAAACAATCCTTCGGGCAGGCTTTATTAAGGTTTGTGAGATCCACACATGTCCTCCACTTTCTATTCGGCTTGGGAACTAGTACGGGATTAGAGACCCAAGATGGATAAAACGCTACCCTGATGAATCCATTTTCCTTCAGCTTCTTGACTTCTTCTTTTAGGGCCTTAGATCTATGTTTGTTGAGCAGCCTTTTTTTTTTTTTGTACAGGTGGAAAGTTTTTGTCTATATTTAACACATGGCTGATCACCGTTCGGTCTATCCCAACCATATCTTTATGCGACCAAGCAAAGAGCTCCTGGTTCTCCTTCAAAAATTCCACCAGTTTGTTTTTTGTCATTGTCTCTAAGTTTTTACCGACTTTCACAACCCTGGTCGGTTCTGTCTCTTATAATTGGACCTCCTCGAGGTCCTCCATAGGTCCAATGTTCTCTTAAAAATCCCCAAAGCATGGATCTAAGTCCCTATCCTCACTTTGGGAAACATCCTATTTGGTGACTTGTTCACCTGATTGGGCTTGTGCTTCATTTATTACCAGCAACCTTTTTTCGGCTCTTTCCCCTGATCCACCTCATTTTGCCTTTGTGATCGAGGAATTATAACAATCCCGTGCTTCTCGCTATTTTCCCAACACGCATCCAATTCCTGCGTCGGTTGGAAACTTCATGGCCAAATGCCAAACCGAGGTTATGGCTCGTAGATCGATGAGAATGGGCCTTCCAATCACAGCATTATACGTGGATTGAAAATCAACTACTATGAAAGTAGTGAGTAATGTCTTGTTTGTAGGGGCAACCTAGCTGTGATAGGGAGCCTAGTCGAACTAGTTGGCGCGAGCCCTTCGCCGGAAAAACCATATATGGTTTGGTTGCATGGTTCCAAATCTTGCACTGATAATTTCATTCTTTCTAGTGAGATTTATACAAAATGTTGACCGAGCTTCCCCTATCCACCAACACTCATTTTACTATCATGTTGGCGATCTGAACATCCACGACCAGAGGATCTGAGTGGGGAAATAGAACATGCTGAGCATCTAACTTGGAGAAAGTTATTGGTTCTTCCTCTGTCCGAGATTTTTTGGGAGTTCGCCCCTCAGCGTTCAGCATTAATATCTTGATCGTGAAGTAGGGTTCTGGCATATCATTCTTTTGCCTTTCCACTATCTCCTGCTATGTGCGATCCCTCGCAGATGGTCAACAATGTACCAACAACCGGAGCTGGCTGAAAAGGAGGCGAGTGTTAGCGTATAGATGCCTACTCGTTGCCTCCGTGAGCCTCTTGCCGAGAGCCTCTAGCTGCTCGCACAGACCTCCTCAGATGTCCTTGCCATATAAGGAAATCAATCTCGTCCTTGAGTTGGTTACACTCGTTGGTGTCATGGCCATAGTCGTTATGAAAACGACAAAACTTGGTAGTATCTCTCTTGGATATATCTATCCTGATTGGGGCTGGCCGTCTAAAGGGAACAGTAGTGTGACTGGCCTGGTATACTTTCGCTCGGCTATCGACCAGGGCTGTGTAATTGATGAACCTTGGTTCGTACCTATTCTGTTTTGGGCGCTTGCTATCAGATGTTGTCGGCTCATTGTTCGCCCGTTGCCCCCCATTTTTTCCATTATTTTTGTCGTTGCCATTGGTTTACCCAAATCCACTGGCAGCCTTGGTGAGGTCTTCTTTTTGGCCCTGGTCATTTGTAGGAGACTTTCTTTCATTTGCAATGGCCTCCTCGAGCTTGATATATCTTTCTGCTCGATCAAAAAATTCCTAAGTGCTATTGACTCCATTCTTTTACAAACTGTTCCAAAGGGATGAGTGGCGTTGTACCCCAGCAGTGAGAGCCATCATCTTTCCCTCATCCCCAACCGTCTTGGCCCCAGCAACTGCTCGCATGGATTGTGGGATATACCCCTTTAGAGTCTCTCCTGCCTTCTGACGAATTTCGACTAGCTGATTGGCCTCGGTCGGGTGTATTCGACCAGCATAGAATTTTCCATAAAACTTCTTTACTAACATCTCCCAAGAAACTATACTGAGCAGTTTCGGATAAAGTGGCAGGAAAAATTATGCACCAAGCATCGTCTGACACCTTTTGGATGTCCATCTGTATCTCGAATTTGTTAACGTGAGATACAAGATCTTCCAATCAAGTGAAGTTGGGCAAGATTGGCATTTTAAAATTGCTTGGAGTCTCTACTATAACAATTCTATGCACAAATGGGGTGCCCTTTCTCCGATCAAATTCTATATGGGATGTCCTGTTCCCAACCAATTGTTTGACGACCTGATTTAAGGCATCTATCTGGGCCTATACAACATCTGGTACTGCTGAAGCGACCAGTGCTGGGGGAAAGTACTCGTCGTGCCTTTCCCTTCGATCATTGAGAACATCCCTCAGATCTTCTTCCCTACGCCTTTGCTCGCTTGCACCTAGTCGGTCAAAGACATTGGGTTGTTTAGGTTGCCCCCCAACATTCTGGCTTATTGGTCAGTACTCCATTGGCGGATGGTTTTGTCCTTCACCCCTCTCCTCTTGCCGTCGACCAGTAGTGTAACGACCCAAATTCGCTAATAAGGCTTAAGGGCCTTGATTAGCGTGCCAGGAGGGATGATGGGATTTATGTGTGACTTTGATGAGTTAAATGCATGATTATGATTTAAAGCATGTTATATGAGTATTTGACTATTTGAGATGCATGACTATGTGTATTAGTATGCATGTAGGCCCTGATTATGTTAGAAGGGAATAATTGTAATTTTGGCCATTTTGGGCATAATAGTATTGATATGTGATGATTGTTGAGACCACAGTGGTATGTGGGTGTATCCGTAATTTGTGACTCGAGACGATCCCAAAGAGCAGGATAGCGGAAAAGTCATGGCGGGAATTTATACCCGGCTCAGGGCGAGCCTGGGGGTATAAGCAGGAATTTAGAGAATAGATTGAGATTAATTTTGATGATGGGGAATACTTATTTGGTGATTTATCAGGTGTTGGAAAGCAACGGGAAAATATTAGAGACACTTGAGGATTAGCGGGAATTGGGTAAAATGACTAAAATGGCCCTACTTGGACAAAAAGGGTTTAGAATTAATAGGGAGGGCATTTTGGTCAATTGGCTTTTGAGAGATAGATTAAATGGGGCTTTATATGGTGAGTGGGATTGTTAGAGAGTGGGAGAAATCTGAAGGAAAAGAAAGAAAAAGGAAGAAAAGAAAAGAGAGAAAACAGAGGGGTTTTCCAAAGGGGCGGTTTGTGCATTCTTGCACCATTTCTCTCCATTTTTCTTGGAGCAAAGCTCAGTGGGGAGCTGGGATAGGCTGAGCATTAAGGATCTTAAAGTTAGACTTGAAGTTTTGGCAAGGATTAGCAAGAACACATCAACTTTTGAGGTAAGTTTTTAGAAATTTCAGTTTTAAGGGTTTGGCTGGTTTGAGCTGTGTTTTGAGCTGAGTTGATGGGAACTTTAGGGAATTTTTGAGCAAGCTTTGAGGAAGAGCAAGCTATGAAGGTCTAGGAAGTGAATCAAGGTTGAAATTGCATCAACGGTATGAATTCTAAGCCTTTAACTTTGTTGTTTAACTGAATTTCTGGGTTTAGGGTTGATCATGGTGGATTTTGAGATTTGGGTTGAATGAGCTTGGGTTTTGAGATTTGGGGATGCTTGGGATGAGTGGAGAGTGTTTATAAGCTTGATTTTGAGTTTGGTAAAGATTTGGGGAAGTTTGGGTTGAGATTGGCTCAAAGAAATCGCAGAAAAGGAAGTTGGGGTTTGCCTGGCTGCAACTAGCGCTACAGCGCTAGTTAGTGGGCGCTGTAGCGCTAGGCCCTATTTCTGGGGGGTGTGGTTCTGCTTGTAGCGCTACAGCGCCCTCTTTAGAGCGCTGTAGCGCTGCACTGTTCACAGAAAGGGATTTTTGGGCTTTTTTTGAGGGATTTTGACCTAGGGTTCGGGGCTCGATTCCATCACTTTGCTTTGGGGATCTAGGACTTCCCGGGGGCTCGGGATTGGTCCCGAGGCTAGGTTTTTGGACTTGGGGTTCGGTGTTGACTTTGACCTATGGCTGTGTTTAGGTGTGCGCTAAGGCTCGAGTGGGATCGTACTCAAGGAGTCAAGTGGTGAAAGCTATCAAATTGACAGGTAAGAAAACTATAGCACCCGTAAGACAGGGCATGGGCCCATGATGTGGTTGCAGGGCTCGGCCCTATATTGCATTACATGTTAGGGTGCAGACTTGATTGAATTGATATATGTTCAAATGTTATTTGAGTTAGACTATCTATGATTATAGTTGAATGATACGGCGAGGAGCCAAGAACGGCAATGGAGCCGAGAACGGCGAAAGGCCGAGAACGGCAGTGGGGCCGGAAGTACTACATAGCACGTGGAGTGCTTATAGTCAGGGTGGGACCCCATGGATACATGTGATATCCTTACGGTGAGGACCGAGACCCCAGGCTTTGGTAAGGCTTCTAGGGTGGCATGGTCGGGTTGCTTAAGTCAAATGGTTGACCTGTTTATCTGTGGACTATCTGATATGATTAACTGTATAATTTGCATATGTAATGTAATGCATGAGTTTTCTTGCTGGGCTTCTGTAACGCCCTACTTCCTTAGAGCCGTTACTAAGTGAGTTTTAAGACAAAACAGTGTGCAATGAACTCGCTAACCGAGGGTTTGAACAAAAGTGTGACTAATTAAAAGTTAAGGCTGTAATCTTTGAAAATGCGTAGTTTCATTAAAAAAAAAGCTTCTAGTATTAAACACTTGGGATCCCAAAATAAGGTTTGAAAACTATTTACATATTGAAATAAGTTTACAGTTGTTTAATCATAAAATCATATATAATTACAGCCATTTTCGAATAAACCCCCAACCAATGCAGTCGGGCAGGCCAAACATGTACGCGTCCCTTCACGCTCTCCGTACTCATGGTTGGTTGACTCAGTCTTTGCCCTACCTGCAACACGGAGCACCCGTGAGCCGAAGCCCAGCAAGAAAACTCATGCAGAACATAACATATGCAGTTAATACAGTTTATCATAACAGATAATCCACAGATAAACAAGTCAACCAATAGACTAAGCAAACACGGCCATGCCGCCCTAGAGCCTTACCGAAGCCTGGGGTATCGGTTCTCACCGCGAGGATAACTCATGTATCCCTTGGGTCCCACCCTGAATATAACATAACAAATGTATCCACCGGGCCCCGCCCTGACTATAGCATCCCATGTGCTAGGTGTTACTTTCGGCCCACGGCCGCCCCAGCCTATGCCGTACTCGGCCCACGGCCGCCCCGGCCTACGCCGTACTCGGCCCTTGCCGTTCATTTCATCATAATCACACATATAGTACATTCGAAATAATCATTCACACACATCATGATTCATTTAAGGTTAAACATTTGCACACAACACAATATGGGGCCATGCCCTGCAATCATCTCATCATGCAACATGCAATATAGGGCCATGCCCGGCAATCACACTATGGGCCCACGCCCTATCCTACGGGTGTTATAGTTTTCTTACCTTAATTCCAAATGCTTTAAATAGAAAAATGACGGCCCCCGAGCACGATCCACTTCCCGAGCCCTAGTTTAACACCTAGTCACAACCAAGATAATGGATACCAATAAGATTAATCTCAAATGAGTTTCTAAACCAAGTTCTAGTACTCGGAACGTTGAAATTCACCAAACATTGTAAAAGACTCAACCCCGAGCACCCTAGGTTAAATTCCCATGCCCAAATTCTCAAAATCCCAAAATTCCTTAAGCGCCGCGGCATGGTTGGGCCATGCCGCGGCATGGCCCCCAAACAGAGCCACAAAATGCCCAGAAACAAGTAAGGGCCGCGGCCCTACAAGGACCATGCCGCGGCCCGCCCTCCATCCTCAGCACAACTTAGCCTTCAAGGGCCGCGGCCCTCCAAGAACCATGTCGCGGCCCGACCCTTCGAACCCAGAAAAACCCACCATTTTCAAGCTTACAACCTCACCTTAAGCCATCCCAAAGCTCCCAAATCAAAACCAATTAATAATCACAACATTAGGATGGTTTAAACAACACAATTCCACCAAAAATCCAACCTAACACTCACCAAGATCCCAATTCCAAATTTCTGAAATTTCAAACCTAAAACTCAAGACCAACCATGGAAATTCTCAATTTTAACCATCAAACTTTAATTTAAACCTTACCTCAGTTGTAGAATGATTTCCCAAAGGATCCCATGACCTATCTTCAAAGTTTCAAGCCTCAAACTCCACCTTGAACATCAAAATCCATAAACATTCACAACCCAACAAAATCTCAGAATTTAACTTGAGAAAAAGAATTAATTGCTTACCTTTACCCTGATTTGTTCTTGATTAACTCTTGAGCTAAACCTCCAAATCCCACAATCAATTTTCAGAAATTCAAGCTTGATTTCTCCTAAGATTTCTGTGGATTCATGAAAGAAAGAGGAAAGAAAGAAGAAGAAGAGAGGGTGGAGGCTGGGTCGGTTTCTCTAAGTCTCCAAATGGTTTATTTGTTTTGTTTTTATAACTTAAGCTGGTTACCTCAAGGTTCGGGGTACCAAAATATCCCCGAGTCAAAAATGGTAAAATCCCCCAGTATTCCCGCCTAGACATCCTAACCTCAAATATATCTCCAATTATTTATTTTCATAACCCAATATCAAAAATACTCCTTGACTCGCTCAAAGTCAATCATAATGCCCCGTTGTGACTTTTCCCCGCTATCCAGCTCTAGGATCGCCTCGTGCCGAAAGTTACAAATCACGGATATACCCACATACCACTGTGGTCTCAACAATCATCACATATTAATACAGTTATGCCCAACATGGCCAAAATTACAATTATGCCCTTCTAACACAATCCGGGCCTACATGCATACTAATATACATAGTCATGCATCTCAAATAATCAAATAGTCACATAACACGCTTTAAATCATAACCATGCATTTAACTCATAAAATCACACATAAATCCCAACATGCCCTCCTGGCACACTAATCAAGGCCCTTAAGCCTTATTAGCGATTTTGGGTCGTTACAACTATCCCCTCCTCATAAGAATTTCGTCCTCGAAATTTATCCAAACACATCAATCAGTAAACTCGCAACTCTGACCCTGAATCCCAAGGTCCACCGCCCTTACTTTAGTTTCCAACAACACCCTTCCAGGCACAACAATCTTGCCCCACAAGATCTTGTCTAACGGCCATACACTCGATAGCCTCTCGTTTACACCGCAACCCTGCTGAAGCCTCAGGGTCTGCCTAGATTACAATGACCAATTCATTGTCTTATTCCCGATTCCAGAGATACCCAAAAGTCACCACCTCTACCAGGTGGGATCAACTTGTAGGCCCTGCTGGCCTAACCCTTAGTACAAGTTCAGAATTTTATGTTGAATCAAGAGTCAGAACTCCCCCTTCTTTCTCTGAACACCTTACAGATCCTCGTCTGTTATTGTGCAGAGATGCAGGTCTTTCCTTCCGGAGCTTTGTTTCCTCGTAATTTAACAATTTACCAGCTCTTATGCTTTCAAATAGGCAGACACTCCTGCCTTAAGAGTTCCAACAACCTTTTCGACGCTCTCGCTGAACCAATGCCAAATCGTAGTATTCACTATCCTTCACTTCTTACCATTTCCTATGTCGTGTTACTTTAATCAAGACGCCAGCATTTGCCACCACGACCAACTCAACAGGGATTATACTTCCCTTAATACCTCAAGTATTCGCCTACTCAGCGCTTAATTCCTTAAGATATCCGATAAGCTTTCAGACTGCCACTTCACTTGCAATCAACTGACAATTCCAGGTTCCCACTCTGTTCTTTTCGTTCTCTAAATCCATTACAAAATTTAAAATACTATAGGGTCTCAATTCGATATCATCGATGCTCCATCCTGAAACCAGTTCACTTGACCCAACCACATTAACTCCATCAACTGAGTTAAAACTTTTCATGCCCAAACACCTTACTCAAGGTCTAAAGTGGTCTATTCCCATCATACACTACCACATCACTTAACCCCTCAGGGTCCAAAGGAAAACACTAGATTCCGTCACCCGCTCGACCCTCCCGGTACAACGTACCCTAGGAGGTGGAATGATATCCATTCAGAATTCTCGTTCATAAACCAAATCTAATTGGATCCTTCATCCATTCCTGGTATCCCAACTTGTACTACCTTAGCAGGGTCCTTCCCTGCTTCATCTCAAGCCAACACTTTGAATTCCATAGGTCATTGACACTCACCAGCTAATCATACCTACTAGCGTTACGCCAAACTCAGTCGTCGCCTTGTCCACTCTATTACAGTCTATGGCGCTATCCCCTGACTGACACACGCCTCACATCTAGGAGTTCCGTCTCCAATTATAACTCCTCTCGCTCAATCGAGGATTTCAAACACTGATCATCTGTCCGTTACTTTTCACCTCCTCTGTGTCTTCAACGCTATCTTTCTTACTAATACCCAATACTCAAGCACCTTATGATATGCATAACTGTCAACTTAACGTTCTAAGTGTATCAACCAGGTTCATACTTTCGTCTCCCGCAAGGATCGATCCAACCTCGCGCCAGATGCGCCTGGGCATGCCTAATCCGTGATGCACCCCTACAAGTCCATGTCCTCATCATAGATCAAGTCCTTTATGCCATCACTCTTTACTTAGTCATAACACACACCAATTCCATCATCGTCCGTAACCAATCAAATCTTACCTTGTCTTGTTATGCTTTCAATCCTTCAGACGCTCTTCATTAGCTTCTTTGCGGCTTCAGATCAATTCTTCTCTTACCTGTCCTTTCTTCTTGCAGCTGAAATCTGAGAACTCCTGACGACACCCAACTAACACTCCGTAGAACCTTACCTGAGACTCTGCCTTCTGGGTACTAACGTCTTCAGCATAATAATCAGTTGCTCACCATTTCCGTCTGGGAGTAATCCACATGCACTGCTCATGAGCTTGAAGGGGACTTGCTCACACCGTTCATGCATTCTCTGTCTAAAGAACTTACCTGTGCTACTGTAGCTTGAACCATTCCAGAATCTTTGTTACCAACTCCTCACACTCTAGCCGGCGCAAACTAGACCATCCACGAAATGTCTCTATCCTTGGTTTCCAACTGGCAATAACCAGGTCATAGACCAACTCTTGGGGACATCGTCCCATCTTGTATCCAACATTGTACTTTTCGTCCTAACCCGACGATACTAGCAATCCTCTCAGTATAACACTCTGGCTAATCCTTGAAGTACTCCCAAATATTTCTTTTCATACCCACATAATTTTTCCACTGGCCAGCTCAGTTTCCACTCCACCTCATTTGCATACACCAGATGGTATTCTCTACAATCCATTTGCCAGAGTTTTCTTAATTCTTCTTAATAAGTATTACTGTCCTCAGCCTCTCAAATGTTGAGACCTGGGTATACTTGGTCATGTTAAAATCTGGTAGCTAAATGTATATCATTGTGGATTTGGCCTATTTATGCTTTGTGTGTGCATGATATCTGTTGTCATTTGGATCTAGTTGTGGTTTGGTTCAGAGTATGAACCACAGAGCTCAGGAGTTTGGTCAGTTTTGACAGATGAACTCGAATTGTTTGTTCCTAGAAGGGTTATGTGGACCTGATATTGTGTTGAAAGGGGGATTCTAGATATGAGCTGGAGTTGAGATCTCCAGTTATCCCGAAAAGCAGCAGCAGAGGGTCATTAGTGTGAGTAAGCTGTGGAGTTTATCAGTTGTTAGGGAACAGAAGAACAGCGGATTTCTCTGGGAAAATAGCTGATTTCGATGTTTTAACAGTAAGGTTACCAGTGTTGGTTTACTGTGAGGGTATGGACAAAAAATGGTATTATATGAAAGGCTTAAGGGTGTTATCCTCTTGTTTTGAGGAGAGTTCGGGCTGATAAGGAATTTATCAATAGATGGGCAAAGTTAATTCCAACCTTGGTTAAGAGGATGAGAGATCCTGATTAGAGGGTTGTGTTAAATGTTGAGGCAGAGAGATGCCTGGAAATGGTACTCGGGCTGAGGTACTGGCTTAATGGGCTGGAAAGAACCTAGATGATGAACTGTTAGAAGAGGTTATAAAGGCATGATCTGAACTGTGGAGACTGGCGGGCTTATAAGTTTGGTTTGGACTGATAGGGTAACAACAATGTAAATCAATGGTTTTGGTGAATTGGGTAATTCATTTCAGAAATTTATACTGATGGATGTATCTGGAATTGATGGCGACCCATTTAAGGATTTGAGATCTGGAATAGTCTAAGGTATTTGGGCCGCTCTGATGTAAGGACTTATCGTCTGTATGTGGATGGCGGAGAGGGCCATGTTGTTCGAGGAACTGATGAATGATGCATACAGCCTAAGTACCAGAACTGCAATGGCAGTTCTTCCTTTGATGGAGTTAGTAAAGATAGATTTGTGATAACCGAGTTAAAAGAACCCCGGATAGTTCTGTGGCTTCTGGTTTTGCCAGAATGGGGGAAAAGTCTGATTGATAAGATGGTACTTTTATTGATAGAATGCAGCAAGGACAGATTCTCAATTTTGAGGTAGAAGGACGCCAGACAGTGCTAGCGCACCTAATTTGAGATTGGAAAGAAGCCTGATTGAAAAGGTAGTCATCAAGATGGTGACAGGAACCAGGGAGGTTAATTGATATGCACATGAGGAAGAGGATGCCACCTGGAAAGAGGTCAGGTGAGGGCATGACTTCTACATAGAATGACTCGATATGTTAAGATGGTCTTCCCATAGTGAGGGAACAGAAAACTTGAATGCCTCGCTACATTCGTAGTTCGAGGCTGATTCCTCGAGGATGAGTGTTCAACTGAATGGTTATGCTTTGGTTACGTAACGGACTGGAAGAACTCGGTGTTGCGAATGTTCCGAGAGGGAGTTAGACATAGAGAGTTTGCCTCATGGGTGTTATACGAGAGGCTGAAGATATTAATACTTATTGAGAAGGAATTAGAAACTCTGGCAGATGGATTGTAGAGGATATCATCTGGGGTATGTAAATGAGACTGAGTGGAAACTGAGCTGGCCAGTGGGAAAATTATGTGGTTATGTAAAGAAAGATTTGGGGGTACTTCAAGGTCAGACTACAGATAGGATTGGTATAAGGAATGTTGTAAAAGATGGTTTTGGCGGACAGAAAATCTATTGAAACAATCGAAGGAATTTGACCTTGGAGTAGCCAGAGCGTTATACTACGGGGATTGATTAGCATCGTCGGGTTAGAACGAAAAGTACAATGTTGGATACAAGATGGGAGGATGTCTCCAAGAGTTGATCTATGACCTGGTTATTACCAGCTGGAAACCAAGAATAGAGACATTTCGTGAATTTGTCTATTTTGCACCAGGTAGGGTGTGAGGAGTTGGTAACAAAGATTCTAGAATGGTTCAAGCTACAGCAGCACAGGTAAGTTCTTTAGGCTGAGAATGCATGAACGGTATGGGCAAGTCCCCTTCAAGCGCATGAGCAGTATATGTGGATTACTCCCAGACGGAAATGGTGAGCAAATGATTATGCTGAAGACGTTGTACCCAGAAGGCAGAGTCACAGGTAAGGTTCTACGGAGTGTTAGTTTGGGTGTCGTTAGGAGTACTCAGAATGGAGCTACAAGAAGAAAGGACAGGCATGAGGAGATTTGATCTGAAGCCACGAAGAAGCTAATGATGAATATCTGAAGAGAAGAAATCATAACAGGACTGGTAAGCGCGTCACCTATTGCATAAGTATCTCCGGAGACAACTACATCAGAGATGAGGAGAACAGTAAAACTTAAGGCTAGGCGGAATGAGTGGTGTCTAGTCAGGAAGATTCAGAAGACAAGGTAAGAATTGACTGGTATCTGGCGACGCTGGATTATGCGTGCGATCTGGTTAAGTATAGAGTGAGAGCATAAAGGACATGATCCATGATGAGGATATGGAATTGTGGGGGTGCATCATAGATTGGGCATGCCCAGGCGCAAATTTATGCGAGGATGGATTGAACCTTGCGGGAGGTGACTGAATGGATCATGGTTGATACACTTGGAACGTTAAGTCGACAGTTGTCCATGGCATAAGGTACTTGAGTGTTGGGTATTAGTAAGAAGGTTAACGTTGAGACCCAGATGTGGTGAAAAGTAACAGACGGATGATCAGTGTTTGGAATCCTCGATTGAACGAGATGAGATATAATTGGAGGCGAAACTCCTAACTGAGAGGCGTGCGACAGTCAAGGAATAACGCCATAGATTGTAATGGAGTGGACAAGGCAACAACTGAGGTTGGCATAACGTTAGTAGGTATGATTAGCTAGTGAGTGTCACTGAGCTATGGAATCCAAAGAGTGAACTTTGGTTGAAGCAGGGAAGAACCCTGCTAAGGTGGTACAAGTTAGGATACCAGGAATGGATGAAGGATCCAATTAGATTTGGTTTCTGAATGAGAATTCTGAATGGATATCATTCCACCTCCTAGGGTACGTCGTACCGGGAGGGTCGAGCGGGTGACAGAATCTAGTGTTTTCCTTTGGACCCTGAGGGGTTAGGTGATGTGGTGGTGTATCGTGGGAATAGACCACAATAGACCTTAACTAAGGTGTTTGGACATGAAAAGTTTTAACTCGGTTGTTTGAGTTAATGTAGTTGGTTCAGGTGAACTGGTATCGGGGTAAAACGTCGATGATACTGAACTGGAATGGATTTAGAGAACGAAAAGAACAGAGTGGGAACCTAGAACTATCAGTTGATTGCAAGTGGAATGGCAGTCTGAAAGTTTATCAGATATCTTAAAGAATTGAGTGCTGAGTAGGCGAATACTTGAAGTATTAAGGGAAGTGTAATCCCTGGTAAGTTAGTCGTGGTGGCAGTTGTTGGCGTCTTGTTAATGTAACACGACATAGGACATGGTAAGAGGTGACGGATAGTGAATACTACGATTTGGCATTGGTTCAGAGAGAAAGCCAAAAAGGTTGTTTGAACTCTTAAGGCAGGAGTGTCTGCCTATTTGAAAGAATAAAAGAACTTGTAAATTGTTAAATTTTGGGAAAATAAAGTTCCGGAATGAAAGATTTGTGTCTCTACGTAATAACAGACGAGGATTTGTATGGCGTTCAGAGAAAGAAGGGAGAGTTCTGACTCTTGATTCAACATAAAATCCTGAAGTTGTACCAAGGGTTAGGCTAGCGGGGCCTGCAAGTTGATCCCACCCGATAGGGGTGATGACTTATGAGTATCTCTGGAAATGGGATTTAGGCAGCGAGGTAATCATTGTAATTTAAGCAGAGTCTGAAGTTTCAGCAGGGTTGCGGTGTAAACAAGAAGCTAACAAAGGTATGGCTATTAGACAAAATCTTGTGGGGCAAGATTGTTACTCTTGAAAGAGTGTTGTTGAAAAGTAAAGTAAAGGCGGTGGACCTTGGAAATCATGGTTAGAGTTGCGGGTTTACTAACAGATGTGTTTGGGTAAATTTTGAGGATGAAATTTTTATGAGGAGGGGATAGTTGTAACGACCCAAAATCGCTAATAAGGCTTAAGGGCCTTGATTAGCGTGCCAGGAGGGCATGATGGGATTTATGTGTGACTTTGATGAGTTAAATGCATGATTATGATTTAAAGCATGTTATATGACTATTTGACTATTTGAGATGCATGACTAAGTGTATTAGTATGCATGTAGGCCCTGATTGTGTTAGAAGGGCATAATTGTAATTTTGGCCATTTTGGGCATAATAGTATTGATATGTGATGATTGTTGAGACCACAGTGGTATGTGGGTGTATCCGTAATTTGTGACTCGAGACGATCCCAAAGAGCAGGTTAGTGGAAAAGTCATGACGGGAATTTATACCCGGCTCGGGGCGAGCCTGGGGGTATAAGCAGGAATTTAGAGAATAGATTGAGATTAATTTTGATGATGGGGAATACTTATTTGGTGATTTATCAGGTGTTGGAAAGCAACGGGAAAATATTAGAGACACTTGAGGATTAGCGGGAATTGGGTAAAATGACTAAAATGGCCCTACTTGGACAAAAAGGGTTTAGAATTAATAGGGAGGGAATTTTGGTCAATTGGCTTTTGAGAGATAGATTAAATGGGGCTTTATATGGTGAGTGGGATTGTTAGAGAGTGGGAGAAATCTGAAGGAAAAGAAAGAAAAAGGAAGAAAAGAAAGAAAAAGGAAGAAAAGAAAGAAGAGAAAACAGAGGGGTTTTCCAAAGGGGCGGTTTGTGCATTCTTGCACCATTTCTCTCCATTTTTCTTGGAGCAAAGCTCAGTGGGGAGCTGGGATAGGCTGAGCATTAAGGATCTTAAAGTTAGACTTGAAGATTTGGCAAGGATTTGCAAGAACACATCAACTTTTGAGGTAAGTTTTTAGAAATTTCAGTTTTAAGGGTTTGGCTGGTTTGAGCTGTGTTTTGAGCTGAGTTGATGGGAACTTTAGGGAATTTCTGAGCAAGCTTTGAGGAAGAGCAAGCTATGAAGGTCTAGGAAGTGAATCAAGGTCGAAATTGCATCAACGGTATGAATTCTAAGCCTTTAACTTTGTTGTTTGACTGAATTTCTGGGTTTAGGGTTGATCATGGTGGATTTTGAGATTTGGGTTGAATGAGCTTGGGTTTTGAGATTTGGGGATGCTTGGGATGAGTGGAGAGTGTTTATAAGCTTGATTTTGAGTTTGGTAAAGATTTGGGGAAGTTTGGGTTGAGATTGGCTCAAAGAAATCGCAGAAAAGGAAGTTGGGGTTTGCTTGGCTACAACTAGCGCTACAGCGCTAGTTAGTGGGCGCTGTAGCGCTAGGCCCTGTTTCTGAGGGGTGTGGTTCTGCTTGTAGCGCTACAGCGCCCTCTTTAGAGCGCTGTAGCGCTGCACTGTTCACATAAAGGGATTTTTGGGCTTTTGTTGAGGGATTTTGACCTAGGGTTCGGGGCTCGATTCCATCACTTTGTTTTGGAGATCTAGGACTTCCCAGGGGCTCGGGATTAGTCCCGAGGCTAGGTTTTCGGACTTGGGGTTCGGTGTTGACTTTGACCTATGGCTGTGTTTAGGTGTGCGCTAAGGCTCGAGTGGGATCGTACTCAAGGAGTCAAGTGTTGAAAGCTATCAAATTGACAGGTAAGAAAACTATAGCACCCGTAAGACAGGGCATGGACCCATGATGTGGTTGCAGGGCTCGGCCCTATATTGCATTACATGTTAGGGTGCAGACTTGATTGAATTGATATATGTTCAAATGTTATTTGAGTTAGACTATCTATGTTTATAGTTGAATGATACGGCGAGGAGCCGAGAATGGCAATGGAGCCGAGAACGGCAGTGGGGCCGGAAGTACCACATAGCACGTGGAGTGCTTATAGTCAGGGTGGGACCCCATGGATACATGTGATATCCTTACGGTGAGGACCGAGACCCCAGGCTTTTGTAAGGCTTCTAGGGTGGCATGGTCGGGTTGCTTAAGTCAAATGGTTGACCTGTTTATCTATGGACTATCTGATATGATTAACTGTTTAATTTGCATATGTTATGTACTGCATGAGTTTTCTTGCTGGGCTTCGGCTCACGGGTGCTCTGTGTTGCAGGTAAGGGCATAGATTGAGTCAACCAGCCATGAGTACGGAGAGCGTGAAGTGACGCGTACATGTTTGGCCTGCCCGACTGCTTTGGTTCAGGGTTTATTTGAGAAATGGTTGTAATAATCTGTGGTTTAATAATTAATCGACTGTAAACTTATTTTTAAATTGTGAAAAGTTTTCAAACCTTATTTTGGGATCCCAAATGTTTAATACTAGAAGTTTTCAATGAAGCAACGCATTTTCTAAGATTACAGCCCTAAGATTTTGATTAATCACATTTTCGTTTTAAAAAAACCTCGGTTAGCGAGTTCATTGCACACTGTTTTGTCTTAAAACTCACTTGGTAACGACTCTAAGGAAGTAGGGCGTTACAAGCAGTCCTCCTGAAAGAATCTGCCTCATTATAATCATGGCCATCTCTATATTATGACCTATGATGGTGCGACCTGCTGGTATGTCCTGATAGATAGGTGGAGGCCTGCGTTGGTCAGTAGGTCCCCTGACATTATGTCGTGGGGGATTTCTGACCGCAGAGCCTGACTCCACCTGCCTTCTGCTCCTCGAGGGATGTTTTCCTCTGCTCTGAGGGTTTTGCTGCTCAGCCATCTGGCGTCTATGGCTTCTGGGATGCTGACCGGAACTATTCTACCTTTGCTGTTGGGTTTTATCTTGACCAGCGCGAGAGGGTGTTTGCTGCTCAGGATCCTAGAATGACATTTCCTGTTGAGCTGCAGGGGGTTGCTCTAGTCTCTGAGGATTCATTGTTTGTGGCGGATTATGGTGATGCTGGGGGTGCTCTGAATGTGGGTTTTGTTATGGGTGAGTACTAGGTGGTTGATCCAGTTGGGAGGCAGGTGCAGGCTGCCTTTGAGGCTGCAGTTGCATCCCTTTGTCAGTGGTCCATGTCAGCTTGCCTCTCATTCAGTTCTTAGCATTGCCGATCAATCTCCCTCTGCTACAACACTATTGTTTCAGCAACATTCTCTTGATTAGCTCTCAAATTAGCTAATTCTTCTTGCAACACAATCAAAGTCGTCCTCAAAGTTTCAGCATCCATCTCCTCCTCTCCCAATTCCACCTGTGGCTCATCCTCAGCTACACCTTGTGGAGGAGGTTGATTTGGCACATTCCCAGAGGTTTGCCTAGTTTTTCTAGTTGTTTTCATCATTCGATATTTTTGAAGGTCTTGAGTTCAACTCTCAATGAAAGCACCAAAATGTTAACCCTTGATTTGGTCAATGCCACAGAGTTAATAAAAACGATAGTGTTGACGGTGAGAACTCGTCAACCAAGTTCAGTTAGAAAAATAGAAACGTAGAGATTATCAAAAGAAAAACCTTAAAGATATAATTGGAAACTCAAAGAACACTTGCTTAAGAAAAATGGTGAACTGAATTTGTATTTATTATAGTGTAGTGCTATAGTATTTTTTCCAACCCCCCTCCATGTGGAAGTGGGGTTCATTTTATAATGGGCTCTAATGGCCCTGGATACATTGTGGTCCAGGGGACCAGGTGATACACAAGTACACTGTCAGGAGAGTGGTCTCAGAGGTAGTGGTGTTGGTTCCATTACATGGCCAGGTACCATGGGAATGTCTCCACTACTTGATCCGTACGAATGTCAGAGGAGTGGTGCCAGGCATAGTGGTGCAGGTGGTGGTGGTGTCGACTCTGACATCTGGCCATAGACACACAGGTCATGTCCCTTCTCCCAGCACTCCCACTACTCGACTGGCATGAGTGTCCGTACATGACATACGGGGTCTTAAAGACCGTACCCCATACAAGATTGTACTAGCATGATCCTTTTGAATCATACTTGGGCTTTTATCTCTAAATGCTGGAGTCTCGATAGGCCTTCGTAAGAGATACCACATCGAGGTGTAGGGAGTGAGACACTTGATGTATGTAAGGGCCATGGCGCGAGGTGGGGCTCTCGGGTCCTTTGCGCGAGACGCCCGAAGCACCTCAAGGCCATCCCTAGACATAGGTAATAGGGGTGCGAGACGAGATGCCTCCCTTGTGAGGCCCTTGGTGGTGCAGCTCACGTGATGCTCGTGCGGCCCTTAAGGATACGCGTCTCGCGAGGCTCTTTAGGACGCGGTTGTGGCGAGGCCCCCTAAGGACACGCCTCTCGCGAGGTCCCTTAGGATGTGGCTATGGCGAGGGTGTCTCCCACGAGGCTCCTAAGGACACGCATCTCGCAAGGCCACGAGTGCGCAGACATGCGGGGCGCGAGGTTGTGGGCGCGCAGGCGCAAGACGAGGCCCTTAAGCAGTTGGTGCGATATGCCCGAAGCACATCAGACTTACCCATGAGGCGTGGGTGATAGTTGCATGAGACGGATCTCATAAAGTGCAGGGCTAGGCGTGAGAGGTCCCACGGGGTGTATGGGTGCTACACGCACTGAGAATAGCCTCATGTGCCTCCTTGCGAGAAGATGGTTGCCCAAGGGCCTTGCGGCACGGGCATGTAATTAGGCATTTATGGGAGCTTATCACGCGCTTTTGGCCTTTTTATAACTGTTGAATTTTGAGCATCCACACTTGCCCCCCAGTCTAGGAGAAGACCTTTAGGTGCTTTGGTAGACTCTTCTCTTTAATTCTTATAAATAGGCCCCCATGCCAAGCCTATTATTTACACTCCATCTCCTTAGCTTAGTGGCATTTAGATCCTTGCTCCTTTCAAGAGGTAAGGGGTTCAATCCCCCACAACCTCACTTTTGATATAGTTTTCTCCTTTTTTTATATATATATTTGGGCTAATTTTTGGTATGTCTATATCCCTTCATATATTTGGAGACTAACACATCTTTTCTGTTTATTTTTGCAGACGCGTACTTTCAACCATTTGGCTCTTTTTGACCGTGATGGTACTTTTGGCCCCCAACCTCCTTTTTACCACGACAGCGTTTCATTTTTCCTGCTTGAGGTATATTCTATTTTTCCCTTATGTTTATTGGGTCCACATTAGCACCACTCGGGATGGGGTATTTTTTCCTGAGCCCATCGTGAGTTATCCTTGAGGCATGCCCCTTTATTCCCACCACGTAGCGGGTCATTTAGCGTGTTTGTGCCTAGAAGTTTTGAGCCCATTCCTTTGTGTTTTGTAGCAATCCTCTCATTGACTCTAAGTGAGTTTAGAGCCATTACTAAGTGAGTTTAAAACAGAAATTGTGCATTTAATTGACTCTAAGTGGTTTCTAAAACCAAAAGTGTGAATAAACCAGAGTTTAAGTCTGTACTCTTTGAAAATGTTTAGCTTCATTAAAAACGTTAATTATAAAACATCTGGGATCCCAAAATAAGGTTTACAAAATATTTACAACTCGAAATAGATTTACACTTGATCAGCTATCAAAAGAATGGTTAAATACAGCCATATAAAAAATGCCCCCAACCAAAGCAGTCGGGCAGGCCGAACATATACGCGCAGCCCCCACGCTCCCCATACTCATGGCTGGTTGACTG
Organism: Humulus lupulus; assembly: GCF_963169125.1. Classification (NCBI taxonomy): domain Eukaryota; kingdom Viridiplantae; phylum Streptophyta; class Magnoliopsida; order Rosales; family Cannabaceae; genus Humulus; species Humulus lupulus. Next base: position 76,754,286 of record NC_084801.1, read on the forward strand.
ACTCCTTGCTTTTACCTGCCACACGGAGCACCCGTGAGCCGAAACCCAGCAAGAAAACCCAAATAGTACATAACATATGCAAATCATATAGCTGGCATAATTCACTGATAAATAGGAAAACCATCATAATAAACAAGTACGGCCATGCCGCCCTCGAGGCCTTACCGAAGCCTGGGGTTTCGGTTCTCACCGCGAGGATAACTCATGTATCCCTTGGGTCCCACCCTGAATATAAGCATCCCATGTGCTGTGTGTTACTTTCGGCCCCACGGCCGTACCCGGCCTACGCCGCACTCGGCCCTTGCCGTTCAATTCATCATAATCACACATATAGTACATTCGAAATAAACATTCACACACATCACGATTCATTTAAGGTTAAACATTTGCACATAATACATTCCGGGGCCATGCCCTGCAATCACACAGTGGGGCCATGCCCTATTCTTGGGTGTTACGGTTTTCTTACCTGTATCTCGAGCTTTCCGATGCACCACGGTCACGAGCACGGTCCTCTAGCACGAGCCCCTCCGAAATCCTAGTCACAACACACATAGAACACTTTTAATACCAACCAAGCCCAAGACCACTTCCCGGGACCAATCCCGCACTCCCGGGACCTCTAAATCCATAAAACAAAGCATCGGAACCATCCCCCGTGTCCCCGGGAAAAACCCCTAAAAATCGAACATTTGGGCTGCCAAAATGGCCTAGGGCCGCGGCACACCCATCAAGGGCCACGGCGCCCAGAGCCCATGCCCCATATTGAAGCCTCCTCGCGCCGCGGCGCCCAAGAACAGGGCCGCGGCGCACCATCGCGAACCCAGATTTTCTGGGTTTTTCCTGCATTTTTCCCGAGCTTTAACCTCTCCAAATCACCCCAAACCAATACCTAAACCCCAAAACTCAAATCCAAACCTCATATGAACAATCTAACACCCCATAAACACTAGAATCAAATCAAAACATCAACACACTCAAGATCCACTCCTTTGATTTCAAATTTCAGCAACTAACCCAAAACTCCACAATGCTTAGCTTAGGTATTTAAATTCCTTAATTCAAAACAAAATCCAAACTTAAATATGTATAAAACCCTTACCTCAAATGAAGAATCCACACAAAGTCCTTGACCTCCTCCTAGACTCCCACTTCTCCTTCTCTTCTTCTTCTTCTTCTTGCTTGCCCTAGCCTTTCTCTCCTCTTCTTTTCCTTCTCTTCTAATTTTATCAAGACACTAAATGAACCAATGCCCAAACCGTATACCCCATATACCCAGCTGAAACTTGCCTATTTGTCTTGCCAAAAGACCATTTTACCCCTTCCTAATAATCCCTCCTTAGCTAAACCTTCAAGGGCACTTAAGTCTTTACACTTTCATTTCAATTCTACCACTTTCTATCTTAAAACTTGTTACCCACAGCAGTTACAAACGGTTACCCAGGTTACCCAATTACCAATAACTAACCACCCATTCTCAACTCAACTTATCAGATTCCCAAAGTACCCCTAGGCTTAACCCGAGCCGGGTACAACATCCCGTTGTGATTTTTAAACTAATTGGCTCACTAGGACCGTCTCGATGCGTGCATCCTGATAAAAACACCACCTCACATGGCACGATTCACGTAGTACAATTATCACAGTTATGCCTTAACATGGCCAGATTATAATCATGCTCATTCCAAGACAATCAGGTCTACATGCATACTAATTCACATAGTCATGCATCTCAAATAATCAATTAGTCATATAACGTGCATTAAATGATAATCATGCATAAAACTCAATAGAAACACACACCAAATCCCATCATGCCCTCCAGGCACACTACTCCAGGCCCTTAAGCCTTAACACTGAATTTGGGTCGTTGCAGTGGTCTTGGAAGCAAGACTTTTTCTTCGCGAGCACTTCCGTTCCGCTCCCAGTAAGTACCTCGAGCCACATTTTCTTCTCTTTTTATTTTTGTTGAAACTTATTGTTTTATAACTTATGTTTGTTTCGACAATGGTGTGGATCATGCAGAGCATTTCACCATACCTGAAGTTGTTGGGTCGGAAGCGGACGCCGTGAATGATATTATCAACGCTGACCCCACTGTGAAAAAGGTTGCATACCTATTCACTGTGGAAAATCTTAACCTTCACAGGCTGTCCCCGGTTTCAGATCCTAGGTTGATGTGGACGATTCCTGGGTCAAAGAGGATGAAGGCTGCATCGGCTGAGCCTTGCCCGAGTGAAGGTAAGGCTGAGGATGTGCCAGAGGAAGTCTCCCTTGGACACGAGCGACCTTACCAGCTATCCTCGTCTCCCAGGGGATGTCCTCCCTTTGTCCCTTTCGACCTGGACATGGCTTCCCAATCCCAAGGTCAACATGCCATACCAGGGCATTTTGTTTGCCCCGACCCCGCGGACTTTGACGCTTTTCCTCAGGCTCCCCTCGACCCCAGTCCATCGGGGGCTTACTTTCCTAATCTTCTTGCACCCCCTCCTGATCTACCAGGGGCTCATTTTTCCAATTTTCCTGCGCCCCCTCTTGTTTCGGCGAGCGGGTCATCTGTCCTTACCGAGCCAGGTACCCTTGACTCGGAAGGGGTGCCCTAGGTGTGTCGCATCCTCTTACGGGCGGCGGTATGTCCAAATTGCCTCAGACCTCCCCGAATCTGATTGGAATGGTCTTGGGAGTTTCGCCCTGTCGGACCTTAGGGAGACTCTGACGCGCACTACTGCTTGGGTGAGTTCATGCATCTTCTGTCGGCCTTATTATATATCTATTTTTTGTTACTTATCATTGTTGTTGTTATCTTTCTTGTGCAGGCCTATACTGTGGCTGAGCGGTTTGCCAACTCGGCTCACAATCTTTCCGTGTCGAGTACCGAGAGGGACTATCTTACGACCCGGGTCCAGGAGCTCGAGAGAGAGCTTGATGAAACCAAGTCTAGGCTAAAGAAGGCTCGGGAAATAATTTCTGCCTCGTCAAAAAGGAAGAAGAAGGCGGTTGTCAAGGCCATGATGCTGCAGGAAAGGGTCACCAGCCTAGAGGGCGAACTCTAGGGTGCCAAGGCTATCACGGCTATGTCGCTTCCCTAGAGGCCAAACTTGAGGTTGCTAAGGCTGATGAAGCTTCGTTGCAAGAGAGGGTTGCCTCCTTAGAGGCGGACAGGGCAGCCATTGAGTATAGGTCTATAGAGCGCACCCTCTATGGTGTATGGAGGCAGGATCAAAACTTCAATTTCTCCTCCTATGGCGAGCATGCCGTCGCCCAGGCGGCTGGGTGGAACGCCCGGGGCAGGAGGCCCTGAGATCGTTATTTTATAATCTTTGCCAGTTAGCCCGCTGTGGGTGTATGCTCATTTGAGCCTTGTTGTGCTTGTAATAATTTTTTTTTTGAACCATGCCATGTTACCAAGACTCTTTTTTAATATATACATATGCGGTTACTCATCTCTTATTCCTCTGTGTTTGATCTCTTAATCCTCTTTTTGAGACTGTATGATGGGGTTTGGTAGGTTCCCCTCTTTTATTTATCAGGCTAGAGGTCCTTTGGAGCCCATGTGAAAGGGTTCAATGGGTCCTTTTTTGGTGCCCCTTGACTATTTATATAAGGATATTTTGACCCCTTGGGTTCTAGCTATCCTTTTATATATTTTTGCGCACGCTTATTATTTTTTGTGAGAAGCGTCCTTCTCGTCATTATTCATATTACTATTTTTGCAAGGGCCTCTTTTAGGACCCTTTTTGGCTAGACGACTTGGTGGCCGCTCTAGGCTTATTGGAACTTTTGGCATCCTTAATGTTCATAAGGGTAACTAATCCTTGTCAACTTCAGGAGATGCCTTGCAAGATCTCCTCCCTCTTTGTTAGGGTTCACCACAAATTTAATTCTTATTTTAAAGAATTTTATTTCAGGCCCTGATGTAAGGGGTCCTTTCTAGGATCCTCCTGTTAGAGGGTCCTTTTTAGGATCCTCCTGATAGAGGGTCCTTTTTAGGATCCTCCTGATAGAGGGTCCTTTTTAGGATCCTCCTGATAGAGGGTCCTTTTTAGGATCTTGATGCAAGGGGTCCTTTTTAGGATCCTCCTGTTAGAGGGTCCTTTTTAGGATCCTCCTGATGGAGGGTCCTTTTTAGGATCCTCCTGATGGAGGGTCCTTTTTAGGATCCTTCTGTTTGCTGTATGCTTTTCCTTCACAGGCCACTATTCCCCCCCAAGTGTCTGGTGAAGTTTATCTCGGCGGGCACTTTGATTGATGCTCACATAAAGGAGAAAAATAGCATGCGAAGATGTGAACAGTTTCATTCATAGTAGGCTGGTTACAATGATATGTCTATATATATATGACAATTTTACATCTTCTTGGGAGGTTATCTAGGCACCCTCCTTGATTCTTGTCTATTGACCTAACATAACACGTAACAAACTAAGCATGGATACTGCTTGCACTTGATGAGGAAGTCTCACTGGTAGTACTTCTTGAGGTGCTCCACATTCCATGCCCAAGGTACGACTGTGTCGTCCATGCGCGCCAGCTTATAGGGGTTTGGTGGTATGCACTGAGCGAACTGGTAGAGTCCTTCCCAGTTCGCTCCCAGTACCCCCGCCCCCAGGTCTCACGTGTTGGCGAGTACTTTCCTCAATACTAAGTATCCTACCCTGAACTTTCTCTCCCGCACCCTTGAATTGTAATACCTCGCTGCCCGCTGTTGATACGTAGGCAGCCTTAATTGTGCCCTTTCTCTCTTGGCTTCTAGCAGGTCCAAGTTCTCGACCAACGCTATGGTGTTAGCCTGGTCATCGTATGTTTGTGTGCGGAAGGAGTTAACCTTCATTTCTATCGGAAGGATAGCCTCGCAGCCATAGGCCAAGGCGAAGGGTGTTTCCCCACTGGTGGAACGGGGGATGGTCCTGTAGGCCTAGAGCACATTTGGGAGTTCTTCGACCCAGGCCCCTTTCAACTTGTCCAACTTAGTTTTCAAGTTCATTTTCAAGATCTTGTTGATGGCTTCTACTTGCCCATTAGCTTGGGGGTGTACTACTACGGAGAAACTCCTCTTGATTCCTTTTTCCTTCCAGTAGTCCTCGAACACTCCTCCTTCAAATTATGTTCCATTGTCGGAGATGATCTTGTAAGGTACTCCAAATCTGCAAACAATATATTTGTTGACGAAGGTGGTGATCTGTTTAGCTGTTATATTGACTAAAGGCTCCGCTTCCACCCACTTAGTGATATAGTCGACCGCTACCAACGCGTACTTGGTTTCTCCTCTTCCGGTTGGTAGTGCCCCTATCAAGTCAACCCCCCACAAGGCAAAGGGCCACGAGCTGGTCATGCTCACCAGCTCATTTGGTGATTGCCATGGGTAAGTCGCATGTCTCTGGCACTTGTCACACTTTCTCGCAAAGTCACTCACGTCCTTCTCCATGGTAGGCCAATAATACCCTTGGCGGACGGCCTTTTTTGCCGTGGACTGCCCCCAAGCATGGTTCCCACATTCCCATTCGTGTATCTCTTGTAAAAAAAATTACGCTTCTCCCTTATCAAGGCACCGCAGGAGTGGGGTAGAGAAGCCTCTCTTATACAAGATCTCGTTTACTAGGGTGTACTGGGCGTCTCTATAAGGCAGTCTGTGGGCCTCCTTCTTGTCCAAGGGCGAGGTCCCGTCATTTAAGTACCTCCTAATGGGGGCAAACCATGGCTCCTCGGAGCTCTTGACCGTGTTGATCCTCTCTTTAGCTATGCTTGGCTTGGGGAGATATTCAACCGGTATAGACTCAAGCATATCTTCGTCTCGCGTGGAGGCAAGTTTCGTGAGTGCATCGGCGTTTGTATTCTACTCCCTTGGGATCTGTTCTATCGTGTATATTTCGAACTGGTCCAAATACTCCTTCACCTTGGAGAGGTATGCAGCCATTTTTGGACCTCTAGCTTGGTATTCGCCCTTCACCTGAAACACTACCAGCTGTGAGTCACTAAAGACATGCAAGTGGGATACCTTTAATTCCTTAGCTAGCCGCAAACCAGCCAACAGCGCCTCATATTCTACTTCATTATTGGAAGCCTCGAATCCAAATCTAAAGGCACAATACATCTTGTGCCCTTCAGGTCCTGTCATCACTATGCCAGCACCGGCTCCCCCTTCGTTAGACGCCCCATCTACATGGAGGCTCCATTCTTTGTGGTGCTTCTCCTCTTCAAGTACCAGTTCCTTCTCCTCTATTTCCCCCTCCTCTTGGGGTCGGTATGTGAACTCGACTATAAAGTCTGCAAGTACCTGCCCATTGATGGAGGTCCTTGGAGTGTAAGTGATGTCGAACTGACTCAATTCAATCGACCACTTTAGCAATCTTCCTGAAGTTTCTGGCTTGTGCAAGACTTGATGCAGGGGGGTGTTGGTGAGCACCTCAATCGCATGAGCATGAAAATAGGGCCTCAATTTTTAAGAAGCCACTACCAGGGCATATGCTAACTTCTCTATTTCCGGGTACCGGGTTTCCGCGTCTACCAACCACTTACTCATATAGTAGACAGGGTGCTAGTGCTTCTTTTCCCCCTTGACCAAGGCGGCGCTTATGGCATGCTCAGATACAGCCATATATAGGTACAACTTCTCCCCTTTCTCCGGCTTGGCCAAAAGGGGTGGCCTTCCAAAGTGCTCCTTCAGCTTGGTGAAGGCATCCTGACATTCGTCATCCCAAGCGAACTTTTTGTTACCTTTTAGGATGTTGAAAAGAGGGAGGCATTTGTCAGTCGACCTGGAGACGAATCTATTGTGGACTGCCACTCTCCCCATCAGGCACTGCACCTCTTTTTTGCCCCGTGGCGGGCTCATTTCCAGCAAGACCTTGATTTTTTCAGGATTAGCCTCAATAGCTTGGGAATTCACCATGAAACCCAGGAATTTTCCTGACGAAACTCCAAAGGTGCATTTGAGTGGGTTCAACTTCATTCTGTACTTGCGAAGGGTGTTGAACATCTCCAAGAGGTCGCTAATGAGCTCTTCTGCTTTTTTTGTCTTCACAAGCATATCATCCACGTACACTTCCATGCTCCTTCCTATTTGATTTGCGAACATTTTTTTCACCAACCTCTGGTAAGTGGCACCTGCATTTTTTAAACCAAAGGGCATCACCTTATAGCAGTACAACCCCTTGTCTGTTATGAACGAAGTGTGCTCCTCGTCAGCAGGGTTCATGGGTATTTGGTTATACTCTGAATATGTGTCCACGAAGATAAGTAGCTCGTTTTCTGCTGTGGCGTCTACCAACTAGTCTATCCTAGGGAACGGGAAGCTATCCTTATGGCAGGCCTTGTTGAGGTTGGTAAAATCCACGCAAGTCCTCCATTTTCCATTGGGCTTCAGGACCAACACTGGGTTCGACACCCATAGTGGGTAAAACGCCTCTCGAATGAACCTGTTCGCCTTCAGCTTGTCAACCTCCTCTTTTAGGGTCGCGTATCTTTCTGGGTCTAGTGCTCTCCTTTTCTGCCTCATCGGCCTTGCTTTCGGGTCGATGTTCAGTTGGTGACACATGACCGCTAGGTCTATCCCTACCATATCCTCGTGACTCCAGGCGAATACATCGAGGTTGGCTTTTAAGAACTCTACTAGTTTCTCCTTCATGTCATCTGCAAGGTTTTTTCCTACTTTCAACTTCCTCAACGGCTCATTCCATTCCTCTACTGGTTCAGCTCTGGGCTCTTCTATGATTCGTGGGTCCAACTCGCTTGGGTTTACGCCTTCATGCACAACCATCACCATAGGTTCTGTCAGCTTTGTGGTTGTGCAGAGGGATGTGTTATAGCATTCCCTCACTTCCTTCTACTCTCCTTTCATGCATGCTATTCCCCCGGGAGTTGGGAATTTCATAGCTAAATGGTATACAAAATTTATTGCCTTCATTTCTCTTAGGGAAGGTCTCCCTAATACTGAATTGAAGGCTGAGGCGCCATCTACCACAACGAAGTTTGCCATTATGGTGGTTTGTCTGGGCTGTTCTCCCATAGTAAGGGCTAACTCGATTGCCACAAGGGCCTGTATCAAATCTCCCATAAATCCATACAAAGACGTAGTGCAAGGCTTTAGGTAACGGAGGCTTAGTCCCATCTTCTCCAGGGCTGGGCGATAGAAGATGTCCACAGAGCTTCTGTTATCCACCAAGACCCGATGCAACCTCATGTTAGCAAGTTGGACTGTGAACACTCGAGCGTCTTCTTCGGTGAAAGTTATTGAGTCATTTTCACCCTTGAAACTCTTTAGGGAGCGCTGCTCCAGACTCAGGATGCACGGTGGTGGACTTCGTCTGGCCTCCCTTGCATATCTATCTCATCCCTTCCTTGATTTGCCCCAGAATACTGGTCCTCCAAAGATGGTCCTGACCTCTCCTTGCACTTCTGGGGCTACTTCTCATGCTCGTAGCGAGGATGCTTTTTCTTCTGGCCTATGGTTCTCCTTGCGCACATATCTGCCCAAATGCCCCCTGCGGATGAGCTCCTAGATCTCCACCTTCAAATGGTTGCATTCCGCAGTTGTGTGGCCTATATCTTTGTGGTACTGGCAATACTTGCTGGGGTCTCTTTTAGACCGGTCTTTTTTCATTGGCGGGGGCCTTCTGAAAGGGACCTGATTTTCGTTCGTGACGAAAATATGCTCTCTCGCATGAGTGAGGTCAGTATAATAGGTGTAGGGGCCTTGTCTGCGCTCGTCAGAGCGCTGATGCTTTCGGGGTCGATCATCCCTTGTCCCTTCATAGACCCTCTTTTTCATGGCATTGCCTTGGTTCTCCCGGATTAAGGGCTTCGGTGAATTTTGGTCTTTTCCGGCCTTGAGGCTCTCGTGACCATCTTCCACGCGAATATACTTTTGCGCCCGCTCAAAGAAATCATCCAAGTCCTTGACCCCCCTCTTAAGCATGTTATCCCATAATTTGCTCCTGGGTGCACTCCAGCTGTGATGGCCATTTTCAGCTCTCGGCGGGTCAGGCTCCCCACTTTAGTTGCCTCCATATTGAACCTGTGAATGTAGCTCTTTAGACTCTCATTTTCTCCTTGCTTCACATTGGCAAGGCTAGTGCCAGGCATCGTGTAGTCCTGCACGGCGTGGTTCTATTGGAGGAATTCATCAGAAAACTGTTGCCAGGACCTGATGGACCCCGGTCTAAGTCTTTTGAACCATTTTTACGCAGGTCCTTTCAATGTGACAGCGAAGCAGTGGCATCTGGCCCCGTTACTAATTCCACTCAGTTTCATCAGATCGTTAAATGCGTCCAGATGGTATTTTGGATCTGTGCTTCCTTCGTAGGGGGTCATATGGGGCTCCTTAAAGTTGGCTGGGAGCCGGATGGCTTTGATCTCCCTGATGAAGGGTGACTCATGATCAAATTCTTCCTCAAAAGCTTGACCTCCAGAGGCGGTGATGATTTTGCTTCGCAGAATCCTCATTTCTGTGTCCAGGTCCTGCCTCCTCTTGCTTAGGCAATCTCTCAAAGCGGACGAGTTAAGATCCCCCTTTCCTTTGCCTTCTCAGGGCGCCATAGGGGATGTGGTCCTTTTACCCGCCCTCTTTTTGTTGAGCTCCTCTCGTAAATCTGAGGGTGCTCTCTTTGAGGTGACCTCATCATCGTTGCGAGGGGTAGCATTGGTCTTCGACTCTGGCTTCTGGGGCTGTTTCGGTGGTCCGGGATGTTCACGTTTCCTTGTTCGGGGGTTGTTACTAGTGGAGCGTTGCGTCTTTCCGTCATCTACTGGGACAATGGTTTCTACCTCCTTCTAGTCTCTCTCTTTACGCTTAGGGAGTGTCACGTTTGATCTCCCTTGCAACAGCCCATTTAGCACCTCTTGCATGTTTTCAAAGGTGGTTTCTAGCCTCTGATTCTTGCAGTGAAGTTCTCGTATCTCGTCTTCATAGAATTAAGACTTCAAGCTTGAGCTGATGGAGTGGACCCGAGGGTGCTTGTCAGCCAGGCGATTCGACGAGCTTGGATCCTGTCGACCAGGGTTTTGCACCTGCGGCGGCTTTGGTGGCAAGAACTCATCGACGCCTTTTGCTGGGGCAGTCCCCGACCTTGGGCGATCCTCCTCAGGTGGGACTCTCGGGGACGAGGCCTCCCTTTTGTCTCTGGGCGCCTCAGGCTTCCTTGGGGCCTCCATGTTTGCCAATGTGGGGGAGGATCCCTCATGGAGGCTTTTAGCTGATCTCCGTCAAGGTAGACTTCCACCTCGCGCGGCTCTCTCAACCGTTTCAAACGTCGCGGCATTTTTCCTTATTGGAATCGACGGAAGAATAGTGACTTGCAATCTATCCTTCCCACACACGGCACCAAACTGTTGACGGTGAGAACTCGTCAACCAAGTTAAGTTAGAAAAATAGAAACGTAGAGATTATCAAAAGAAAAACCTTAAAGATCTAATTGGAAACTCAAAGAACACTTGCAGAAGAAAAATGGTGAACTGAATTTGTATTTCTTATGGTGTAGTGCTACAGTATTTTTTCCAACCCCCCTCCATGTGGAAGTGGGGTTCATTTTATAATGGGATATAATGGTCCTGGATACATTGTGGTCCAAGGGACTAAGTGGTACACAAGTACACTGTCAGGAGAGTGGTCTCAGGGGTAGTGGTGTTGGTTCCATTACTTGGCGAGGTACCATGGGTATGTCTCCACTACTTGATCCGTACGAATGTCAGAGGAGTGGTGCCAGGCATAGTGGTGCAGGTGGTGGTGGTGTTGACTCTGACATTTGGCCATAGACACACAGGCCATGTCCCTTCTCCCAGCACTCCCACTACTCGATTGGCATGAGTGTCTGTACCTGACATACGGGGTCTTAAAGGTCGTACCTCGTACAAGATTGTACTAGCATGATCCTTTTGAATCATACTTGGGCTTTTACCTCTAAATGATGGAGTCTCGATAGGCCTTCGTAAGAGATACCACATCGAGGTGTAGGGAGTGAGACACTTGATGTATGTAAGGGTCGTGGCGCAAGGTGGGGCTCTCAGGTCCTTGGCCCGAGATGCCGGAAGCACCTCAAGGCCACCCCTGGAAATAGGTGATAGGTGTGCGAGACGAGATGGCTCCCTCGCGAGGCCCTTGGTGGTGCAGCTCACGTGACGCTCGTGCGACCCTTAAGGATACGCGTCTCGCGAGGCCCCTTAGGATGCGGCTATGGTGAGGCCCCCTAAGGACATGCCTCTCGCGAGGCCCTTTAAGATGTGGCTGTGGCTGTGGCAAGGGTGTCTCCCGCAAGGCTCCTAAGGACACGCGTCTCGCAAGGCCAGGAGCATGCGGGTACGAGGCTGTGGTTCGCGGGGCGCGAGGCCGTGGGCCTGTGGTTGCACGGGGCGCGAGGCTGTGAGCCTGTGGGCGTGTGGCGCATGAGGCTTTGGAACTGTGGGCACACGGGGCGCGAGGCCATGGACGTGCGGGGCTCGAGGCTGTGGGCGCGCGGGCGCGAGGTCGTGGGCGCTCGGGCGCAATATGGGGCCCTTAAGCAGTTGGCGCGATATGCCCGAAGCACATCAGACTTACCCACGAGTTGTGGGTGATAGGTGCATGAGACAGATCTCACAAAGTGCAGGGCTAGGCGTGAGAGGTCCCACGAGGTGTATGGGTGCTAGACGCGCCGAGAATAGCCTCATGTGCCTCCTTCCGAGAAGATGGATGCCCAAGGGCCTCGCGGCATGGGCATGTAATTAGGCATTTATGGGGGCTTATCGCACGCTTTTGGCCTTTTTATAACTGCTGAATTCAACTCAAGAAGATAAATGACACAAGGATTTATAGTGGTTCAGCCCTAAGTGATGGTAATGACCTACGTCCACTTAGTGTTCTTATTAATGTGTGATGAGAACCTGCGATCAGTAAACAAGGGTTTACTGAGTTTCCCAAGCTGAAAAATAGATACAAAGAATTGCGTAAAAACAATAATTTTCTCTCTCTGAGTCTCACAAAAATCCATCCTATGAGCCTTTCGAGTCTTATTTATAGGCTCAAGGATCTACCTATGGGCTGATGGGCCTTGATTATATTTAATACAAACAAATCTGAATAATAATGGAAATTACAATTCTTACATAAATACAAGATCAAATATCTGTAGAAAATATCTGATATATTACGATCAGCCCTGGTTGCCTATGAAACATGCCCTTTGTCGTACGAATTCTCCTCTCGTCGACCAGAACGTAACCACTTAAATAGTCACGCGCATCCCACGCGCATACTAATCTTGCCACATCATCAAGTGAATCTTTTTTTTTGGTAAACAAAAAGATTAATATTTATTCAAATAATTAATTATATGTGATAATTAATTAGAAAGATAATAGATTTAAATTTGAATTAATTATCAAGTTGTTGGATTTTATCTGAAAAGGTAGTTTGAATAAATAATTAAATAATTGTGGAAAAATCACATTCCCCTATTTTATGGGTACTGTACAACACACATAGTCCCTGGACTATGTGTGGCCTGCAACAATAGTAATCAGGGAGTTTTTTTCACTTTTATTTATTTATTTAATTAATTAATTAAAATTTCAAAAAGATAGTTTTGATATTTTCATTAATAGGTTAATTAATTAATTAAAAGATAAACTGTAATTGGTTACATATTTATTTTTTAAATATTAATATTTTCTATATAAGTTAGACTTATTAGAAAATAATAAAAAATATACACAATTATTCGTAAAAGAACGATACTTTTTATCACTCCCTGAAAAGATACAGAACCAATCTCAGGCCTATTCTCTGGATCTCATGTGTTGAGTACATCAAGTTGAATCAGAAATATTCAATCCTTTATTCTCTAAGTCCCCACACACTTCTTGAGGTGTAGAGAACGCTATGGAAGATCTTGGTGTGCATACCTGGGAGCAGCTTGAATAGGAAGATCATTTATTTTACGAAAAGATATCAAGGACACTTGGTAGGCATCAAAAGGTATGTTTTTTATTCTTTTCTTGTCTATGATTAATGTATGTATATTAATGGATCCACATATTTAAAAGTAGTTCAAATATGTTACACAATTTTTTGTTGTACGTTGGGCCAACCAATCACACAATTCCGTTGCGAATTAGGAAATTCGTTCCTAACAGGAACATGGAAGTATATGTTGACGATATGTTGGTGAAGACCAAAAATGTCAAAGAACTCAACGAGGACCTACACACTTCGGAGATACCCAATGAAGTAGAATGCACTCAAGTGGACTTTCAGAGTCTCTTTGGGAAAGATCTTGGGTTTCATAGTCAACTCTAGAGGCATTGAAGCTAACCCTGACAAAATAAAGGCCCTAGTAGAGATAAGTCCACCCAAGAGCAAGAAAGAGGTACAATGTGTAACGGGAAGGGTGGCAACACTCAACAGATTCATTTCGAGGTCCACGGACAAGTGCCTCCCCTTCTTCAACATCCTAAAAGGGAGCAAAAAGTTTGCTTGGGATGGAGATTGCGAGGAAGCCTTTACCAAGTTGAAGGAGCACCTAGGGAAGCCACCCTTGTTGGCTAAACCCGAAAAGGGCGAAAGGTTATACTTATACTTGGAAGTATCTGAGCATGCCATAGGCGCTGCTCTGGTTAAAGGAGAGAAGAAGCACCAACAACCCGTGTACTATGTCAGTAAACGGTTGGAAGATACGGAAACCCGATACCCAGAAATAGAGAAGTTAGCATATGCCTTAGTTGTGGCCTCAAGAAAGTTAAGGCCTTACTTCCACGCCCATTCGATTGAGGTACTCACTAATAGCCCCTTGAGACAGATCTTGCACAAACGTGAAACCTCGGGTTGACTAATGAAATGGTCGATTGAGTTACGTCAATTTGACATCACATATTCCCCAAGGACCTCCATCAATGGGCAAGTGCTCGCGGATTTCATAGTTGAGTTCATCTATCGGCATAATGAATGAGGTAAAGGAGAGAGTGAATGTAACGACCCAAAATTTCCTAATAAGGTTTAGGACCTTGATTAGCATGCCAAGAGGGCAATAAATGATTTAATATGTTAATATGTGAATTTATGTGAATATGTGATAGAGATGCATGTTTAGTTGAATTAAATATGCATGTGGGCCCTGCTTGGATATTAGGGGTATGTTTGTGATTTTAGCCCGTTGAGGGTATAAATGTGATAAATGCGATATGTATGTGATTTATCTGTGCAACACAATCCAAGACAGTCCTGGGGAGCGGTTAACCAGAAAGTCACAACGGGGTTGAGAATCCGACTTAGGGTGAGTCGAGGGGTATTTTGGGTATTAGATGTGTTATGGGGTTATCGGGTTATGGAAATAAATATTTGGAGATATATTTGAGCTTAGAATGTCTAGGATGGAATATTGGGGAAATTTACCATTTTGCCCTCGGGGACGTTTTGGTACCCCGAGCCTTGAGGTAACCCTATAGACTTAAGCTAAATAAAACAAAACTTGAAATTGTTTAGAACATTCAGAAACTGACTCTTTCCTTCTCTCTCTCTTGAAGTTGTCTTCTTTTCTTTCTCTCCATTTGAGCTTGGGAGAATTCTTGGTGAAATCCAGCTAAGGACTAAGTAGTGAAGCTGGGAATCTTTGGAGCTAGAAGCCTGAGGCTTAAGGACCAAATTTAGAGACTAAGTTCAGCAAGGGTAAGCTTTAAATTACAAGGTTTTAGCTTGAAGTTTTTGCTGGTTTTTTTACAATATGCATGTAGTTGGGTGAAGGATTGATTTTGGGTTTTATGAGGTTTTTGGTCTAAGTTCATGTTAGGTTTTGCTGTTGTGATTGTCTTACGACTTCTGAGATTAATTTTTGGATTATTAGGTTGATTTTTAAGGATGGTTTGTTGGGTTTTAGAAGAGAAAATGGAGGATTTTTCTAGGTTCGAAGGGTTAGGCCGCGACATTGTTCTTGCTGAGCCGCGGCCCTTCGAAGCATTTGGGTGGCCTGGAAGAAGGGCGGGCCGCGGCATGCCTTAGCTAGGGCTGCGGCGCGCATGGCCTGTTTTGGGTGTGCTCTCGGGTTTGGGGGCGGGCCGCGGCTCTTAGTGACATTTTGTGTTTTTAAGTGTGTTTAGGCTTGGGAACTCAAAGGTTAAGTCTCGGGATGGATTTTATCACTCGGATTGATAGAATTCAAGGCCTCAGAGATTAGAGATATGGCTCAAAATTATTTAATGGATTAGAACTTGATGGATGAATATTGTTAATGTGTTGTGAATAGGGTTTCGGCGAGGCTCAAGTTAGGGGACTGTGCTCGGGATATCGGTGCTCGGAGAGCTCGGGACGCAGGTAAGAAAACCCCTGGTCCCATAGAGCTTATATGTAGGGCTGATCCCAATATGTTTGAACTGCAGGGCGTAGCCCTTTGAATTGAGTTTGTTGATGTTCAATATATGTTTTATTATGCTATGAATGCAATTGTGTAAATGTTCGGCAAGAGCCGGGAACGGTGCAGGCCGAGGTCGGCAGGGGTCGGGAAACGGCAAGGGACTGGGAACAGCGTTAAGCACGTTGAGTGCAAGGCCGAGTGCGACAAGGGGCCGGGAGAAATGTTGAGCACGTGGACTGCGAGTTTCCAGGGCGAGACCCTAAAGGATACCTGGGATATCCTCACGGTGTGGACCGCAAACCCAGGGCTTGGTAAAGCACCTGGGACGGCTTGGCCGTATGTGTTTAGCCTATTGACGGCCTGTTTATATGCTATGTGTTTGTTATGCATATGTTTTCTGCTTGTGAGGGTTTTCTTGCTGGGCTTCAGCTCACGGGTGCTCTGTGGTGTAGGTAAGGGCAAGGGAAGGATCGACCAACCATGAGTATGGAGAGCATGAAGCGACGCGTACATGTTTGGCCTGCCTGGCTGCCACAGCCAGTGGTTTTTGAGAGACGGTTGTGTTAAAACCTAGATTTTGTGGTCTAGTCAACCTGCTTTCTATTTATATGTTGTAAATATTTCTAAAAAGTGTTTTGGGATCCCAGGTGTCAAACACTTTATGATTTTCAGTAAATGGAATTATTTTCAAAGTTTATAACTTCGCTTATGATTTAATTACACTTTTTGGCCTAAAATGCCGATTAGCGGGCTAAAAGCACATTTTTAAACTCACTTGGTAACGGCTCTAAGGCAGTAGGGCGTTACAGTGAATCTGCTGGTAAAGATGAGGAAAGAAAGTTTGAAGAATGGAGCCTCCACATGGATGGAGCATCGAACGAAGGGGGAGCTGGAGCAGGTATTGTGATGACTGGCCCCGAAGGACACAAGATGTATAGTGTGATAAGGTTTGGATTTGAACCCTCGAACAACGAGGCGGGGTATGAAGCGCTTCTAGCAAGATTGTGATTGGCCAAGAGGCTAATCGTAACACATTTACACATTTTTAGCGACTCACAGTTGGTGGTGTTCCAGGTGAAGGGCAAGTAAGGCGAGGGGTCCTAAGATGGCTGCATACCTAACAATGGTAAAGGCTATCTAGAGCAATTGTGGGGTATAGCATAGAGCAAATCACAAGAGAGAGGAATACCCACGCTGATGCCCTCACAAAGCTAGCTTCCCCAAAGGATGAAAATTTACTCGAGTCTGTACCTGTGGAGTACTTATCCCGGCCATGCATCACTGAAGCAGATGTTCACATGATCAACACCCCAAAAGAATCATGGGTTGACCCAATTATGAAATACCTGAAGGATGGAACTCTACCGACAGACATGAGAGAAGCTCGAAGGCTGGCATATAAAGTCATTTGGTACACCCTTGTAGATGGAGTCTTATACAAGAGAGGATTATCTGTGTTGCTCTTGCAGTGTGTTGATGAAGAGGAGGCAATTAAAGTTCTGTATGAAATACATGAGAGCGTATGCGGCAACCATGCGAGTGGGCCATCTACGACCAAGAAAGCCATGAGACAAGGGTATTACTGACCCTCTATGGAGAAGGATGCTAGTGACTTCGCAAGAAAGTGTGACAAATGTCAGAGACACAAACTACTCCCGGAAGCCCCCAAATAAGCTAACTGGCCTGACCAGCCCTTGGCCTTTTTCTATTTGGGGAACAGACCTGATCGGTGCCCTTTCCGCAGGCAGAGGAGGAGCCAAGTACGTAGTTGTAGCGGTAGACTACTTCACCAAGTGGGTTGAAGCAGAACCTCTAATAAAAATAACGGCCAACCAGATCACCACCTTTGTCAACATGTCCATTGTCTGCAGATATGGAGTGTCTTACAAAATCATTTATGACAACGACACCCAGCTTGAGGGGGAAACGTTCGAGGAGTACTGTTAGGAGAAAGGAATAAGGAAAAGCTTCTCAGTTGTTGTACATCCGCAGGCCAATGGGCAAGTGGAGGCCATTAAGAAAGTCCTCAAGAAGAACCTAAAAACGAATCTAGAAAAACTGAAGGGAGCCTGTGTCGATGAGCTACCCAATGTGCTTTGGGCCTATAGGATCATGCCACGCTCAACCACTGGGGAGACCCATTTTTCCTTAGCGTATGGATACGAGGTCGTCCTCCCGGTTGAGAGGAAGGTTAACTCTTTCAGGATACAGGCATACGAGAACCAAGTCAACCATGCAGCAATGACTGAAAACTTAGATATGTTAGAAGAAAGAAGGGGATGGGCGCAACTAAGAGTGGCGGTATAACAGCGATGGGCAGTGAGGTACTACTACTCCAGGGTACGAGAAAGAATGTTCAGGGTAGGAGACTTGGTGATGAGAAAAGTACTCCCCAACACCCGAGACCCAGGGGCGGGGGTACTAGGGGCGAACTAGGAAGGACCCTACAAAGTCGCCCAGTGAATACCGCCGAACACTTATAAACTAGCGTACATGGATGACACCGTAATACCCCGAGGATAAAACTTGAAACACCTCAAGAAATACTACCAGTAGTACTTTCATATCTAATGCAAAGAATATCCGTATTTAGTTTATTTTATGCTATGCTAACTTCATCAGATAAGAATCAAAGAGGTTACCCAGATAACCTCATAGTAGATGTAATCGTTTTATATATGTCTTTGTAATCTGCCTACTATGAATGAAACTATTTCCTACTTCACATGCTACATTTCTTCTCTATGCAAACATTCACCAAACGGCTTGATGGAATAAACACTCATCAAATGAGTTTTCTACGACTGATAACAGATAATTAGAATAATACCGTATGAGGAGTGGTACAATAATGAATGTATTCATAGAAAGTGATGCTTGAAGCTGAGAGGATGTATTTATGAAAGTGTCTTTATGAGACGTATTACGGAATTGGACAATGGAAACAAGCCAGACAAGGAACCATAGGCTTTGAGGTCCTCAGAAGGGTTGTTTGGCTTTTGTCTATAGTAATCACTCAAGATGTGGTTTATGGGGAAATATGAGAAAAGTATGTTGCATATGTTGAGTTTGTAATAAATGAAGTTTCATGAGGATATGCAATGAAAGGACAGTAAGTACTCTAGATAAGAAAACTAAGTAATTGAGTAGCAAATAAACATGGTTGATTGAAGAGATTTTGAGAAAATTACCTATAATAGGTAAGTGGATTTGTAAGAGCCATTCCTAGAGTGGAGGGAAAATTTAAGGATGGATTTTGAAATAGACCTAAAGTTGCAAACTATTGGAAGTAAAAAGGGAGTTGATGTTATATGAACACTCTCCAAGATTAAGTAATAAAGATCAAAATAAATGTTGGAGTAACCCGTAAATTGTTAAAGTACGAATCAATTATCGTAGGGTGTCGTTATGGGAATTAGCATGGATACGTTAATATATTTTTGAAGTTACAGAAGTAATTAAATTTATGAGTTATAGAATTCCTGTAGGGGATGATGAGTGGTTATGATACTCAGGTAAAAGAAAAATCGTTGGATCAATAATGACGTGAATTTTCGTGGAAAAAATTCCTTTTAAGAGAGGGATAGTTGTAATATTCGTCCAAGCATGGCATGGTTTTTGGTAATTTGGCCTGTGAGGGAAATTCGATAATTTTACCCTTGAGGGGTATTTCTGTAATATGGTAAACCATTAGGGGTATCTTTCTAATTTTACGTGAATACATGTTTATGTCTCTATTTGACTATGTTTATGATTTGAATAGGTTATGCGAGAAATTGTTGAAAGTATGTACGTTTATGAGTAACAACAATAATTCCTTCAAGTTATAAGAGCATAAGTGTCACAGAGTATGTAATTGAGGTCCTTGATAAAATATAGAGGACTTTTTGGTCATAAGTTAATTAAGAAAATTGAAAACTATTAATTTTTTGTGAAATTACAAAAAAAGACATGATCCTAATCCTGAGGGGGTTAGAAATAGGGGTAAACTAGTCTTTTGATTTTATGGTAAAAATTGGTAGATTAAAATAATATTAGGTTAATCATATTGTTTTCAATTATTAGTCATTCTATCGATCTAAGTAGAGGGACTCTGAAGTGGAAGCTTAAGAAGATTGGAGATCTAGGAATCCATTGCATGGTAAGACTTGATTACTTTGTGGAATTAAATTTTGTTTATCTATTGTTTTGGGAAATCAATCTTGAAATAACATTTAGTTATTAGCATTGTTTTTGTAAGTTTCTTATTGAAATTTGATGATAGAAGCATGTTTGGACTATGGTTTTGGGTATAGGTTGTCTAGAAGTTGAAGATAAAAGTTATGATATTATTTTGAATTAATGCATTAGTTGATGAAGATTTAATGATGAAACATGTCTCAGAATGTTGGTTTTGCGATCCTAGAGATATTGTACTTGAAATTTGGGTTAGGTGATGTTCAAGTTCGAGTTTGGGGGAATATAAGGATGAAATCGCAAGATAGGATTTCTGAGAAATTATCGAGCGCGACCGCACTACTAGTCTAGAAAGCTTAAACTTTCTGTGAGCTTGACCATGCCCAAGCCTGGTGCGACCACGCTACTCACCCAGAAAAGGAATTTTGGTTAGCCATTTCTTTTGGGTTTTGATTTTTGTGTCTCCGATTAGGGGTTATATGTAGAATGGTTTTGGGACTTTTGTGAGGAAATTTTGAGTATGAATCAACATTAAGAGGGGCATGAGTACATTTATATCAGAGTATTGGTTTGATATGAAAATTAAGATTTTGGCATTCTATGTTGTGACTAGGGCTCGGTAAGGGAACTTAAAGGGGATGGAATTATTGTTGTTGCTTGGATGTGAGGTAAGAAGAGTGGACACATGCGCACATGGTGTATGCTCGACGTACTTAAGAATAATTTCATTTATGTGTTGTAAGTGTGATTATGTTTTAAGTTATGCAAGTTATGTGTCTTTGTGATATGTATGTGTATGTTGTATTTTTTGCGTGGCATGCTTACGGTATGGTAGTTTTCATGTTTACGTTACGATAAATTGCATGCTTATGATATGTTAAAATCCATTCTTACATTTTAGTGCTCAGTTGCACACTTGAACAGAATAGTACAGGTCTACGACTGGAGTGATTCTGATATGGTATGATATGATACTCTAATTACATTCTTGATATGATTTTTATTGGATTGTGAATATGTTATGTTGTAGTTACATCTTATTTTATGGATAGATTGTGTATGATTAGTATTGCAATTAATATATTTTATTTGTTATATGTTGTTTTTGTATGGTTTGGAGGGTTGTGTTCTACATAACTCTTCTTACTGGGCGTTGGCTCACAGGTACTCTGTGTTGCAGGTTCCAAATATTGATGTGTATTGTGGCGATAGGCGAAGTCCAATCCAGAAACGAATGTATATCATGAGATCCATGCAACCCTACTACAATCAAAGGGGTGCTATTGCTAAAGTTTTACTTTATATTGTTATTCATATTGTTTTGAAGATATTTTCATGTGAATTGGGATTAGAAATAGTTTTGCTACTTAGTGACATATAAATTAACGTTTTATTTTATATTACGGATATCTGAATATTGTATGTTTTAAATCAGAATTTTTTAATGATGTTTTATGCATTATTGATTTTATCATTTGGTTTTAAATTTTAAAAATGATTTGTAATGGCTAGTACCCTAGTGTGAGCTCTGGGTTTGGATTACGGGACGTTACAATGAATGTCCAACCTATTCTACCAAAATCCTTTTTAAATGAGTCTTCATTTTAATTAACCACACTTTTTGGTCTAATGCCTCATTTAGCGATTTAATGGCACGTTTTAAAATCGCGTGGTAACGACTCTAAGGTAGTAGGGCGTTACAAATTTTCCCTTGGGACTAGGCTTTGAGATTTAGTGGAGCAAAGGGTAAAATGGTCAATTATCCATTAGTTTGGACCTAAGTCAGCTATAGCCCTTCCCATTCACGTGTAAGCTCTCTCTCTCCTTGGTTATTATTAAGACTCTCCCAATAACACAAAACACAAAGGCTTGAATTTTAGGAATTTTCTTGGAAATTTGGAGTATTGGGAAGAATTAGGAGCTACATAATCATCCTCACTCTAGGAGTTTCGAAATTCAAAGAAGGTAAGGAACAATTTGCTGTGTTTTTTTATTTCGATTATAGTGTTCATAATTAAGTTGAGGTAGAGATAGAGTATGATGAAATTGAGTTTTCTAGGGGTTTTTTGTGTTTATTTAGTTGAGGAAACGTGGTTTGGTGGCTATTCCAATCTTAAAATTGAGTTTAAAGCTCACAATTAAGACTTAGATTCTCATATTTGGGTAGGTTTCTAAACATTTGGCTCCCATTTGTTCAATGGTTGGTGTTTTGTAGTTTGATGAATTTGTGTAAGTTTTGGTACTATTTTAGTAGTGGCATTAGGTTGTTAAGAGTGTATAAGATGTTTTGTGGTCATTAACCTGTTGAAAACACCTTAGTTGGTTGACTTTCAGGACTAGTATGCAGGGAGTCATGGGTTTGAGAAATTGGGGAATAACACTAAGGGCCTGATTGGTAATGAATTTGGATACGATTTTATCAACTTGAAAAGTTAAAATACACTGGGCTCACAAAAATCTCTCATTGGTTGATTATTTTTGGAAACAAAATCCAAATAAAGATTCTAATTTTGTGTTGTAAGATAAAAAACAACAATTTCACGTTTTCTTTATTTTTTGAAATTTTTTCCAAAACCCTAAAATCGATATCCTAATCTTCACTTTCTCTGCTCTCCTCCTCTCCACCATTTGTGAAAGTAACTGCCCAAGACAATCTCCATCTTCTCGTCATCGGTGTGGTTATTCTAGCCTTGATGGTGCGATTTCTCGGTCAACTCTAACTCCAGATCTCCCTCATTGGTTTTCATTACCATCAGCCGCGAGGTATCGCTGAGTATTGAGATTGAAGTTTGAATCGATTGTCCTTAATATGATTTGAGTGTTTTTTTTAGTCTTGCAAATCTTTGGTTTCACTCTGAATATTATGTTGGAGAGCTCTGCTTTGATCTTTTAAATTGGCAGTGAACAAGAATTTCTAGCATTTTTTGTTGGACTAACTCCCCTTGATATTAATTCATTTAAATAACTCTCTAATGAGATTGCAGTTGTTGGCATATATAAATTGGAGGGAAATAGACCAATTCTATATTTCCATTTACAAATTAGAACTGGGATGAAATATTGAAAGTGAAACCATGTTTAAATTTTAGAGGTTTGACTGGAGCAAGATTTTGAATTTATGACATAATTGCAGGTTTAAAAAGGCACTTTGTCTTTCTTGTATTATTATAATTGATAATGTACATAGATAGTTTAGAAAAAAAATTGAAGTAGAAGAGGTTCAATTCAATTTTGGGGCTATTGCTTGAAAATGTATGTATATATACATATGTATATATTATATTTTGATGAAAGCCTACACTTGCAATTTTTTTTCACAGACTCAACAACGGAAATTTGGAAGCATTGCTGCAATGTCTTATTTTCATCAATTAATTTTAAGCAATGTTGCTTTGTTGTTGTTATGTGGTAGTTTAGTCTACTTTTAATTTGCACTTGTAGTTTTCTTTGGTTTAATCTGTCTGTATTTCCATCTTTCTGCTGTTGTCTCTCTTGTATCTTCTTCATTTCAATATGATACTAAGTATATATATAGCTAATTATTAACTCATATGTGTAATGTATGTATTTTGCCTAAGAGATTTTTCTTGCATAAGACAATAGTTAAGTTGCAGAGAGCCGCTAATGCAAATCAATTGAAAAGGGAGAAAGAGTGTTGTGCATGAACGTAGCCTTACTGACTACTTATCCTCCGAAGCTCAGACTATGGAATTCAGAGTTATCAATCCCAGAATGACGAGCCAATTTCCATAATAAAACTGACTCAGAAGATAATCATGGCGAAGTCTCATCATCTTTAGTTTGAAGTAGCAGCCGACCACACCACCATCACACATTACAGTCCATTTGTGTTGTTTTAGAGGAAGAGGGAACCATCCTAGAGGTGCAATGGAGTTATTTAATTATAGTCACTCATCATTGCATAATGTGATTGAACGTTGTTTTGGATTTCTAAAAGCCAGGTTTCTAATTTTAAAGTCAATGCCTCCATCCTTGCTTGGAAAACAACGTCGAATACCAATAGCATGTTGCGCTATCCACAACTAGATCAAAATACATTCTATTAATGATACAATAATGTTTGAACAATATTCAATTGATGCCACACCTGTAGAAGGTATTGAAGGAATTGAAAGCCAATTTAATACAACAATAGAAAACCAACAAGAAGGAGACGAAGTAGGAATTTCTGAGGCACCAGAGATTAATTTCAGTCGAGATTATATGACTCAGATGGAAAATGTTAGAGATGACTCAAAAAAATGTGGCTTAGTTATAGCAACAATGTTTAGTTAATTGAAAAAATGTAACTTTAATTTGCAAAAAAACCAAAATTAATGACAATGCAATATTGTTATGAATTTAATGAATGCAGTATTATTAAATTTTACTTAATTAAATCTATTGATAAATCAAAATTTAATATCATACAACCTATGGTGCATAAAATATATAAAATTAAAATAATATTTGAATTCAGCTGAACCAATCACATATTCAGTTTCTACTATATTTTCAAATTTAATACCAATCACAGATTCAGTTTTTTAATACTAAAAAACAGTTCACATTTTCATAAATACGCTTTTAGTCACTAAATTCATATTTCATTTCAGAATCCCACTTTTCAAAAATACAATTTTCTAACAGTGAACTAATTAGACCCTAAGTTTCTAGGTAATTTTTGGGTTTCTGGTAACCTAGCGCAACCACGCTAGTGACCTAGAAACCAGGGAATTTTGGTTGGGATAAAGGTACCCAGTCTAGGGTCACGACTGCGCTAGTACCCCAGAAATCCTAAACTTTTTGCAGGCGCGACCACACTAGGTGTCCCAAAATATGGTTTTGCTAATGTTAGGATTAGGGCTCGTGGAGTTCGAGAATCCTTTTGATGGCCCACTTGTGGGCTCGGGGGATGTTTCTAATGTCTCGGCACCTGGGAATAGTAATCTTAAGAGTAGGGTCTAGGGTGAGGCTTGAATTTTGAAGTTAATCCCTAATGCGAGTATGTTTATGATGTAACTAGATTATCGCAAGGCTCGGGATTTGGATTGTACTTGAGGCCATATTGCCTATTGCACGGAACTCGAGGTAAGAAAAATGCACCCTTGAACCTTTGTAAATGGATATGAATGTGATTATTCGATTAGGTATGCTTGTATATACTCCATTTGATTGTGTATTGTATAATCTATATGTTTTATTATATTTAACCGACAGTCCGGCCTAATGGAGTCGAGGCCAACAGTAAGCGTGCATAATGCAACCTGGCCTAAACGAGTCAGGGTCGGTACAATACCAAAAGACTCAGCCTAAGAGGGCCAAGCCTGAATGTCATCCAAATATTCAGAAGTATCGATTGCACTTGTCTAAGTGTATTGCTTTCTAAAATTTGATTATGTGTTCGTTTTAGCAGATTATTACTACTAAGCTTATTTCTTATATTATGTTGCTTATTGAATTTGTTTATTTAAGATTTCTTGCTGGTCCTTGGCTCACGGGTGCTATGTGGTGCAGGTAAAGGAAAGAGAAAGTTGGACCAACCATTAGTTGGAGAGCTTTAGAAGCAGCGTGTACATTTGCAGCTGCTCGACATGGACTAGAACCGAAACTTAATTTTGCCATTTAGGTTGGCTTAAGTTGTAATTGATTTTGAATTTGTAAATGCCTTGTAAACACTTTTTTTTTGGATCCCATGTACAAACTCAAACTTTTTAATGAAAACAATTATTCCTTTGATCAAAATATTTACACCCTAATACATTAATTATCCTTAGCTAGACGTTTATATCCAAATGACTTGATTAGCAAGTCCTTCACTATTTAAATTACACAGTGTAATGTTCTTGGCTATCCAAGTCGTTACAACATTCATTCATGTTTAAACAAGCATTCCAAGCATGTTTGTGACCACGTTCAATAATCGGGGCTCAATCCCTAACCTCAACATAGGTGTAGTTGTCTTATATCAAGTCTTAAGCGAGTTAATGAGGTGACCCTGAGCATGATCCTTTTCTCCTGAGCCTAGTGGAAACCCCTAGTCCCAACACATATATAATGTAGGATTAGTTCATCAATAGACCACAACCTACCATGCTTTTCTACTAAGCTTCCTAGGCCACAAATGCTCTTTCAACATGCCCCAATATATCATAGGGACCTTAGGTCATGATTGCCTAGGGTTACGCATTAAAACCCACTGAAAATGAGCCTGAAACTAAGCTGTTAGCAAGGTTCGGTAAACTTCCTGGTAATGGTCGGTCGACCATTTGGCCAAAATAGCCGGACCTATCCAACCGATGGTTGGTCAACTGAGTGCACATGGTCGGTCCACCGACGCAAGTAAGAGGCCAAACCCCTATGTTTTTCTCCTATTTTTCAACCTTAAAACTCATCACTAATCGATTCCAACTAGTTCTAGATATCAAATTATGCCATAAATTAGTTTTATACCTCATAAAAAACCTATTAACACCAAACACATCATCAAATTCTACCCAAGAACAAGAATCATAAACTTAGGGTTCCAAATCCAAGAATTTTAATCTAAATCTCTAGTTTCTAATTCAAGTTTAAGGTTTAAAATCATCACTTAACACATATTTAACCCCCATATGCTCACAGAAATTAACTAGGACCATCAATTAAGAAAATTCAACTCCAAAACTTCAAAGTCTCTTAAGAACAATGAAGAACAGAAAGAGAAAGGTTCATACCTCTTGAATTTGAAATTTCTTAGGGATCAAGGTTGGTTGGCAACTGTTATCCCTCCTCTTGATGCTCAAATCCTCAAAAATCTTCACACTCCAAAGCTTTGATCTTAGTTCCTATTAGTTCTTGTGTTGCTAAGTTGATGAAAAAACCCATTAGCATAGGATTTACTCTAATCTCTTGGTCAAATGACCAATATACCCTTTTCTTTACTTAACCTGTAGGGGCAATTTGGTCATTTTGCCTAAAACCCTATCTACACACTAATTTCCCATTAATCAACTAATCCATCAAACACAACTTATTTCACCAATTTATTTCACAGCGAAGAAACCCAAAAGAATTTCAAATTTCCAAAATACCCCTTGGCTCGACCAGAGCCCGGCAGAAATCACCGTTGTGACTTTTTTGCTAATAGCTCAAAATGATCGACTTGGGCCGAATATCTCAAATATATCCACATAATAATGTGTTCTCAAACATATAACAAATATAATTACAGTTATACCCTCAATGGGTCAAAATTACGAAAACGCCCCTTTTTAACAAAAGTGGGCCTTTAAGCACATTTAATACACTTAAACATGCATACGTAGTCATATCGTAATATAACTCATATAATTCACATAATTACATATAAAAATTAAATAAAACCATGAAAAAATCCTATTAAGCCCTCCGACCCACTAATCAATGCACTAAGCCTTATTAGGAATTTTGAGACATTACAACTATCCCCTCCTAATAGAAATTTCGTCCTCCAAATTTACCTGAACAACTTGCGATACCAATCCTGCATGTATGACTCTAACTCCTAGGTCGCTTCCTTGACCTTAGTGTTCCTCCATAGCACATTAACCAGAGGAACATTCGTGTTTCTCAATACTTTGTCCTTTCTATCCCAGATTTGTAATGGCCGCTCCTCATAGGATAAATCTGTCTGTTGCTCCAGATCCTCATAACTGAACACATGAGTTGCATCTGATACATACTTCTGAAGCATTGAGATATGAAACACATTATGAACCTCTCACAGTGATGGTGGTAAAGCCAACCTGTAGGCTACCTACCCAATCCTCTGCAGGATTTCAAAAGGTCCCACAAACCCAGGGCTCAACTTTCCCTTCTTCACAAATCGCTTCACCCCTCTCAAAGGTGAAACTCATAGGAATACACAGTCCCAAACTTGAAACTCTATATCTCTACACTTACGATTAGCGTAGCTCCTCTATCTGCTCTGCGAGGAAAGCATTCGAGCTCTAATCTTCTCAATAGCCTCATTGGTCTTCTGAACTACTTCAGGACCCAGATATTTCCTCTCACCCATTTCATCCCAATGAATGTGTAATCTAGAATTCCTACCATACAACATCATATATGGAGCCACTCCATAATTGATTGATAGTTGTTGTTGTAGGAAAATTCAATCAAAGGTAAGTACGTACTCTAGAACCCTTCAAAGTCCAATACACACGCTCGAAGCATGTCTTCCAATATTTGAATCATCCTCTTAGATTGTCCATCTATTTTAGGAAGATAGCCGATACTAAACTTTAATTGTGTACCCATAGCCTTCTACAGACTACCCCAAAACATGGATGTAAAAGTGGGGTCCCGATCTGACACAATAAACTTAAAAGCCAAATGCATACGTACACTCTTTTTCACATACAGCTCAACTGATCCACTATATAGTTTGTTCTCACAGGAAAAAATTCAACGGACTTGGTATATCGGTCCCAAATCACCCATTTTGAGTCATGTTGACTCACTGTCCTAGGTAACTCGACTACAAAGTCCATGGTGATGTCCCCCCATTTCCACTTAGGGATACCCAAAGGCTGTAATTGCCTTGCCGGTCTCTGGTCTTCAGCTTTCAATTGCTGGCATGTCTGACATTTAGCCACGTACTCAGTCACATATTTCTTCATCACATGCCACCAATACAAAAGTTTTAAATCCTCATGCATCTTCGTGGTGCCTGGATGCAGCGAATACGATGTAGTATAGGATTCATGACGAATATCCCATCTAATACAAGCATCTATCTGAACACAATTCTGATCCTTATATCTTAGCAGACCCATCTATGAAATAGTATAGTCCTTAGCCACTCCAGCTAGGATGTCCCCTTTGTGCTTCGTCAATTGGGGATCTCCCGACTAACCCTCCTTTATCCAATCTAAAAGATTAGACTGGAAGGTGATAGTGGCTAGCTGGCCCACCACCAACTCTATTCCTTCTCTAGTCATATCCTTTACCAACTATTTTGATATCTGCTTTGTACGCCCTGATTTTCCCACGGGCTGATTGGCAAGCCGAGCTGCGGCCTAACCATGATTACCTCATGATCATCCCCGGGGGCCGGAGCTTCTGTCGTAATGTCGTGCCTTCTTAGCTCGAGGAAGCCCCAAGAGCTCGCCTTCACTGCCCAAGGCCGAGGCAGGGATTCCGAAGGTCGAAGACCGAGCCAAGTATGAAGCTTGTGGTACGAGCTTCATATGAAGGCTATGACCCTTTGCGAAGTCAACACACGCAAGGTAAACGTGCACATATCAGGCATCACGTGTCTGATATCCCCCTGACTTCTCGGACACGCAGTAGGAACGTGCGTATTCAGACACCCACGACTGGGTTGGGCCGTGCGGCCCATTACCTCCTTACCTATTGATTTGACCACACTCATGTTTCAGGTTTAGGAATTAATCATGAATGTCACAGAATTGATACGACAAGTAAGAAGGTCACGGGATGACCTTCTTACCAACTTCCAGGTGCCTTCTCCTATAAATATGGAGACCCTGGGAGTTGATAAGGGTTGGAAAAAATAATCTCTTGTAAGAAATACTCTGTAATAAAATACTCAGTATAGATCAATAACATTGACTAGTGGAATAGAAGGATTTTAACCTTCGAACCACTTAAAAAACGTGTCTTGAGTCACCTTTTTCATCCTCTAAGATCATATATCTGTTTCGGTTCTACATTTGGCACTAATCCCTTTCTCTTCTTCTCTTAATTACCTGTTGGCGAAGAACCGCGTCAACATGCTTTAAACTGAATAACTATTCCGGACCTCTCTGACTCAAAGCATCTGCCACCACATTGGCTTTCCCTGGATGATAAAGAATTTCACAGTCATAATCCTTTACTAACTCTAGCCAATGTCTTTGTCTCATATTCAGATCCTTCTGAGTAAATAAGTATTTCAAACTCTTGTGATCGGTGTAAATCTCACACTTCTCTGCATATAGATAGTGTTGCCACACCTTCAGTGCAAACATCACTGCCGTCAACTCCAACTCATGAGTAGGGTATTGTTGTTCATGTTCCTTTAACTGTCGTGATGCATAGGCAATCACCTTCCCAGCATGCATAAGAACACATCTTAACCCTTTTCTCGATGCATCGCAATATACCATAAATTTTTCCTGATCTGAAGGAAGACTTAGTACCAGAGCAATGATCAATCGCCACTTCAACTCCTGGAATTTGTTCTCACATCTTTTTGACCATACAAACTTTAGGTTCTTGCATGTCAAATTTGCCAATGGGGTAGCCATTCTTGAGAACCCTTCTATGAAATACTGATAGTACCATGCCAGCCTAAGAAAACTTTTAATCTTTGAAGCACTCCTTGGACATTGCCAATCGCTAACTGCTTCTGTTGACCCACGATTTAGCCAACTGACACGGAGTCAAAATATGAATGATATGGACGAATTTAAACAGAATAATGTAATGACGAAAGTAAAGAAAACACCGTAATTTATAGTGGTTCGGTCCCAAGGTTTGGTAATGACCTACGTCCACTTAGAATAACATTAATATGAAATCAGAAGTGTGATCATAGAACTGGGGGTTCAATGAGTTTCAGCACTTCTCACAAAACAATACAAGTTTTTCCTGGAGCAATTCTACAATGTCTAATGATTCAGAATCCAAAAGTCCCTTTCCTTGAGCCATCTCTTCTTATTTATAGGCCTAAGGTAGGTTACAAAAGATTGTTACAAATATTATCCCCGCAATAGTGGGATATTCAGAAGATTGCATGAGATAAATTCGGGATTCATAAAGATCTTCCCATAAATATTGCTTTGTTACGGAACCATCGACCAGACTGTCGCGAGTAAGACAGGCTCGTCTTACATCTGGTGTGTCTCCTGCTCGATACTCTAGCAGATGCTTCCAGGCATTAGCCACGTGTCAAGAAATGCTTCGCCACGTCACAAATGCTATTTTACTGGATAACATTTCCCCCCCAAAGTTTATTTACTACGAACAGTAAATAAACTTTGAACGAATGACTCTTCGGTAACGCCTCCTGACGTGTCAGAACCCTTCGTGCGTCCTTGAAAAAAGCAACCCACTCCTGTCTATTCAGGACTTTTCAGTTTCCCAGAAACAATTTTGACGGCCATCACGTTTCCCCATACATCGAAAAAGGAAAACTAATGGTCACGCCTTTTGAATATCAGAGACAAACTTATATAAGATCACCAGAGCCACTTCTTTCCTTTTCACGCACGCCACCACTCTGCCGAAAACCCTAAAAACCAGAGCTTTACTTTCTCCGGCGAACTTTCCTTTGTGCTTTCTAGACTCAGACGGTGGGCTCCTTGACTCCCGAAGCTCTCACTTCCATCTTCACGACCATTTTCCTTGGTAAGTTTTTTGAAACTCCATGCTTCTAATTTTTTGTGGTGCATGCTTTTAAATGGTGTACTGTTTGAATCTCTTGGTTTTTGGTTTTTTAAACGCCTGTAGATAGGATATTTTTGTAGGCAGAGTAGGCTTATGAGTAGGTTTAAGACCCAGGATCAGTGCTTTTTAGGACGTAAAATCGAAGTAGCATTTCGATTTTTAAGCCAGTTGAAAATAATTTTTTCCCGCCCTAAGGGGAGTCGAAAAAGCTTTTCAGGAAAACTCTTCACTTTCGCCCTTTGATCCGTTTCTTAAACTGTTCGCACAGAAAGACTTAGTTTCTTGTTAGAATGCTGTTATATAAAGGCTTAGCTTTTATACCCGGCCAGCGTTATTCTAAAAGCCTTCTAGACTCCTCTGACCTCGCCTCCCCATTCTTCTGTTTGCAGATTTTAATGCCAGATTTGTGGGGAGGTGAGAGACCCATCGACGACGACCTCCTCGCCCAACTACTCGAGGGAGAAGAACAACCAGCCGACCGCATCCACCAGATACCTTTCTCACGAGCCTCTTCCAGACCGCACCCTTCTCCTCCAATGGCCCGTTCAAAATCCTCTTGCAAGAAAAAGCCCGAATCTGAAAGTAACCCTTCTTCTCCTGCCCAGCCTGACTCGCAGGCGGGGGCTCCCTCGACCAGTGGTCGAGAGAATCTTGTTCCTGACCCTAATATCCAAACTAGGGCTCGTCCTCGTCATCGGAATCCGCCTGATGTCGAGTGGTATATTCCCCCAGCCAGTTCGATGACCCTTCGGATGGTCGCCAACTGCTTCAGAAAATACCCCCTAACGGGGTTAACCATTACACGTCCTACTGCGGACCAGAGGGCTAACCGTCCAGGAGGAGCGAACAGCGCCTGGTCCCGGTATCACATTGAAGCGGGGGCTTATCTCCTCTTCATCCTTTCTTTGTGGGGGTGGCCAATTATTTCGGCGTCGCTCCCTTTCAAATAACTCCTAACGAATATAGGATGTTGGCTGCACTCTATGTCCTGTACAAACTTAACAAATGGCCAGAACCTTCACCTCATGAGGTTAACTACCTCTTTGACCTCAAGTCCAATCCTCAACACAACGGGACGGGCTTTTTTCACTTCTGTCACCAGGAAACCGGCCGGACGTTTTTGAGTGGCACCACCCATATATCGAACGTGGGGCATTACAACAAGGAGTACTCTTTTACCCCGGATATAGCCAGTAACAACTTGGCCTTCGCGAGAGGAGGTATAAATTTGTCTTTGTCTTGGTCGATACTTTATCATAGAGTATTTCCTTTCATCGTCTCTCAAACTTGATCTGCTTTTCAGGCCCTTGGTTACGTCCGACCCCAACACCAGACATGGTGTTGAGGTCTAACACTCTGGCCAGGATGTCTGCTGCAGCCAAATGTGTCCAGACTCTAACACTAGAAAAGAACTTGAGGTCTTCTGGCCTTCTGGCTCCTCGCCATGAAAATAGAGGGTCCGTGGCGGACGAACCCACTGCCGAGGGGGTTCCCGAGCAACAACCTCCTGTGCCCTCTCCTAGGAGGTGGCCAACAGGAGTTACGATCAGGGAACCCACGGGCAGCCCTTCAGCAGAAAGGCCTTCTGCTCCCCAAGGAAAGGGGAAAGAAAAGGCCACAGATCCTGTTGTTGACTTGGAAGAGTCTTCTGATGACAATGGTAATGTTATTTCGCTTTTAAATGATTTGTCAATCCCTTGTCACATGTTTGACGGGGATGGTAACTTTACATATGCTCCCAATCTAGGGCCAAACTTCTTCGTGCCAGAAAATGAGTATATGATTAATAGAGTCAATAGTATAGCGACCAGTAGTTGTAGCTCGGGTATTCACTTTATTATCTTCTTTCTGTTGTATTACTTACCTTCACCTTTCTCTTCCCTTACTAACCTCTTGTGTTTATTTTCATCCAGATATGTCGACTCCCAATATTTTTGACATGTACCAGGCCGAAGAGGAAGAGGAAGTCCCTCAACTTCAATGGAGGTCAAAGAAGCGGACTGGTGAAACCAGTCAAGGCCCTTCAGCCAAGAAGAGTCGACCAGAAGACCTTCCTCAGGGTACACCAACTGGGAAAAGTCCTGCGCCAACTGGGCGAACTCCCACTCCTCCTCTAGCTCCTTCTGAACAGCAAAACACTCCTGCTCGGTCCAACCCTCCACCTGCGCCTGCTAGGGAGCAGCTTTCTCGCGAAGAGGCCCATGGGGCCAGGCTCGTGAGCCGTGCCATCCGATCCGCTAAGGATCGACTTGAACGCATAGGCAAAGGTGAGCGTGTTGGGACCGCCATGATCCAAGCTGAAGAGCTACCAGTCGACCAGATCCTGAACAGGGCTCTGAACGAGATCTCCAGCGTAAGTATTTCTTTATTCCTCGAGTCTTTGTTTTTTCAGACCTCGTGATAAGTCTTGACTTCTTTTTCTTTCGTTTACAGGCCTTACTGTCTGCCACTACTCCTCGTACCCGAGCCCAGGCCTACTTTGAGCAGGTTGAGGCTAAAGTTGTCGAGAAACATCAGGTGAAGGCGGCCGAGGAGCTTTCGGCTGCTGAGGCCAAACATGCTAAGGAGTTGGAGACGGTGGTCCGAGAGAGGGATACAGTGGTGACCAAATTGTCCGCGGTTGAAGCTGCAAAAGATGCAGCGGTTAAGCTGAGGAAAGAGTACCGGTCGTACAACAAAACTCATCTCCGCAAAATCAAGCATCTGGAGGGGGTAGTCAAGTCTAAGGACGAGACTATTGCCACTCTCGAGGGCAAGGTGCAGCAGCTGGAGCTTGACAACTCCAAGAATCTGGAAAAGTACAAAAGGACAACACTTCGATGTTTCTATAACTTCTGGAAACACAATCAGGGTGCTGACTTTAGCTACCTTTCAGAGGAAGTCAGAGCTGCAGAGTTGGCCCGGTGCGCTGCTCAGCTGGCTGAAGAGGAGGCAAAAGCTGCGACTCCTGCAACCCCAAGCGTCGTTGGTTTGGAAGAAGAAACCATCGAGGAAGTGACTGACCAGGTTGTTGCCCAGGACCCGCCTGCCCCCCATGCCTCTTAATTTATTATTAACTATTTTTCTTTCTTTTTGAACATGCGACCCACGGGTCGTGATGTAAAGACAATAGTTTCTTTTTAAACTTTGCTGCACGGGCAGTAAATCTTTTTGTCCGAACAGTTACATCCAAGCAGCAATGCTTGCGGTGTAAAAGCTTAACTCTTGGTGCTATAATATTTTTACTTATTATAACATTTGTCCGTCTGACCGAACTTAGCATAGTACTTTGGCATGATTTAACAAAACATACATTTTGAAAAATACTCTAAGTACTTGTAGCATGCTTTCACTCATTTTGTTCATGTGTTTACATACCTTGAGAGTATGCTTTGCTATCGATGTGCCTTATATGCCCCCCAAGTGATCGAGGAGCTTTAGGTCCTTGGTCACTTGCCTTGACCATGGCCTGTCCGAACATTCCTGTTCGTGTGGAAAAATGATACTTGTAATACAGCAAAACAACACACGTAATGAACAAATACTTGCAAATGTAAATTCTCAAAGGTTGGCAAGAACGACTGGCTGAGCACAGTCCCTTATAATTTCGTATTAAAAATGGACTAATCATGTCTTTACGAGCGATTCTGAAATAGAATCTTACATATACGAGCAGTTAGCCACACAACGTGGCTAACCCTCTTTGCAAAACTTGTAAAAGAAAATTTAAACAAGCCAGTCCTTTAAGAAGGGTTGTTCATTGATAATACTTGCGCAGGTGTTCTCCATTCCAATAGCGTGGAACGAGATCTCCGTTTAAGCGTGCGAGTTTGTAGGTGCCTGGGTGAAGGACTTCTTCAATTTGGTAAGGCCCTTCCCAGTTAGGTCCAAGCACTCCAGCTGTGGGGTCGCGAGTATTCAAGAAAACTCGTCGTAACACCAAGTCTCCGACGTTGAATCTTCTTTCTTTAACTTTGGAGTTAAAGTACCGGGCGACTTTTTGCTGATAAGCAGCAACTCGGAGTTGAGATTTTTCTCGTATCTCGTCAATTGAGTCTAAGGACTCCAGCATTAGCTGGCTGTTTTGGTCTTGATCGTACGTTAAACGTCGATGTGAGGGGGGATCTATCTCGACGGGTAACATGGCCTCATACCCATAAGCTAAGGAAAATGGGGTACGTCCTGTTGCTGTTCGATGAGATGTTCTATACGACCAGAGGACTTCAGGCAGTTGTTCTGGCCATGCTCCTTTAGCTTCTTCAAGTCTTTTCTTCAGGGTGTCCTTGAGGGTTTTGTTTACAGCTTTGACTTGCCCATTCGCTTGGGGGTGTGCGACTGAAGAAAAGCTCTTAATTACCCCATGCCTCTCGCAGAAATCGGTGAACAGGTCGCTGTCAATTTGGGTCCCGTTTTCTGATACTATCTTTCTGGGCAAACCATACCGGCACACAATGTTCTTGATGACAAAGTCGAGAACTTTCTTGGTCGTGATGGTTGCGAGTGGTTCAGCTTCGACCCATTTTGTGAAGTAATCGACTGCCACAACTGCGTACTTTACTCCTCCCTTTCCTGTTGGTAGTGATCCAATTAAGTCTATTCCCCATATTGCGAAAGGCCACGGGCTTTGCATCTGCTTTAGCTCGTTTGGAGCTGCTCGTGGGATTTTAGAGAACCTTTGACATTTATCACACCTTCGTACGTACTCCATTGAATCCTCGTTCATTGTTGGCCAGAAATAGCCCTATCGGAGAACTTTTTTCGCCAAACTCTGCCCCCCTGCGTGATCTTCGCAGAAGCCTTCATGCACCTCTTTCATGAGTTCCTTGGCTTTTTCTGATGTAATGCACCTGAGCAGTGGCATTGAATATCCTTTTCGGTACATAACACCGTCGAGCAGTATGTACCTAGCAGCTTGCCTTTGCAGAGTTCTGGCCTTGTTTCTATCTGTTGGCAATGTCCCATTTGTCAGATACTCCAGGTAAGGCGCCATCCATGTATCTTCTATACAAATTTCCATGCTGGCTTCGGCCGCATCAATGCTTGGTTCACTTAATCTCTCTACTGAGACTATGTTCAAGGTGTCAGCATCTTTAGCACTTGCGAGTTTGGCCAAGGCGTCTGCATTCGAATTTTGGTCTCGCGGAATCTGCTGGAGGGTGTATTTTGTAAACTGCGCTAGCAAATCTTTTGTTTTGTTAAGGTAAGCCATCATTTTTAATCCTCGCGCTTGATATTCTCCCAGGACTTGATTCACGACCAGCTGAGAGTCGTTGTAAACATCGAGCGCTTTTATATTCATATCCCTGGCCATTCTCAGTCCAGCGAGGAGTGCTTCGTATTCCGCTGCATTGTTTGACGCTGCGAAGCCAAACCTGATTGCTCAGTGAAATCGATGCCCTTCGAGCGTTATCAATATCACTCCCGCTCCAGCGTGAGATTCATTAGATGATCCATCCGTGAATAGCCTCCACGAAGGAGTCTTGTCTTGAGGCACGGGCGCTTCAGGCTGTTCGCACAATTCGTTGCTGGGGAGTGCGGTGAACTCTGCAATAAAATCGGCCAAGGCTTGCCCTTTTATTGCTGCTCGCGGTGAATAAGTTACGTCGAACTGTCCTAATTCGACCGCCCATTTTAACAGTCGACCAGCCGCCTCCGATTTTTGGAGGACTTGCCGAAGGGACTGGTCGGTCAGAACTGTGATAGGATGAGCTTGGAAGTACGGACGCAACTTTCTGGAGGCTAGAATTAGGCAATATGCTAATCTTTCGATCGGAGGATATTTTAATTCTGCACCGATAAGCCTTTTGCTGAAGTAGTAAACAGCTTTCTGTACACCTTCTTCCTCCCGTATTAGTACCACACTAGCAGCAACTTCGGTAATCGCCAGATAAATATACAAAGTCTCTCCTTCGATTGGTTTCGATAGGATGGGAGGTTGCGACATATGAGCCTTTAAGGTCTGGAATGCTTGCTCGCAGTCTTCCGTCCATTCAAACTTCTTATTTCCCCTGAGTAGATTGAAGAATGGAACGCACTTGTCAGTTGATTTTGAGATGAATCTACTAAGGGCAGCTATCCTTCCGGTCAGGCTTTGGGCATCCTTGATCTTTCCTGGAGACTTCATATCGATCAGGGCTTTTATCTTGTCGGGGTTGGCCT
Source organism: Humulus lupulus (assembly GCF_963169125.1). Lineage (NCBI taxonomy): Eukaryota > Viridiplantae > Streptophyta > Magnoliopsida > Rosales > Cannabaceae > Humulus > Humulus lupulus. The sequence goes on from NC_084801.1 coordinate 76,791,326, forward strand.
CGATTCCCCTTGAATTCACTATAAACCCCAAAAACTTTCCTGACCCGACTCCAAAGGAACATTTGAGGGGATTCAACTTCATTTGGTACTTGTTTAACACATCAAAGCATCTTTGCAAATCCCTCACATGTCCTTCAGCCTTGTTGGACTTTACCAGCATGTCATCCACATATACCTCCATGCTTACTCCGATCAGTTCCCTGAACATGTGGTTGACCAGTCGTTGGTAAGTTGCACCTGCGTTTTTCAGTCCGAAGGGCATTACTTTGTAACAATATAAGCCCGTATCGGTCCGAAAGCTGGTATGATCCTCATCAGGGGGATGCATGCTGATCTGATTGTAGCCTGAATACGCATCCATGAACGAGAGGATCTCATGTCCAGCAGTTGCATCGACTAGCTGGTCGATCCTCGGGAGTGGGAAGCAGTCTTTTGGGCAGGCTTTATTGAGGTCTGTAAAATCCACACAGGTCCGCCACTTGCCGTTAGGCTTGGGGACCAGCACCGGATTGGAGACAAACGATGGATAAAACGCCACCCTGATGAACCCATTTTCTTTAAGTCTTTCGACTTCTTCTTTCAAGGCTTTTGATCTGTCTTTATCGAGTAGCCTTCTTTTTTGTTGCACCGGTGGATAGACTTTGTTTATATTTAGGACATGGCTGATCACTGCAGGATCTATCCTGACCATGTCTTTATGCGACCAGGAAAAAACTTCCTGGTTCTCTTGCAAGAATTCCACCAGCGCCTGCTTTGCGGTAGGTTCTAAATTCTTCCCAACCCTCACGACTCGGGTCGGGTCATTTTCATCGAGCTGGACCTCCTCCAGGTCCTCAACGGGTCCAACATTTTCTTCAAAATCCCCAAAGCGAGGATCTAAATCTATATCCTCACTTTGGGCAACGCCCTATTTGGTGACGTTACCACCTGATTGGGCTTGTCTGTCTTCTGTCATCTGCAATCGGTCTGGGGTAGTGCTCCTCGCTGCTCCACTTTTTGCCTTTGTGATCGAGGCGTTATAGCACTCCCTGGCTTCCCTTTGGTTTCCTATGATGCATCCTATCCCTGCGTCAGTCAGGAACTTCATGGTTAGATGCCATATGGAGATGATGGCCCTCAGATCGACCAGTACGGGCCTCCCAATAACGGCGTTATACGCTGAAGGACAATCGACCACTACAAAAGTGGTGAGTAATGTCCTTGAGGCAGGCGCTGTACCCGTTGTCACGGGGAGTTTGATCATTCCGGCTGGGGCGAGTCCTTCTCCAGAGAAACCGTATATAGTTTGATTGCAGGGTTCCAGGTATTTTACGGACAACTGCATGCGTTCCAGTGTTGACTTATACAGGATGTTCACTGAACTTCCTGTATCGACCAGCACTCGTTTTACCATCATATTGGCCATTTGGATGTCCACGACCAGCGGATCGGAATGTGGGAACCGGACGTGTTGGGCATCGCCATCAGAGAAGGTTATCCCATACTCCTCTGAGCAAGACTTCTTTGGTGCTCGGTCCTCCACAATCATCATCTCGATGTCCTGTTCGTGGCGTAGAGTCCGAGCATATCGTTCTCTAGCCTTTCCGCTATTTCCTGCGAGGTGCGGGCCTCCTCAGATGGTTAAAAGTGTTCCGGCTACGGGGGCAGGCTGTAATGGTGGCGAGCGTTGGCGTGTGGACGTCTGCTCATTGCCACCTGGAGCTTCTCGTTGGGAAGTTCCTGAGGCCCGTACGTACCTTCTCAAGTGTCCTTGTCTAATGAGGAACTCGATTTCGTCTTTTAACTGGTTGCATTCATTAGTGTCATGTCCGTAGTCATTATGGTAACGACAGAATTTGGTAGTGTCTCTTTTTGAGATGTCTTTTCGAATGGGCCCAGGTTTCTTGTAGGGCACACTAGAGCTTGTGGCCTGGTACACCTCTCCTCGAGACTCAACGAGGGCAGTGTAGTTAGTGAACCTAGGTTCATAACGATTACCCTTGGCTCATTTATTGTCGGAGGTGGAAGGCTCATTGTGTGGTCGTTTTCCACCATTCTTGCCATTATTGTTGCCGTTCCCGTTGCCCTTGCCGTTGCCATTTGGTTTGGTGCCGTTGGCGGCTTTGGCGGGTTCGGCAGCCTTCTTACCCTTGTTAGAGGGTTTTCCATCATCGGCAATGGCTTCTTCGAGCTTGATATATCGATCAGCTCGGTCTAAGTACTCCTGGGTGGTTCTAACCCCGTCCTTACGAAGACTTTTCCACAGGGGCAAACGGCGCCTCACTCCCGCGGTTATAGCCATCATTTTTCCTTCGTCTCCGACTGTCTTTGCTCCGGCTGCTGCTCGCATAAAGCGTTGGATGTAATCCTTCAGTGATTCTCCATCCTGCTGGCCGATCTCGACCAGTTGGTTTGCTTCGGTCGGGTGGACACGACCTGCGTAGAACTGTCCGTAGAACTCCCTTACGAACATTTCCCAGGAAACTATGCTTGCAAGTGGGAACTTAAAGAACCATTCCTGCGCGGCTTCAGAAAGTGTTGCAGGAAAGATCCTGCACCGAGCGTCTTCGGACACTTTTTGAATGTCCATCTGGATTTCAAACTTATTCACATGCGAGACGGGATCCCCGTATCCATCAAAGTTCGTGAGCGTAGGCATCTTGAACTTGCTGGGAGTCTCTGCGTTGGCTATTCTTTGGATAAATGGAGTGCCTTTTCTTCTATCGTGGTCGATGTAAGAGGTCCTTCCTCCGACCAGCTGTTGCACAGCCTGATTTAGTGCGTCTATCTGGGCTTGCAACGCAGTAGGAATAGCTACGGTCTCTGCTGCTGGGGGGATGTTCTCACCATGCTTCTCTCGACGATCATTGAGTATGTCTCTTAGATCTTCCTCTCTTCTCCGTTGCTCGCTACCTCCGAGCCGGTTGAAGACATTATTTTGCCTGGGTTGCCCCCCACCATCTTTTCTATTTGGTTGGTCATCTTGAGGTATTTGGCTCCTGCTTTTACCTCTATTTCCGTTCCTCCCATCAACATTGCCCTTGCCTGAGTCAGCCTCGTTGTAGCCGTGGCCATCTTTGAACTTTGATTGGCTGTGGTAAGATTGGCTGTTCCCTCTATTCCCGTCTCTGGCAGAAACACCTCGAGCGTTAGAGGGTGGCCTGCGCTGGTCGCGATGTCCCCTTGCATTATCATGCCGTGGGGGTCCACGGACCGCAGAGCCTAACTCCGAGTCCCACCTGTTACCAGGAGGGTAGTGACCTCTGTTCGCTTGGTGTGGCCCATCATTCTCACGGCGTCTAGGACTACGAGGCTGTCGCTCGGCCCTATTCTGCCTTTGCTGCGGGGGATTCCCTCGAGCAGCTTAGGATGGTGGATTTGCCTCGGGGTCCAGTGGGACGTCGTCATGGGGCATCTGGGGCTGTTCGGGCCTTTGCGGACTTGAAGGATGGATCGGTGGGCTAGGATTGGGACCTCCCTGGGGTGGCCCATTTTCAGGTTGGTTAGGCTGCGAGGTAGGCGCGGCCTGATTTCTGGCCAACAGCAAGGCCGCTTCAAGGGCTGCCATGGCCTCGGTCTGGCGGCGATCCACCTCTGCTTGTCTCTCGCTCAACTCCGCCCGCTGACGATCAAGTTCCTGCTGCTACCTTGCCATAGCTTCTGCGGCAGTCTCTTGATTGGCTCTTAGACTAGCCAACTCTTCCTGCAACATGCCCAAGGTGCTCCTCAAAGTCGCATCGTCCATTTCCTCCTCTTCAAAATCTAGTTGCGGCTCATCTTCCGCCATGCTTGCAGGGGGAGGAGGAGGTGGCCGATTCGACGGTGCAGCGGCGGCGGTCTGACCAGCTTTCTTTCCTGCTTTCGCCATTAGTTTTATCAACAACGATGAATCGTCCTCTCAATGAAAGCACCAGAATGTTGACCCACGATTTAGCCAACTGACACGGAGTCAAAATATGAATGATATGGACGAATTTAAAGGGAATAATGTAATGACGAAAGTAAAGAAAACACCGTAATTTATAGTGGTTCGGTCCCAAGGTTTGGTAATGACCTACGTCCACTTAGAATAACATTAATATGAAATTAGAAGTGTGATCATAGAACTGGGGGTTCAATGAGTTTCAGCACTTCTCACAAAACAATACAAGTTTTTCCTGGAGCAATTCTACAATGTCTAATGATTCAGAATCCAAAAGTCCCTTTCCTTGAGCCATCTCTTCTTATTTATAGGCCTAAGGTAGGTTACAAAAGATTGTTACAAATATTATCCCCGGAATAGTGGGATATTCAGAAGATTGCATGAGATAAATTCGGGATTCATAAAGATCTTCCCATAAATATTGCTTTGTTACGGAACCATCGACCAGACTGTCGCGAGTAAGACAGGCTCGTCTTACATCTGGTGTGTCTCCTGCTCGATACTCTAGCAGATGCTTCCAGGCATTAGCCACGTGTCAAGAAATGCTTCGCCACGTCACAAATGCTATTTTACTGGATAACAGCTTCAATCTTGACCGAATCCACCTTAATCCCATCCTTGCTGACAATGTGATCAAGAATGGTCACCTGAGATAACCAGAACTCACACTTCTTGAATTTTACATACAATTGGTGCTGCCTCAACCTCTATAATACCAACTGGAGATGTTGATCATGCTCTACTTTTGGCTGAGAATAAACCAGGATGTCATTGATGAAGACAATCACAAATTTGTCAAAATAATCCGTGAACACTCAGTTCATAAGACCCATAAAATTTGCGGGGAAATCAGTAAATCCAATATACATGACTAAAAACTCATAATGCCTATACCTTGTGCGAAAAAATGTCTTCGAGATATCCTCATCTATGACCCTAAGCTGGTGATAACCAAATCGAAGATCAATCTTCAAAAACATTGTTTCACCGTGTGACTGATCAAACAAGTCATCAATTCATGGAAGTGTATACTTGTTCTTGATCGTCAATCTATTCAGCTCTCTGTAATCAATACACATTCTCAATGAGCCATTCTTCTTCTTTACAAACAAGACTGGCCCACCCCACGATGAGAAGCTAGGCCAGATAAACCCTAAATAAAGTAGCTCTTGTAATTGTACCTTAAATTCTTTCAATTCTGTTGGGGCCATTATATGAGGTGCCCAGGACACTGGTTCCATCCCCAGTGCCAACTCAATAACAAATTCAATCTCTTAGTTCGATGACAACCCTAGGAAATCCTCTGGGAATACATCTAGAAACTCACAAATCAATCTAGTCTCTTCAGTCCTAACTGATACGACCCTAGTGGTATCCACCACACTAGCTATGAATCCCATGCAACTACCTCGCAATAGGGATTTAGCCCTCAATGCTGATATCATAGGAATGCATTGTCCGTTCACAGTACCCACTAATACAAATGGGTCCTCGGCCTCAGGCTTAAAAGTTACCATCCTCCTCTTACAATCTATGGTTGCCCCATACTTTGCTAACCAGTCCATATAGAAGATCATATCAAAATCCTCCATGGCTAACTCCTCAAGTCCACTAATATCTCTCTATTGTTCACATTTACTAGTAAGGATCTAATCTCTCTCCTATAAACTACCCACTCCCCAGTAGGTAGTGAAGACCCAAACCCCACAACAAAATAATCACATGGTCTACATAATCTATATGTCACTCTACTAGATACAAAAGAATGTGTAGCACTAGAATCAATCAGCACAGTGTAAGGAGAACTAGCACGAGAAATTTGACATGTCACTACTGAGGGACTAGCCTCAGCCTCTGACTATGTCAAGGTGAACAATCGAGCTAGAGTCAATTCGTCCGCCTTCTTTGGTTTTTCTTTTTTCACCCTCAGGCAATCTTTCTGAGATGTCCAACCACCCCACATAAAAAAGCATGCCTTCACTCGGCATTCTCCCAGATGGCGTCTCTTCCATATGACACACTCCAAAAAAGTCCTCCAAGTTTCATTGTCGCCTCATGGCCAACCTGAATGCCACGGGCCCTCCTTTTTGGGCCTAAAACTGTATAAGTGTCTAGGTTCTTCCTCTTCTAGTCATTAGGGCCTCTGCTCCTACCATATCTTGCAAATGGAGGTACCACCCACCTTGTATTTCGCCTGGCGGCGCTCTCATGCTAAATCTTGTTCTCTACACCCTCAGTAGTAATGGTCTTCTCCACTACCTAAGCATAATTCGTAACTCCATGTATGGAGGTGATCCTGACATCTCGTTCTATCATAACATTTAGCCCTCGAACAAACCGTTCCTTTCTTATTACATCAGTTGGCACCAAGTCAGACGCAAACTTGGCCAACCTATCAAAACTCAGAGAATACTCTGTCACTTTCATAGTGCTTTGAAATAGATTGGTAAACTCATCTTCTTTTTCAGCTGTGACTGCATCATTGTAATATTTCTCATTAAACATGTCTCTAAACTCTTCCCAGCTAAGTGTAGTCACATCCCGAGTCTGGGATACCACCTCCCATTAGATACGGGCATCCTCCTGAAACATATACGTGGCACCACGTAGTACCCGTGAGCCATGGCTCAACCAGAAAACTAAAAAAGAATAGAACATGTAATCAACATGTTATAAAGCACTAATAGCATGCTTAACACTTATAACCAACACTCAAGCAGGCATTGAATCCATCTATGTGACCATAGAACAACACGAGCGACCACCCTCCTTTCTTTCAAGCCGCCATATAGTCGTACAAACGTATATCACACTCCCAGATTAGCCCAACTATAACGGCCTACATTCTGCATGCTAATGCCGACCATGGCTTATAAGTTGAGCTTTCCAACCAGAAACAAACAGATAGGAATTTGACACATAACACGACTATGCATAATACATTCATTCATGTTTAAACAAATATTCAAGGCGTGGTTGTAACCACGTTCAATAACTGGGGCTCAAGCCCTAATCTCAACATAGGTGCAGTTTTCTTACCTCATGTCTTCAGCGAGTTAACAAGGAAACCATAAGCACGATCCTTTTCTCACGAGCCTAGCGAAAACCCCTAGTCACAGCACATATAAAATGTAGGTTTAGTTCATAAATAAACCACAACCTACCATACTTTTCTACTGACCTAAATATTCTTTCAACATGCCCCAATATATCTTAGGGACCTTAGATCTTGATTTCCTAGGGTTACACATTGATATTCACCCAAAACTAAGCATTCAACAAGGGTCGGTCAACCGTTTGGCCAAAATGGCCAGACCTATCCAACCGATGGTCGGTCGACGGAGTGAACATGGTCAGTCGGCCAACGTAAGTCAGACGCTAAACCCATGCATTTTTTTGCGGTTTTTCAACTTCAAAACTCATATCCAATCAATTCCAACTAGTTTTAGATAACAATTTAAGCAATAAAACAACTTATTACCATATAAACAACCTATTAACACCAAACCCATCATCAAATTCCACCCAAGAACAAGAATCATAAACTTAGGGTTCCAAATCCCATTTTTCCCAAATCTGAGAATTTCAATTCAAATCTCTAGTTTCTAATTGAATTTTAAGGATTAAAATCATCACTTAACACACATCTAACCCCCATATGCCCACACAAATCAACTAGGACCACCAATTACGAAACTTCAGCTACAAAACTTCAAAGTCTCTCAAGAACAATGAAGAATAGAAAGAGAAAAGTTCTTGCCTCTTGAATTCAAAATTTCTTAGGGATCAAGGTTGGTTGGAACTGCTATCTCTTCTTTTCATGCTCAAATCCTCAAAATTCTTCATACTCCAAACCATTGATCTTTGTTCCTAGTACCTCTTGTGTTGCTAAGTTGAAGAAGAAGAAGAAGAAGAAGAACCTAGAGGATAAGTGTTGGGAGTAATGCCTTTTAAAGCATATGTATTGAACAATGTTTTATGAAATAAATAATTAAAATAAATATTAGTGTATATTTATTGTTTATTATTATTAATATTAGACTAATATTACATGAATATCATAGAATTCTCAAATTCGTTATTGTGACTACAGTCTTGTTATATCTTTAGATTAAATAATGTAATTGCGGTTCACTAGTATTATGAATACATATAATCTAGATCCAAATTACTGATGTAGTAGGACATCTTAGTGAATGTACTTTGCATAAAATGGTTATACATGAACAAACCCAATATGTTATTAATACCTAATAATACAGTTTACTTTATAAGTAATAAATTTAACATATCAATAACATGATCATAAACAAATTGAACTTAATGATAAAGTTATTATAAACTCATATTTATGTCATATGAGTTCTTTGATTCACTCGTTATGGTTTGTTAGAATGATCAGGCTTAAAACTTTTGTTTTGGGAACTCATTGATGTAGATGGTTGAGGACATAATATACAGATATAGAATCTATACCTTTCCGAGAGGAATTGATTAATAGTTCTCTTAAGGGTTGGCTTTTGGAACTGAAAGGTTATTGAGCTCAAATTCATAAATTAGTTTATGAAGTAACCTTCACTAGTAAAGCTCATGGTACTTAAGGAAACAAGATATAATTAAAGAGGTTAAACGGTAATTAATTCCAAGTATAATTATGAACCATTAATCGATGAATAAATTTTATGTAGTGATTAAATCGATTGACACATTTTATATATTAAAAAGTACTCAATAAATAAATGTCTATAATTACAAGAGTGTAGTCTCATATTTTTATTTGAATAATATTGAGATTAATAAATTAAGTTTAATATATTAAAGAGTTTTAATTAATAATCTAAATTTATTGGAGCTTCAAATTATATAAAATGGGGATTTAAAAATTGGCATTTAAATAATTGGATTAATTTTGAATTAATTGATTTTATTTATTTAAATTATTGTGAAAATATATTTCTAATAATTAAAATTAGTTGTGAATTTTAATTAATATTTATTATTTAATTAATCTGGTATGATAAGTTATTAGGTTTAGATATTTTAAAATAAATAATTAATTAATTATAATTAAAATAAAATTTGTAGGGACACATCCCTAAAAACAGGGATGCTACACGCCAACCACAATCCAAGGACTGTCGTTGGTGTTTAGCTTTAGTAACTGATCAAGATTTGATCTTGATATTCTTCTTTTATTTCTTTAACAATATTAGATTTATACATGGGATTTAAAATTTTGAATTTAAGTAATTATTTTAAAAATCTATCAAATAATATAGTTGTAAGCTCCCAAATTACCTAATATGGCTTAGGGCCTTGATTAGGGAGCCAGGATAGAAAATTATAGACAATTGTTTGAATATATGTGATTAAATTAGTATAATTCAACGTCCCAGAGGCTAGGACTCAGTCGAGAAGCCTTTATTTCCTCGTTATTGACTAGGTTATCGCTACGGGCTTGGTACCGGGATCATGCTTGAGGGTTGTTCTTATTATATATTGCACTCAGACTTGAGGTAAGAAAACTACACCCAGTACGTGCTAAATGTGATTATCTGCGTTATTAGGGCTCAGCTCAGTAACGGAACATGGTTATTACTATGTTTTTCTTTAATTGGCTGAGACATATTATTAATATGTATGCATACTTGTATTAACCTTCGTTAGACATTTATAACCAAGGGACTTAATTAGCAAGCCTAGCACTATTTAAAGTACACAGTGTAATGGTCCTGGATTAGGAGGACTTTACAACTTGGTATTAGTGTTTCCAAGGTTTAAGGGTTCCTGAAGACTAGTCAGGCATGTACACTCTCCACTAAAGACAAGTTTGCCAAGCGTTTGGTAACTATTTATGTGATTAAGTTCTTAACTGTTTAAATAAATGTATGTCCCTTATCTGCATGCCTTATTAGGGAGCATGAGGTTATCTGATAGGGCTAGACCCCATGATTATTATGTGCATTATACATAAATTCTTATTAGCACTATGATTGATTATAAATGTTAAAGAAATGCTTATTAGCGTTGTTAATTGCAAGTAGGCCAGGAAATGCTTATTAGCACTGTTAATACTGGCAGGGATTAAAGAACATGCTTATTAGTGTTATTGTACATGTATAAATGCCTGAACATGCTTATTTGCATCGTTAATTGCATATGTGTTATCCAGATTTCCGGATAGCGTTTAGATTGATGTCCTCGGGGAAGCAGAATTATCGATGTCTTTCACGGTAGGTGACCAGAGTTCGCGGATGGACAGAAAGGCTTCGCCTCTCCTGTTTAGTATCCGGATTTCTCTTCCAAGCAAGAACAACACAGAAACTCGTCGACTCTCCCGGACTCCCGAAGGATACCCCTCGAGGAGGCCCCTTCCAGGAGAGGCTCTTCGAGTGGTCCCTGCGGAAACAGTTCTGTGCCTCGCACAGAACAAAACCGAACGGTCGAGTCCGGGAGAAGGCATATTTGGAACGATATCCGTCTGACACAGGATCCCGCCTGACACGCCCGTCAGGTCAAAGCCACACACATCCCAGCACGCCTAAGGGTACCTTTTCGCCTACTATTCCGCTGACAACTTGGGAAAGACGGCTGACTTTGTGTATTCCCCATACTTTCACGTAAATATACCCACATAGAGTCTTGTAGCCATGCTACTACAGTAATTGTATCCCCTATTTATGGCTGGTGTAATTAAGACTCATGTACGTAGAGAAAAACCCTAATCCGAAACCCTAGCTATAAAGACCCCTTCATTTTACAAGGAGAGGGACGAACAAATCAGATAGCAAAAAACTCTACTAAAATCTCTCTAGCTTCGTCTTCGTCAAGAGAACCCGAGAGAAACACTGTGAGTGTGTGAAGTTCTTGTGCACCAGCCATCTTACTGTAACCTTTTCCAAGTATAATAACATCGACTCGTGGACTAGGGCTTGTTAACTCCTGAACCACGTAAAAACACTGTTTGTTTAGTTACATTTCAGCATTTCTACAGTTCTTATCTTTTTATTATTCTGTTAGTTATTCGTTTCCGAAAAACTCGGTAAACAATATGAATTCCATAACTGCTTATTAGCATTGCTATTTATTGATAAATATCAGGAAGTGCTTATTAGCACCATGGTTGAATATATTATGTGTTGGCATGCTTATTAGCATTCCATCTATTTGTTTGTTCGGTCTTGGATTGCGAGGCAGCAAGAGGTATAGTTATTACTTGCCTAACAGCCAAATGAATCACTGCAGAGGGGGACAGCTGTCTGTATGCTTCATTGAAGGTTAGAGAGGTTGGCTGGCCAAGAAATACAGGCCAGGGAAGAGAATGACCAGGGACAGGCCCTCCCACCAACTCCATGGAACTGGCAATAGGTGCTTGCTGATATGCAATCCAGGTTACAGAGGCAAGAAGATGAGATTCTCCTCTTGAGACAGCAACAGGTTCTAGCAGGGAACCTACAACCAGCAGTACCGGTAGTGATATAGATAGCGGTACTAGCAGTAGTACAACCTAGGACAATGGAAAATAGATGGGAACCCCTATATGAGAGGTTCAGGAAACAGCACCCTCTGGTTTTTTAGGGAAGCTCAGACCTAGTGAAGGTTGAGCAGTGGATGAGAATTAAAACCGCCATCCTGGATTTCATGAGGGTGGGTGGTAATGAGTTAGTGTTTTGTGCCGCTTATATGTTTTAGGAGGATTCCCGAATATGGTGGAAGGTGGGCTCCCAAACTAGGAATGTAAATACAATGGAATGGGAAAAATCCTGAATATGGTTTAATAAGAAATACTTCAACGACGTAAGTAGAGCGGCGAAGGCCGAAGAGTTCGACAAGATACTTCACGAAAATATGTCAGTGACCGATTATGTTTTGAAGTTTGACAGAGTGGCAAAGTTTGCCGGGGATCTGGTGCCCAACGATGGGACCAGAAGCTAGAGGATTCTCTTGGGTTTACAACCTATGACATCCCGGGATGTTCGCATCACTACTGTGGTAGGAGTGACTGCTTATGCACATGTTTTTGAGAAGGTACTCACAACTGAGAGCGTAGAGAACAAGATCTAGAAGGAGAGTGCGGCCATGAGGGATTTTAGGAGGTCGGGATCTCCATTCGTAGCCTTTGGCAGGGGCGGATGCCTTAGTGACCAATAGAGAATGACTTTAGATACATTTTAAGCTCCATGGCCATATAGGAGGCCACGGGGCATACAGATAGGTCGCTAGGGTGGTGCTGAGACCTAGAGAATATTCTCAAAGTGTACTCAGTGCAGGAGGTGCCATATTGGGGAATGTCAGGCGAAGGCCTGCCTCGACTGCGGGACTGTGGGACACCTAAAAAAGGATTGCCTAAAAGCCAAGAAGGAAGAGCCCAAGAAGGTGGACTGCCTAATGCCAGCTCGAGTGCTCACCCTGACTCATGCAGGGGCCAAGGCTAGTCCCTCGGTGGTCACAGGTCAGCTTTCTAGTGTTGGGACCCTTTATACTATTTTGATCGATTCAGGTGCTACGCATTATTTTGTTGCTAGAAGGATTATTGATGGATTGTGTAGACCTTGTGACTTTTATCTTGTGGAATTTGGTACTTTTCCGCCAACTAGGGAGTTAGTGGTTTCCCGGAGATGGGTTAGATCATTAACAGTGATAGTGGATAGTAGCGAATTGTCAAATTATTTGATTGAGATATTCATGAGTGACTTTGATATGATCTTGGGTATGGATTGGTTAGCCAAGTATAGGGCAACGATAGATTGCAAGAAGAAGATGGTAACCTTTGAGCTTGAGGGTGCGAATCTTTTTGCTTTTGTTGCCATTGTGCACGAACCCTGTATACCTATCATATTTGTACTTAGAGCTAAAGACCTATTGCAAGGGGGATGCATACGATTCTTAGCTAGTATGGTGGATACCACTCAGGTCGTGCCAGTGGGACCATGACAGACCAGATTGGTGTGTGAGTTTCTAGATATGTTTCTGGAGGATCTGCTAGGGTTACCTCCAGAGAGGGAGATAGAGTTTGTGATCAAGTTGGGACCAGGGATGAAGCCAATGTGAAGGAACTAAAGTTCAGTTAAACGAATTACTAGAATTGAGCTTTATTAGGCCCAGTCTTTTGCCATAAGGCGCACCATTTTTCTTCGTGAAGAAGAAAGATGGTTATCATGGGATGTTTATCAATTATAGAGAACTGAACAAGTTAACAATCAAGAACATGTATCCTCTTCAAGGATTGATGATCTGTTTGATTAGTTACAAGATAAGGTGGTATTCTCCAAGATAGAACTTCGATCTGGTTATCACCAGCTGAGGATCACAGAGGAAGATATATTGAAGATAGCTTTTCACAACAGGTATGGGCATTATGAGTTTCTGGTGATGTCATTTGGATTTACTAATGCCCCAGTAGCGTTTATGGATTTGATGAACAGGAGTGTTCAAAGATTATCTGGATCGATTCATGATCATTTTTATCGATGATATACTGGTATACTCTCAGTTAGAGACAGAGCACGAGCAACTTCTCAGACTAGTACTTTCGAGGCTGAAAGAGCACATGCTATATGCGAAATTCAAGAAGTGTTAGTTTTGGTTACCACAAGTGACTTTCTTAGGCCACATAATAGTAAAGATGAAGTTATGGTGGGTCCAGCGAAGATTGAGGCAGTCCGAGATTGGTCAAGGTTGAAGAATGCTTCATAGATCAGAAGTTTCTTGGGATTGGCTGGTTATTACAGACGCTTTGTGGAGAGGTTTTCCAAGATTGCGTCACCATTGAAAGAGTTGACACACAAAAATCTGAGGTTTATATGGTCATACAGATGTGAGGACAGCTTCCAGAGACATGAGAAGAATCTGATCACCACTCCAGTCCTAAATCTCCCTATAGATCAGGACACGTTTGTGGTTTATTGTGACACCTCGAGACAGGGTTTAGGTTGTGCCCTTATGCAGACATGAAAGGCGATTGCCTATGCATCACATCAGCTGAAAGAATATGAACAGAGGTACCCGACACATGATTTAGAACTTGCAGCACTAGTTTTGTACTAATGGTGTGGCATCACTACTTGTATCGTGAGATGTACGAGATATACACTGATAACAAGAGTTTAAAAGAATTTTTCACCCAGAAAGACTTCAACATGAGATAGAGGCATTGGTTAGATCTGGTGAAATATTATGATTATGAGATCCTTTATCATCCAAGGAAGGGTCTGGGACAATTGTACAGTTCTATGCAGATATCTATAGAATTGGTAGAGGATATGACTAGAGCAGGTATTGAGCTAGTGGTGGGCCAATTAGCCAACATTATCCAACAATCTCCTCTTTTAGAGAGGATCAAAGAGAAACAGTTGAGTGACCCATAGTTGAAAAATATTAGAGGGGACGTCCTAGCTGGAGTGGCTAAGCACCATACAGTGTCAGAAATGGGTTTATTGAAGAACACAGATCAGATTTGTGTTTCGATGGATACTGAGATCAGACGGGAGATTCAAGATGAATCTCATACTACCCCTTATTCTCTACATCCAGGACCAACTAAGATTTTCCAGTTTTTGAAAGCTTTATATTGATGGCTTAGGATGAAGAGGGACGTGACTGAGTATGTGGCAAAGTGCCTGACCTGTCAGCAGGTCAAAGAAGAGCATCAAAGACCAGTAGGGCTAGTACATTCTTTGGATATCGTAGAGTGGAAGTGGGTGGACGTCTAGATGGATTTTGTGGTGGGGTTTCCCAGGACAATGGGCTAGCATGATTCAGTCTAGGTCACATCGTGGACCGGTATACGAAGCCATCTCACTTTTTACCAATGAGGATGAACTACACAGTTGGTTAGTATGCAGATCTCTATGTGAGAGAGATAGTATGCCTTCATGAGACTCCGAGGTCTATCGTGTCAGATTGGGATCCTATCTTTACTTCAAAGTTTTGGGGAAGCTTACTGAAGGCGATGGGTAAACAGCTGAAGTTCAGTACAACTTATCATCCTTAAACTGATGGTCAGTCTGAGAGTACTATCCAGATATTGGAGGACATGTTGAGAGCATTGTTTATTGGTCTTTGAAGGGTCATGGAGTAAATATTTGCCTCTGATAGAGTTTTTCTATAATAACAGCTACCAGTCGACTATTGGAGTGGCTCCTTATGAGATGTTGTATGGTAGGAAGTATAGATTGCCCATTCACTAGGATGAGAAGGGTGAGACGAAATATTTGGGTCCTAAGGTAATTCAGAGGACCAATGAGACTATTGAAAAGATTAGAGCTTGGATGCTCGTGTCTCAGAGTAAACAAAAAAGTTATTTAGACCCAAAGTAGAGGAACGTGGACTTCAAAGTGGGAGACTATGTCTTCCTTAGGGTTTCACCACTAAGAGGGGTGAAGAGATTTAGGAAGAAGGGCCAGTTGAGCCCTAGGTTTGTTGGACCATTTGAGATCTTATTTCCATGTTAAGGAAGTATGTATGAAATGAGACTCATGTGTTGAGTTACGAGGATTTGGAACTGGAGACAGATTTATCCTATGAGGAGCAGGTCCTGTGGAATAAGACTATTCCTTTGGTTAAGGTATTATGGAGGAACAACAAGGTTGAGGAAATGGCCTGGGAACTAGAGTCAGATATGTGGGATCAGTATCCCGAGCTGTTAAGGTAAAATTTTGAGGACAAAATTCTTATAAGGAGGGGATAGTTGTAACATCCCAAATTACATAATAAGGCTTAGGGCCTTGATTAGGGGGCCAAGATGGAAAATTATGAAGAATTATATGAATATATGTGATTTAATAATGAAATATGTGTTTATGTGATATATGTGTATCATTAAATGATTATGTGAGTTATATTATAATATTATTAGATATGCATGTTTAGGTGTATTAAATATGCATGTGGACCCGTTTATTATTAGAAGGGAAATTTTTATAATTTGTCCCATTACAGGTATATTTGGACTACATGTGCATATATGTAATATATGTGTGAGACCACATTATTATGTGGATATATTTGGGTTACTTGGCACGAGGCGATGCTAGGGAGCAAGTTAGCAGGAGAGTCACAATGGGACCAAATACTCGACTCGGGGTAAGTCAAGGGGTATTTTGGGTATTTAGTACATTTTCAAGATATTAGGAAATGGGAATAAATATTTGAAGATATATTCGGAGTTAGTGAGATTAGGAGGGAATTTCGGAAATTTTGACGATTTTACCCTCGGTGACGTTTTTGGTAACCTGAGCTTCAGGATTTTCTTAGAGTTACTTGAACTCTAAGTAAACTACACACAAACAGAAAAAACACAAAAAAACATCGAACTCTCTCAAAATCTCTCTCTCACTGGTGTACTCTTTCTCTCTCTCAATCTTTTGAGATTTCTTGCAATCTAAAGGGAATCGAAGCTAGCTTAGGCTCGGGATTGCTTGGGGAAAGGCTTAGCGTTGTTTTGATAGTAGAGGTATCAATTTCTAGCCCCAATTCTTAATGCTTACTCTAATTTTAGTTGAGTTTAAGAGTTTTGAACACTCAAATTAGAATTTGGTTTTGTGAGGAGTTTTAAGTTTGTTTTTGGGGATGGTGTTAAAGTTTATCAAGTGTTGAGTTGATTGGGAACTTTGTTTTTAAGATTTGGCTATTTTTTATTGGGTTTTTGGTCAGTTTAGGCTCGAAGAAAATGAGGGAAAAACTGGGTTTTCATGTCGAGTTGCGGCTCTCATGAACGAAAGAGAGAAGGAGGTGCTGAACCTCCATTTTGAGTTGCGGAGCTTGCAAGGAGAGTCGCGGCGAGTGTGTTCTAGAGGAGAGCTCTTGGGCTCTCTCCCTAGTTGCGGGCCGCGACTCTTGGGCCTTGGACCGCTGTGCTTGAAGGGCCTTTGAGCCCTGGGATGGTTTTGAGTGCGGGAACTCAGACTTAGGGGATCGAGATCGATTCTACTACCCAGTTTAGTAGAATTCAACATCCTTGAGGCTAGGACTCGGTCCGGAATTTATTTGCCGGTTATTGATGGGATTCTATATTATGGTTGTGACTAGGCTACCGAAGGGGTTCAGAACGGGATCGTGCTTGAGGGTTGTTCTTATTATACATTGCAATCAGACCAGAGGTAAGAAAACTTCACCCAACACCTATTAAATGTGATTATCTACGTGATTAGGGCTCAACCTCGTTACGAAACATGGTTATTAATGTGTTTGTATTTAATTTTCTAAGATATTTGGTTAATATGTATGCATACTTGTATTATATGAAGTATGCTTATCTGTATCTGATTATCTGTCTATCTGTGTAACGCCCTACTTCCTTAGAGCCGTTACTAAGTGAGTTTTAAAACGAAAAAGGTGCAATGAACTCGCTAACCGAGGTTTTTAAAACAAAAGTGTGACTAAGCAAAAGTTAAGGCTGTAATCTTTGAAAATGCGTTGTTTCATTGAAAACTTCTAGTATTAAACATTTGGGATCCCAAAATAAGGTTTGAAAACCATTTACAACTTTAAAATAAGTTTACAGTTGTGTTTACCGAGTTTTTTGGAAACGAATAACTAACTGAATAATAAAAAGATAAGAACTGTAGAAATGCTGAAATGTAACTAAACAAACAGTGTTTTTACGTGGTTCAGGCGTTAACAAGCCCTAGTCCACGAGTCGATGTTATTATACTTGGAAAAGGTTACAGTAAGATGGTTGGTGCACAAGAACTTCACACACTCACAGTGTTTCTCTCGGGTTCTCTTGACGAAGACGAAGCTAGAGAGATTTTAGTAGAGTTTTTTGCTATCTGATTTGTTCCTCCCTCTCCTTGTAAAATGAAGGGGTCTTTATAGCTAGGGTTTCGGATTAGGGTTTTTCTCTACGTACATGAGTCTTAATTACACCAGCCATAAATAGGGGATACAATTACTGTAGTAGCATGGCTACAAGACTCTATGTGGGTATATTTACGTGAAAGTATGGGGAATACACAAAGTCAGGCGTCTTTCCCAAGTTTTCAGCGGAACAGTAGGCGAAAAGGTACCCTTAGGCGTGCTGGGATGTGTGCGGCTTTGACCTGACGGGCGTGTCAGGTGGGATCCTGTGTCAGACGGATATCGTTCCAAATATGCCTTCTCCCGGACTCGACCGTTCGGTTTTGTTCTGTGCGAGGCACGGAACTGTTTCCGCGGGGACCACTCGAAGAGCCTCTCCTGGAAGGGTCCTCCTCGAGGGGTATCCTTCAGGAGTCCAGGAGAGTCGACGAGTTTCTGTGTTGTGCTTGCTTGGAAGAGTAATCCGGATACTAAACAGGAGAGGCGAAGCCTTTCTGTCCATCCGCGAACTCTGGTCACCTACCGTGAAAGACATCGATAATTCTGCATCCCCGAGGACATCAATCTAAACGCTATCCGGAAATCTGGATAACATTTACCCCCCAAGGTCACGGAGCTTCGAGAGATCCGGGAGCTTGTACAGTCCTCCGGGTATTTCGGTCTCTTAGATTAGGCGAGGGGCCACCTTCTGTGTTCCCGGGAGAGTTCCTTTTTCCCGCCTGAGTGTTAGTATGAAAAAGAAAGGGAATTTCTTCTGTTTGAACTCAAGTACTCAAGTGCGGCAAGGACCACGTGTCATTCTGGCAATGGTTCTGCGACCAAGACGTGTGCGTGAGGCGACTGGTTGAGTATGCGTGCGTCAATCATCTGAGTAATGATTTGACGGTTTTTAATGGTACTCCAGGCCCGAGGTGGTGTAATGATGGGAAATAAATACTTTATTCCCATCCGAGGAGTCATAAATAGGATCGTCGCATCATCTCCAGCCGTTGGATCCGATGCACACGGAATGGGAAGATCGGGACCGTCCATTTGAGGACTTCGAAACGACTTCTTCCCTGCTATAAAAACGAGGGAAAAGACCTTTCTTCCTTTTTGTGCTTTCAAATTCTCTATCTTTCGGATTTTCAGATTTCCAAACCTTCGAACTCTCAGGCTTCCTAGCTTCCGTTCCTCCGAACTTGCCACTTCTTTTGGTAAGGATCTGGAAACTTTTTCTTTTGATTTGGCAGTGGGTTTATTCGCCGAAGTTCCTGGTTTGAATCGTCGTTCGTCTTTGCAGCTTTTACTTCTCCCGATCGTGCTGGGCAGTGATCCAGTTACTCCTTCAACCTCCAACTACCCGAATATCAGTAAGTATTTCTACTTTGCTTTTTCCTCCCAGACCCTAGGTTGTTGGTAGTTGTTAGAGTAGAGGTTTCTGCCATTATCGCTTATGTGCATGCGTTAATAGGGCTTTGGTAGGCATGTGATTGATGTGAGTCGATAAGTAGCCTTTTTTGCATGCTTTGGCGACTTGCGTTTGGAAAGTCGTCCCTTGTTTTGCTGTTTTAGGGCATAAGCATGAACGCCTTTAGGGTGTCTTTCTTTGGAAAAGCACTTCTTTTGGTGGGCTTAGGCTCGGAGTCTGAGTCTGGTTCCTTGCTGCCCTTCAGGTGGCATGGTGCCAACCCCTCGGCAAGCTCGGTGGGAGCCTCTCCAAGCAGTTTTCGGGGAGGGTCTCCCCGACGCCTTTGATACCACTAGGGTATGACAAGGGTGCTGACTGCTTAGAGTGTTTTCTTCTTTGTTTCTTTTGTTCAGTGACAAACATCTCAAAGGTACAACTCCTCGCTGTGGTGGAGGCTGATTCTGCCCAGGAGAAGGGTTCCCCTGTCGCTGGCGCAAAGGGGAAAGGAAAGGCGAAAGTGGTCGCGGCTAGCCCACCGACCTCCAATAGTTCCATCTGGGAGATGGACCAAAAGCCGAACCTTTTCAGGAATTATGGCATGCTGGAGCTGTATTCCTCTGAGGCAGGCCTGAAGAACATCCCGGGTCTGATGTGGCACTGTCTGTCGGTGCTGGGCGAGTCAGCTAGCCAGAGTCACGAGGGCTTTGGTGCCTGGAGCTGGGCACACATAGTGTGTGGGGCGCACTTGCCCCTAAGGAGTTACTTCGCCAATTTCTGTGTGAAGGCGGGGATTGCCCCCTTCCAGTTGATTCCTCCCAGCTATAAACTCCTAGCGGGGTGGTTCATCTTTTGCAAGTCCCGGAGACTAGAAGCTCCTACCCCGGAGGAGGTGCTGTACTTTTACGGGTTGAAGTCTCAGCCTATGAGGGGTCATTCAGACAAGGTGGAGTTTTACAGGCTAGAAAGGCACCCGGACGTGATGTGCCCCACTTGTCATACCGCGAGGGTTCCAGACCTCCGGGAATACTGGTTCCTGACGACTGGTTTCCCGCTGAAGAGGGTGCCAGCCCTATCTTTGGACTTCAAAATCCCTGGTAAGCGCTCCTTCCTCTCCTTTTCAACTTTATTTCTTTGCGTTTGATTTTCCTTTTGGGAGGATCTCTAACGCTTGTATTTGATTTTTGCAGAAGTCGTTCCGCGGACGCCTCGCTGCGCGGAGATGATAAGGAGGTCCAAGTTCTACGAAGGGCTTTCTGAGGAAGAGTTGAGAGTGGAGGGACTTGTGACCTCCGAATCGTTGAGGGAGTATGGGCTACTTGCCTCCTTCCAAAACATCGAGCCAGTGAGTGGCAGGGGGCAAACTCAGGTGTCAGCTGACATCCGGGAGCAGATTGCCCTGGAGCTGTCTAAGGTGATCACCCAAGCAGCTCGGGACGAAAATACTCTATCTCCTAGTTGGGCGGAGAGGTTCCCCGACCCCCAGCCGGAGGAAGAGGAGATCGAGGCTCGCCACGCCGCGGCTTACCCTAACGAAGGGGCTCCGGGGGCTAGTACCTCCGGGAGAGGTAAGACTAGTTTTCGATTGATCCACACCCCCAGCCTGTCTGAGGTTTCCCGGACCTCTCAGATGGGGTTTGATCCCCGTTTCCTTAGGCTAGATCCGCGTAGGATACCTTTCGACAGGTATTGCGATAGGGTAGATGAGCTCCTCTGGTGTCTGAGTGACGGTAGTCTGCCAGAAGGTGTCATCATGGTTGACCCTTCTTCTCTCAGCATGTCAATCCCGGACTTCAAGGAGTACGGGAGCTTCCTGGAGCAGGAAGCGATGTTTTGTTTTGCTCGGGGAAGGCCATCCACGTTTCTCGTGCATGGTCATCCCTTTCAAACTTTTCTTTTTCTTGTTTCTTGTTCCCTGCTGGCGGGCTTGCTTGTGCTTTTATGTTGTTGATTGTCTTGTCTTCCGCTTATCTTCTTTCTCATTGCTTGTTGGTTCGTTAACCTTGCTTTGTACGTTTCTTGCAGAGTATCCAGAAGCCAAGATGTTGGGGAGGGTTACTTTACTCATTAAGAAGGCTGCCACCAGCCAAGATCCGTCCACGGGGAAAGGACGGAAGACCAAGGCTGGTAGGGGAGGTAAAGCTGCCTCCCCCAAGAAGACAAGTGGCGAGGCGCAAGCGTCTCCGAGGGTAGAGAAGTCCCCTGCTGACGGGCCTTCCGAGACTATGATGGTCTCGAGTAACAGCAGCGACGGGGAAGGGCTTGTGTTCCCTGTGAGGACAACTGGGGTGAGCAAGCATCCCGGAGAAGATGCTGAGGGCGCTAAGAACAAATGCCTTAGACACTCTTCTCCCGGTCGAAGGCAACAACCACAGCAACGACAGCAACCACAACTACAACAACAGCAGCAACAAGAACAAGAGAGACAATCACCAATGCCGCAGCAGCAGCAACAACAACATCCAAACCAGCAGCAGCAACAAGGGCAATTACTTCTGCTGCCGCAGCAGCAAAAGCAACAGACCGGGGCCTTAATACCCCGTCTGCCTCCTCCTCCAGCCCAAAGGGGGTCCACCCTTCCGGGGTCTCCTTCTTCTCAGACAACCAATCTTCCCCTGCCTGGCCTGAAGTTCCACTTTCCGCGGAAGCCAACCAGTTTCCCCGCTGCTCTCCTGGAGGGTGTAAGACGGGCCGATAGTTTTTTGAAGAGGCGGTTAGAGGCGGAGAAGGCTGTTACTCAGGGAAGGGCAGATAACTTGTCTGCCGTGAAGAGAGCTGAGCTGGCCGAGGGGGTGAGATCCCTTCACCCGGCCGGAGCGGTTTTGGATGGTCCAGCCTTGGAGAAGAGGCTGGTGCCTAGGCTCGGACGTGCATTGGCGCCGTTCGGAGCTGAGATGATGGAGGACATGGCCCTGACCTTATGCGAGCTCAATTCTGAGAAATGGGCCATCAGTAGCAGTAAGGATCCGCTGTTACTGACACACGCTGTGAAGCAGCAACTATCCAGGGTAAGCCGTTAGTTGTTATTTTTTGGGATCATCTGTCTTTTTGTCCGGCTTTAGCTCTTTCTGTTGTCTTTCCTTGCAGGCCTCCATGATCGCGGAACGCTCGTTCCGGGAGGTTGGTGCAGTTCTGGTTCAACTGGAGGAGAGCCAGCTGGCTCGCCAGGCCTTGGAGGCGGAGAAGCAGAAACTGACCCAACAGGCCTTGGAGGCCTCGGAGAAGATTGATCAAGCCCGGCGCACGACTGAGGAAGAGGCGGACAAGAAATATCTTGCCAAATATCAAGAGTACCGGGCCAAGGCAGAGAATGAGTTTAGACAGCGGTCGGATGGGATGAAGGCCGAAAACTCTAAGCTCCGGGAAGAGCTGTCCCAAGCTAAGGTGGAGAAGGATACCCTGGAAGCTCGCTTGCAATCAAAAAATGATCTCCTCCTGAAGCAGCAAGAGGAATATTCCACTCTTCAGAGTAAGCTGCACGGGGAGGAGCAACTCCATCAGAGGAGCAGGGATCTCGTGTCTATGCTGCAGTTGGGGCTCGCCGAGAAGGATAAAGAGATCGGGGCCTTACAATTCACTGCCAGGGGGCATGTGACCGAGAAGCAATCCGTGCTGAGCCAAAATAGGGAACAGCGCAAGGAGATTGATTCTCTTAAGGGGGAGCGTGATGCCTCCAAGGCCGAATTGGAAAAATTGAGGGCTCAACTAACTGTCGCGGAGGCACAGCTGGCAACCTCCGAGGCGGAGCGCTTGAAGGAGAAGGAGGATGCTGAGGTGATACTGAACAGGACGATTAATATATCGCATGTGGTCCTCATGCATCAACTCTGGAAAGTGAACCCGGAGGTATTAGGCTATCTGGGAGATGATGCCGAAGCCATGAGGGAGAAGCTACTCGTGTGGGATTAGGGCCCAGAGGCGTACGTCCAAACTTACAACATTGACGAACGTGCTGGAGCTCCTGAGGTGGGAGATCCCGGAGAGGCAGGGACCTCTGAACCTTCTCATGACAAAGTTCCGCCTTCCAATGAGCCAACTCCGCCAGCCTCAGTTGAAACCGATGCTCCCGAAGCTGCGGTCGTGGAAGCTGTAGTTACCCCCAATGCTTGAAGGGGTTTTATCTTTAATTATTTTTTATTTTGAGTTTTTCATTGCGGACATTTTTTCCATAATCATAGCATTCTCCTTTCTTTTCTGCTGAGTTCTTTATTTATCTTTGCGCTTAGGATAGACATTTATACGGTAGAAACTGTTGTAGGGGCGTATGGGGTTTTGGTTCCAACGGCCAAAACCTATGCACTTCCCACTTGAAGCTTTAACGGATGATGTCTTTTCCCACGTAGTTTCTAGGTTACGAAGGTTTCCTGGTTCCAACGGCCAGGCTCCTTTCACCGTATTTTAGCTTTCCTGAGGCAAATAGCCAATCCCGAGACTTGTAGTTATACTGTTCGCTGGGATTGCTAAGGTGAGTCGTTCCATTGTTTGGAACGGGAGTTCTTTCGGTGAGCGTCGCTAGACTCAAGGTTAGATCTTTGCGAAGCAAAACTAACTGTTGTTGCGAACCTCATGGTGGCTGACTTCAGGGACCTGGCATGGAGCCCTGCGAGGCAAGGCTCATTGCTGTCGGGGAAATCGCCACGCCCACCAGGTGTGATCCTGGAGCAGGGGCTTTGCGAAGCAAGGCCGGCTGTGAGTGGGGGATCGAGCATGTCTGCTTCTGGAGCTGAAACTTGCAATGGCCATGGAGCTTGCCATGCACTATTTTGTGAGATCCGGAGTTGGAGCCTGCGAAGCAAGGCTTACAACGGTCGCGGATCATGCCATCTTTTGCCTCGCGGGACCCGGAGCTGGAGCTTGCGATGCAGAGCTTTACAGCGATCACGGGTCTTGCCATCTTTTGCCTTGCGGGACCCGGAGCTGGAGCTTGCGAAGCATAGCTCTACAGTGCTCGCGGATCTTGCCATCTTTCGTCTTCCGAGACCCGGAGCTGGAGCTTGCGAAGCAAAGCTCTACAGCGATCGCGGAGAATTCTGGAAAGGACTTGTTAGGGAGTTGGGGGTGTTTTGGCGTAGCTCTATGAACGTGCCTCAACCCCCAGTCCCGTCCATCGCTGGGCTACACAGGAGATAATTTTCATGATACATAATGGCAGGCATTTCCATGGCAATTTTCACATAAGCACATAATGCACATATGACACGTAATGCAAGCATGTTCATGGCAACAAATAAACCTAAGCTTAACAATTTAAACATTTCAAGCAATTTAAAAATTTCAAACACAATGCTAGCACATAAGTGGTGTTCTGTGTACGTTTTGTTCAAGGGGCGTATGGCTATGCCTTAGCCATGTATACCCCCCAAGTGAGCGTGGGGTCCGGACGTCTCCGGACCGCGTGGTCACTTGTTAAAACGCAGCTTTGAACACAGGGATAAAAAGTGCAGTAAAAGCGGAGTGAATCTCTCCGTGTTTCATTAAATTAGCCTGCTAGGCGTGAGTTTTACAACAGGGAGGATTATTTCCACATTTTTCACTTTTGCTAATTTCACCGAGGACTTCCGACTGGATGGTCCGGGGCCTATTGGTAGTAACGGCGGAGGTGCTCCGCGTTCCAGGCGCGCGGGACTTTAGATCCGTCGAGTCTCTTTAAGTGTTACGTCCCATGGCCCACTTTTTCTTGGACTTCGTAGGGGCCTTCCCAGTTGGGCCCGAGGACTCCTACTCCCGGATCCTGCGTAGCAGGAAATACTCTCCGTAGGACAAGATCCCCAACTTCGAATGTACGGCTCTGGACTCTCGTGTTAAAGTGTCGGGCTATCTTGCCTTGGTACATTTTTAGTTGGACCTGCGACTGCTCCCGGAGCTCTTCGATCATGCCCAGGGACTCCTGGAGAAGGGCATGGTTCCGGGTAGGATCGTAGGTATCTTGCCTGTGAGAGGGGATCATAGCTTCTACTGGGATGACGGCCTCGCAACCGAAGGTCATGGAATAAGGCGTGTGCCCCGTCGAAGTTCTCTCTGTTGTGCGATAGGCCCAAAGTACTCGCGGAAGTTCTTCCGGCCAGTGAGCCTTGCAGGCTTGGAGTTTTTTCTTCAACGTGGTCTTTAATATTTTGTTTACAGCTTCCACTTGCCCATTAGCCTGGGGTCTGGCGACTGTGGAAAAGCTTTTGATAATTCCATGCGAAGCACAGAAGTTCGTGAAGTGTTCACTGTCAAACTGCTTTCCGTTGTCGGACACAATTTTCCGTGGAAGCCCAAAACGACACACTATATTCCTGATAACAAAATCCAGTGCTTTTTTAGATGTGACCGTGTTCATAGGTTCAGCTTCAGCCCATTTGGTGAAGTAGTCTACCGCGACTATGGCGTACTTCACTCCACCCTTTCCAGTTGGGAGGGAACCTACTAGGTCAATGCCCCAAACGGCGAACGGCCAGGGGCTGGTCATTAGGGTAATTTTTGTAGGCGGCGCTTGCGGAACCTTGGTGTACCTATGGCACTGCTCACATTTCCTGACATAATCCACACAATCCTTCTTCATGGTGGGCCAGAAGTATCCTTGTCGAAGGATCTTTTTGGAGAGGCTCAGCCCGGAGGTATGATCGCCACAGAAGCCTCCGTGAATCTCATGGATGATGGTGCTGACTTCGGTTCCGGCAACACACCTAAGGAAGGGTATGGACAACCCCCTGCGGTAAAGCTTTCCATCCATAACTACGTATCGGGGAGCTTGATATTGGAGCTTCCTTGCGTCAGCTTTATCAGTGGGGAGCTCTCCGGTGGTGAGAAATCTGAGGATGGGTCCTATCCAGGAGTGGGAATGGTCGATGATGGCGTTTATCCTTCGTGTCTCAGTACTGGGGGCTTCTAAGTGCCCGATGGGGACTAAGCCATACTGTTCAATCTCCGGGTCCGTTGCAAGCTTGGCCAGCGTGTCCGTGAGTGAGTTCTGGTCCCGGGGGACCTGGCGGATTTGGTAGCCTTTGAAATGCTGCAGTAGGTCGCGGGAGAGAGACACGTAGGCAGCCATCCTTTTGCCTTTCGTCTGGTATTCCCCGGATATTTGGTTTACCACAAGTAGGGAGTCGCTGCACACTTCGATTTTTTGGGCTCCGACTTCTCTGGCCAGTCGTAACCCAGCTAACATGGCTTCGTGTTCTGCCTCGTTGTTGGATGCTGGGAACGCGAAACGGATGGTGCTCTGGAGCTGATGCCCTTGGGGAGATATCAGGATGACCCCCGCTCCAGCTCCTTTTTCATTTGAGGCTCCGTCTACGTAGACCTTCCAGGTGGGAAGTTCCGGGACAGGATCTTCCGGGAGGTCATTCATTCCCGAGCATTCCACAATAAAGTCCGCGAGAGCTTGACCTTTTATGGAAACACGTGGTTGGTAGTGGACGTCGAACTGGCTCAGTTCCATGGCCCACTTAAGCAATCTGCCAGAAGACTCGGGCTTCTGCAGGACTTGTCGGAGAGGGTGGTTGGTGAGTACTTTGATGGTGTGCGCCTGGAAATATGGCCTCAGCTTCCGTGAAGCGATCAGCAAGCAGAGGGAGAGTTTCTCGATCATCGAATATCTGGACTCGGCGTCCAATAACCTCTTGCTTATGTAATACACAGGGAGCTGGATACGGCCATCTTCCCGGACGAGAGCGGCACTCACTGCATGCTCAGTCACAGCTAAGTATAAGAACAACGCCTCTCCTTCGACAGGTTTGGACAGAATGGGAGCTCGGGTTAAATGTTCTTTGAGGTGTTGGAAGGCTGCTTCGCATTCGGGGGTCCACTCGAACTTCTTGTTTCCTCGCAACACATTGAAGAAGGGGATACACTTGTCAGTGGCCTTGGATACGAAGCGGCTGAGAGCAGCTATCCTTCCGGTAACGCTCTGGACATCCTTATGTTTCCGGGGGGAAGGCATATCTATGAACGCCTTTATTTTCTCAGGGTTGGCTTCCACTCCGCGGGAGCTGACAATGAAACCGAGGAACTTCCCAGATGAGACCCAGAAAGTACATTTCTTTGGATTTAATTTCATCCCGTACTTTCGGATCACGGCGAAAGCTTCCTCAAGGTCGTCACTGTGGTCCCCGGAGGACTTGGACTTTACCAACATGTCGTCCACGTACACCTCCATGTTCCTCCCCAGTTGGTCCTTGAACATTCTGTTTACCAGACGCTGGTACGTCGCCCCAGCATTCTTCAAACCGAAAGGCATGACCACGTAACAGTAGATACCCTTGTCCGTGAGGAAGCTGGTGTGTTCCTGGTCCGCGACATGCATCTTGATCTGGTTGTATCCGGAGTACGCATCCATGAAGGATAAGAGTTCGTACCCCGAAGTAGCGTCTACCATCTGATCGATTCGCGGGAGAGGGAAACAATCTTTCGGGCAGGCCTTGTTTAGGTCCGTGAAGTCAATGCACATTCTCCAGGACCCATCGGGTTTCGGGACCAGAACTGGGTTGGCCAACCACACGGGATAGTGCGACTCCTGGAGAAAGCCTATGGACATCAATTTGTCCACTTCAGCTTTGACGGCTTCGGCTCTTACTGGGTCCAGCGGCCTCCTCTTTTGGCGAATCGGAGTCGCAGATGGGTCTATGTTGAGTGCGTGGCACGCAACATTGGGATTAATCCCCGTCATATCAGCGTGGCACCATGCCAGGATATCCTGATTATCCTTCACAGTGGCCACGATCTTATCTCGAACGGCCGACGGCAGGTTTTTCCCCACCTGAATGACCTTGGTGGGTTCTCCCGGGTTGAGGATCACCTCTTCGACTTCCTCCATCGGCTCTATTGCTTTCTCGATTCCCACTCTTGGGTCGAGTTCGTCAAAGTATGCCTCCTGAGCACCCCCAGTTTCTGGCAATTCTTCCGCCAAAGGAATGGTAGCAAACGTCTCTTGGACCGTGTAGACGGATCGGACGGAGACGTTATAACAGCTCCGTGCACTTCTTTGGTCTCCTCGGAGGGTGCCAATACGCCCATCGTCGCATGGAAACTTAAAACATAAGTGGCGTATCGAGGTTATGGCCCCACAATCGATCAGGACCGGTCGGCCTAAGATGGCATTATACGCCGTGGGGCAGTCGACCACCACGAATGTGCTATGCTTGAAGGCACAAGCGTCGCTTTCTCCTCTGAGGGTGACTGGCAGTTGAATTTTGCCTAATGGAATGAGTGCGTCCCCATTGAAACCTTGAAGCTAGATGGGGCATGGGGCCAGGTCTGTCTCGGTCAATCCGATCGCGTGGAAGGCCGCTTTGAAGAGGATGTTCACGGAGCTTCCGTTATCGACCAAGATCCGTGAGACCTTCTTATTGGCAATCTGGGCTTCCACCACGAGGGGATCATTGTGGGGGAAGTGCACATGTCGAGCATCGTCCTCCGTGAAGGTGATGGGAAGATCCATCATTCGGGGACGTTGAGCAGGTGATTGAACCAAGGCGCACATCTCCTCGGCGTGCTCTAACTCCCTCAAGTACCTCTTCTGGAGTTGCGGGTGCTTCCGGCAAGGTGTGGTCCTCCGGAAATGGTGGCGACGTGTCCATCAACGGGTGGCGGAGCAAGGCCGGGCGGATATGGGTTGCCTGGTCCTGGAGCCAACAAGGCAATGGGCGCCGGAGCGGGTGGAGCAGGAAGTGCGGGGAACTGGGACCCGGGAGCTTGGGGGTGACCGGCTCCAGGAGCGCTAGCGGCCCCCCTCTGTCCCGAGGAATATGCAGCTCCGTGAACTATCCCCTGTCCGGGATAGATAATGGGTATCCTCACCCACTGACCGAGGTGTCCCGCTCTTGCCAGGGACTCGATCTCATCCTTCAGCTGAAGGCACTCATTTTTGGAGTGCCCCACGTCTCCGTGGAACTCACACCTCTTATTGGAGTCTCGCGGACGCCTTCCTCCGTGAGACACTTTCGGGGGCTTCCTGTAGTTGACCATATTACAGGTCGCCTGATAGACATTCTCTCGCGAGTCTATCAAACTGGTATATTCCGTGAACTTGGGCTCATAGTCCTTCCGAGGTTTCTTTGAATGGTCTCCCCGGTTGGAGTTTCTTCCGCTTCGTTTGCTCCGCGATAGGCTCAAATTTCGTTCTGGGGCTTCCGCTTGCGGCTGCGGCATGCCAGGAGCGATACTACATCCGGTTTGTACTGCTCCGTACCCAGAGAAATGGATTTGACTCGGCGTCTGAGCAGACGCGGAAGGCCCATACACACTTGGAGTGAATCGGGCTCCTGGGAGCGTGAGGGCTGGTGCGGGAGCTTGCGAAGCAAAGTTCGGCGCAGTCACGGAAGGCGTTGGAGCCGGGGGAACTCCAAAGGCCTGCTGGTAGGCATCCTCAAGGTTGATGATTCCCTGAGCTTTTGACATGAATTCGGACAGCGTTTCTGACCGTCTCCTTTGCATTTCCCCCCATAGCAGGGAGCCGACAGTAAGGCCCGATTGAAGGGCGATCAGCTTCATCTCATCGCTGACCTTGGTTTTTGCAGCAGCTTCCATCATTCTCTGAATGAAAGCTTTGAGGTTCTCAGTGGGTTGCTGCTTGATGTTGGTTAAGGAACCAACTTCCATGTCGTGGTCGCGGGCAGCAATAAACTGCCTCCTAAACGCGGACTGTAGCTCCTTCCAACTGTGGATTGATCCGGGAGCTAATCTTTTCCACCAGTCCTCCGCGGACTTGGTAAGGGTGAGTGAGAAGCACATGCATTTGGCGTCCTCACTGACACGCGCCACTTGCATCATTTTATTGTATTTAGCTAGGTGGGTACGCGGGTCTGTCCTCCCATCATATAATTCTATGTGAGGCATTTTGAAGTTATCCGGGAGGGACGTTTCCGCGATCCTCCTAATACATGGTTCCGGGTCTTCCTCCTCAGAGTCTGACAGGGCCCCACTTTGCTTCCGGACCAGCTTGGTCAAGGCAGCAATCTGTTCCTCGAGCCTCTTCGTATCACTTTCCGGGAGGTCACGTCCCCGGAGCTTGTCATTAATATGATTTCGGAGGTCATCTCCGCGAGGCCGGGCCTTTTCTCCTTTGGCCTTTTCATACTTGGCCTCCAACCTTCTTCTTAGGTCAACCGTGGACCAGCTATCTTCGGAGTACGAGTTCGCAGCCCGACCGTCCTGGTTGACGGAATCACTGGGGCGGTTGTTCCTTCCCCTAGGCCTGGGTGCCTTAGCACCGGGCCCTTTAGGCACAGAGTGCCCCCTTGGGGCTGAAGGACGTCTGGGCTTAGGAGCGCCAGAGACCTTCTACGCGCGGGGGGGGCAGTCGGCCTGGTGATTCACGCCTTTAGGAGGTGCAGGGGCGTCAACGCGAACAGGCTCTCCAACTTTTTCTTTGCCCTTGTTAGGGGCGGCTTTGGATGGTCCAGCAGCGGCTGGATCCGGCATGGGGGCATCAGCACCACCTAGAACAGAGGCATCCTCGTCCGAGTCGCCTAGATCTCCGAACTTACTTTGGAGGCGCTCCATCATGCGTTGCATTCTTTCGGAGACGCGCTCCTGCTCAGCAAGCTTGGCCTTAGTGGCCACCAGTTCTTCGGCTACTTGGACCAGTTCTGGGTCCTTCTCATAGTAGCAGCCGTCCTTGTAATAACCGTCTTGGACATACTCTTCTTCGTCTTCTAAGTATGTTGTATCTTCGGTACTGACCCGATCCTGGCGGGATGTCGGGTCTTCACCTTGGTAGTCCAAGGGTTCGCTTTGCACCACATCTTCCATCACGGTATCGGGGTTGACCGTAGCATTTTTTTCAACAGCGGATTTTCTCGTAGTCACCATCTCTTTAGCACGAAGTGAATACAAAAAACGTACACAGAAAAAGAGCAGACTAACAACTTCCTACTGCTCTCAATGAAAGCACCAAAATGTTTACCGAGTTTTTCGGAAACGAATAACTAACAGAATAATAAAAATATAAGAACTGTAGAAATGCTGAAATGTAACTAAACAAACAGTGTTTTTACGTGGTTCAGGCGTTAACAAGCCCTAGTCCACGAGTCGATGTTATTATACTTGGAAAAGGTTACAGTAAGATGGCTGGTGCACAAGAACTTCACACACTCACAGTGTTTCTCTCGGGTTCTCTTGACGAAGACGAAGCTAGAGAGATTTTAGTAGAGTTTTTTGCTATCTGATTTGTTCGTCCCTCTCCTTGTAAAATGAAGGGGTCTTTATAGCTAGGGTTTCGGATTAGGGTTTTTCTCTACGTAAATGAGTCTTAATTACACCAGCCATAAATAGGGGATACAATTACTGTAGTAGCATGGCTACAAGACTCTATATGGGTATATTTACGTGAAAGTATGGGGAATACACAAAGTCAGCCGTCTTTCCCAAGTTGTCAGCGGAACAGTAGGCGAAAAGGTACCCTTAGGCGTGCTGGGATGTGTGCGGCTTTGACCTGACGGGCGTGTCAGGCGGGATCCTGTGTCAGACGGATATCGTTCCAAATATGCCTTCTCCCGGACTCGACCGTTCGGTTTTGTTCTGTGCGAGGCACGGAACTGTTTCTGCGGGGACCACTCGAAGAGCCTCTCCTGGAAGGGGCCTCCTCGAGGGGTATCCTTCGGGAGTCCGGGAGAGTCGACGAGTTTCTGTGTTGTGCTTGCTTGGAAGAGTAATCCGGATACTAAACAGGAGAGGCGAAGCCTTTCTGTCCATCCACGAACTCTGGTCACCTACCGTGAAAGACATCGATAATTCTGCTTCCCCGAGGACATCAATCTAAACGCTATCCGGAAATCTGGATAACAAGTTGGTCCGTTATTAAAATCACAGGTTATTACAGTCATTTCTCGAAAATACCCCCAACCGAAGCAGTCGGGCAGGCCAAACATGTACGCGTCGCTTCACGCTCTCCGTACTCATGGCTGGTTGACTCAATCTTTGCCCTTACCTGCAACACAGAGCACCCGTGAGCCGAAGCCCAGCAAGAAAACTCATACAGTACATAACATATGCGATTTATAAAGTTAACATATAAGATAATCCACAGATAACCAAGTATTCCATTAGACTAAACAAACACGGCCATGCCGTCCCAGAGGCCTTGCCAAAGCCTGGGGTCTCGGTCTCCACCGAAAGGATATCACATGTATCCATGGGGTCCCACCCTGACTAGAAGCACTTCACGTGCTAAGTGTTATCTAACGCCCTACTTCCTTAGAGCCGTTACTAAGTGAGTTTTTAAGACAAAACAGTGTGCAATGAACTCGCTAACTGAGGTTTTGAAACAAAAGTGTGACTAATTAAAAGTTAAGGCTGTAATCCTTGAAAATGCGTCGTTTCATTAAAACTTCTATTATTAAACATTTGGGATCCCAAAATAAGGTTTGAAAACTAATTACATTTTTTAAATAAGGTTACAGTTAAGAAATCATAAAATCATAGATTATTACAGCCATTTTCGAATAAACCCCCAACCAAAGCAGTTGGGCAGGCCAAACATGTACGCGTCGCTTCACGCTCTCCGTACTCATGGTTGGTTGACTCAGCCATTGCCCTTACCTGCAACACAGAGCACCCGTGAGCCGAAGCCCAGCAAGAAAACTCATGCAGAACATAACATATGCAATGTATACAGTTTATCATAACAGATAATCCACAAATAAACAAGTCAATCATTAGACGAAGCAAACACGGCCACGCCGCCCCAGAGCCTTACCGAAGCCTGGGGTATCGGTTCTCACCGCGAGGATAACTCATGTATCCCTTGGGTCCCACCCTGAATGCAGCATAACACATGTATCCACCGGGCCCCGCCCTGACTATAGCATCCCATGCCCTAACCTTGGGTGTTATAGTTTTCTTACCTTTCCAATCAATAGCTTAGATCACCTGACTCCTTGAGCACGATCCCACCCGAGCCTTACCGCACACCTAGGCACAAACATAGGTCAAAGTCAACACCGAACCCCAAGTCCGAATACCTAGCCTCGGGACCAATCCCGAGCCCCTGGGAAGCCCCAAATCCCCAAAACAAAGTGGCGGAAACAAGCCCCGAACCCTAGGTCAAAATCCCTCATCAAAAACCCAAAAATTTACCTCTGTGCTCTAAAGAGGGCGCTGTAGCGCTACAAGAAGAACACCCCTCCAGAAACAGGGACTAGCGCTACAGCGCTCACTGACTAGCGCTGTAGTGCTAGTTGCAGCCCAGCAGAACCCGAAAATCGCATCTTGCGATTTCCTTCAACCAATTCAACCCCAAACTTGCCCAAACCTTTTCCAAGACCAAAAACAAACTTATACACACCTCACACTCATCCCAAGCATCCCAAGAACTCAATCCCAAGCTCAAGCAACCCAACAACTCAAAATCTACCATGAACAACCCTAAACCAGAAATTCAAGTAAACCACAAAGATAGAGTCATAGAAATCATACCATTAATGCAATTTCGACCTTGATTCAACCCTAAGCCTCCTTAGCTTGATCATCATCAAAGCTTGACCTGCTTTTCCCCAAAAGTCCCATCCATTTAGCTCAAAAACACAGCTCAAAACCAGTAAAGCCCTAAAACTTAAATCCTCAAGAACTTACCTCAAGAGTTGATGTGTTCTTGCCAAATCTTCAAGTCTAACCCAAGATCCTTGATGCTCAGCCTATCCTTGCTCTCCACTGAGCTTTGCCCCAAGAAATTTGAAGAGAAGAGGTGCTAGAACCCCAAACCGATCCCTTCAAAACCCATCTGTTTTTCTCTCTTTCTTTCTTTCTTTTTCTTTCTTTCTTTTCAGCCTATACTCTTTTCTACAAAATCCACTAAGTGTATAAAGCCTCATTTAACCTATCTCAAAGCCAAATGACCAAAATGCCCTTCCCATTAATTCTAAATCCTTTTGTCCAAGTAGGGCCATTTTAGTCATTTTACCCAATTCCCGCTAATCCTCAAGCGTCTCTAATATTTTCCCATTGCTTTCCAACACCTGATAAACCACCAATTAAATATTCCCCATCATCAAAATAAATCTCAATCTATTCTCTGAATTCCTGCTTATACCCCCAGGCTCGCCCCGAGCCGGGTATAAATTTCCGTCAACACTTTCCGCTAGCTTGCTCACTGGGATCGCCTCGAGTCACAAAGCACAGATACATCCACATACCACTGTGGCCTCAACAATCAACACATATCAATACAGTTACGCCCAATCATGGCCAAAATTACAATTATGCCCTTCTAACACGATCTGGGCCTACATGCATACTAACATACATAGTCATGCATCTCAGATAAACAAATAGTCATATAACATGCTTTAAATCATAACCATGCATTTAAATCATTAAAATCACACATAAATCCCATCATGCCCTCCTAGCACGCTAATCAAGGCCCTTAAGCCTTATTAGCGAATTTGGGTCATTACAACTATCCCCTCCTCATAAAAATTTCGTCCTCGAAATTTATCCAACATATCAGTCTGTAAACCCGCAACTCTGACCATACTTCCCAAGGCCCACCGCCTTTACTTTACTTTTTTAACAACACTCTCACAAGAGTAACAATCTCGCCTCTCAAGATTTTGTCTAATAGCCATGCTCCCGATAGCTTCTTGTTTACACCGCAACCCTGCTGAAACCTCAGGGTCTGCCTAGATTACAATGACCAATTCATTGTCTTCTCGATAGCCAATTCATTGACCAATTCATCACCTCTACTAGGTGGGATCAGCTTGTAGGCCCCGCTGGCCTAACCCTTAGTACAACTTCATAATTTCATGTTGAAATAAGAGTCAGAACTCTCCCTTCTTTCTCTGAACACCTTACAGATCCTCGTCTGTTATTACGTAGAGTTACAAATCTTTCCTTCCAGAACTTTATTTCCTCAACATTTAACAATTTACCAGCTCTTTATTCTTTCAAATAGGCAGACATCCCTGCCTTGAGAAGTTTCAACGACCTCTTTGGCTTTCTCTCCGAACTAAAGCCAAACCGTAGTATTCACTATGTGTTACATTAACAAGACACCAACAATTGCCACCACGACTAACTCGTCAGGGATTACACTTCCCTTAATACCTCAAGTATTCGCCTACTCAGCGCTTAATTCTTTAAGATCTTTGATAACTTTCAGACTGCCATTCCACTTGCAATCAACTGATAATTCCAGGTTCCCACCCTGTTCTTTTTCGTTCTCTAGACCCATTCCAAAATTTAAAATACCATAAGGCCTCAATTCAGTATCATCGACGTTCTATCTCGAAACCAGTTCACTTGACCCAACAACATTAACTCCCTCAACTGAGTTAAAACTTTTCATGTCCAAACAATTTACTCAGGGTATAAAGTGGTCTATTCCCATGATACACTACCACATCACCTAACCCCTCAGGGTCCAAAGGAAAACGCTATATTCCGGCACCCGCTCGACCCTCCCGGTACGACGTACCCTAGGAGGTGGAATAATGTCCATTCAGAATTCTCATTCATAAACCAAATCTAATTGGATCCTTCATCCATTCCTGGTATCCTAACTTGTACCACCTTAGCAGGGTTCTTCCCTGCTTCGACCCAAGCCGACACTTCGGATTCCATAGCTCAGTGACCCTCACCAGCTAATCAAACCTACTAACGTTACGCCAATCTCAGTCGTTGCCTTATATCCTCCATCACAATCTATGGCGTTATTCCCTGACTGATACTCGCCTCACAGCTAGGAGCTCCGCCTCTAATTATATCTCCCCTCGCTCAATCGAGGATTTCAAGCACTGGTCGTCCGTCTGCTACTTTTCACCGCATCTGGGTCTCAACGTAAACCTTCTTACTAATACCCAACACTCAAGTACCTCATCATAGACCAAGTCCTTTATGCCACCACTCTTAACTTAGCCATAACACACACACATTCCAGCATTCCCAGATATTAATCAATTCT
Source organism: Humulus lupulus (assembly GCF_963169125.1). Lineage (NCBI taxonomy): Eukaryota > Viridiplantae > Streptophyta > Magnoliopsida > Rosales > Cannabaceae > Humulus > Humulus lupulus. The sequence goes on from NC_084801.1 coordinate 76,827,299, forward strand.
TACCTTGTCTTCTGAATTTCTTTCTGATTCAACACACTCAGTCCGTCTAACCTCAAGTTTTGCTGTTCTTCTCATCTCTGATGTAGCTGTCCCCGGAGATGCTTGTGCAATAGATGACGCGCTTACCAGCCTCGTTATGCCTTCAATTTTTCAGACGTTCTTCATTAGCTTCTTTGCGGCTTCAGATCAATTCTTCTCTTACCTGTCCTTTCCCCTTGTAGCTCTAATCTGAGCATTCCTGACGATGCTCAACTAACACTCCGTAGAACCTTACCTGAGACTCTGCCTTCTGGGTACTAACGTCTTCAGCATAGTTATCAGTTGCTCACCATTTCCGTCTGGGAGTAATCCACATGCACTGCTCATGAGCTTGAAGGGGACTTGCCCATACCATTCACGCATTCTCCGCCTAAAGAACTTACCTGTGCTGCTGCAGCTTGAACCGTTCCAGAATCCTTGTTACCAATTCCTCACACCCTACCCGGTGCAACCTAATCAATTCACGAAAAGTCTTTATCCTTGGTTTCCAACTGGTAATAACCAGGTCGTAGATCAACTCTTGGGGACATCGTCCCATCTTGTATCCAACATTGTGCTTTTCGTCCTAACCCGACGATATTAGCAATCCTCACTGTACAACACACTAGCTGCACCAGGCTCAGATTCCTTCGATTGCTCCAATAGACTTTCTGTCGGACAAACCGTCTTTTACAACATTCCTTATACCAATCCTATCCGTAGTCTGACCTTGAAGTATCCCCTAAATCTTTCTTTACATACCCACGCAATTTTCCCACTGATCAGCTCCGTCTCCTTTACGTACTCCAGATGATATCCTCAACAATCCATCTGCCAGAGTTTCTAATTCCTTCTCAATAAGTATCACTGTCCTCAGCCTCTCGAATGGCACCATTGAGGCACCCTCTCTATGTCCATCACCCTCTCGGAGCATTCGCAACACCGAATCCTTCCAGTTCGCTACATGACCAAAGCATAAGCTCGTCAGTTAAATACTCACCCTTGAGGACTCAGCCTAGAACTTTGAATGTATCGCTGCACTCTGGTTCTCCGTTCCCTCACCATGGGAAATCCATCCCAACATATCGAGTCATTCTATGCAGAAGTCCTCACCTGACCTCCTCTCAGGTGGCATCCTCTCCCCCAAGCGCATACTAACTAACCTCCCTGGTTCCTGTCGCCAGCTCGACAACCACCTTAGCAATCAAGCTTCTTTCAAATCTCAAATTAGGTGCCCAAGCACTGTCTGGGGTCCTTCTACCTCAACAATCGTGAATCCAACCCTGATGCGTTCTATCAAATAACAGTACCATCCTTTCACCCAGACCTCTCCCCTTTCTTGGCAATTCCAGAAGCCACAACCCTATCCGGGGTTCTTTTAACTTGAATGTCCCGAATCTATCTTTACTAATTCCATCAAAGGAAGCACTGCCCTTGCGGCTCTAGCACTCATGTTCTAATCATCAACCATCAGTTCCTCGACATCATGGCCTTCTCCGCCATCCACATACATACGATAATTCCTCATATCACGGCGGCCCAAATTCCCTAGACTATTCCAGATCTCATATCCTTAAATGGGTCGCCATCCAATTCCGGATACATCCATCAGTATAAATTCCCAAATGAATTATCCAATTCACCAAACCCATTGATTCAGTACCTCGTCCCGAGCACCAAATCCAGGCATCTCTCTGCTTCAACATTTAATACAACCCTCTAATCAGGATCTCTCATCCTCTTAGCCAAGGGTGGAACTAACTCTACCCGTCTATTGATCAACTCCTTGTCAGTCCTAACTCTCCTCAAAACCCGAGGATAACATCCTTTAAGCCTTTCATATAATACCCTTATCCGTCCGTACCTCACAGTAAACCAACACCGATAACCTTACCGTTAAAACATCGAAATCAGCTATTTCCCCAGAGAAATCCACTGTTCTTCTATCCCATCTCAACTAACAAACCCCACAGCCTACTCACACACTAGTGACTTTCTGCTGCTACTAACAGGGATAACTGGAGATCTCAACTCCAACTTATATCTAGAATTCCCCCTTTCAATCCAATACCAGATTCACAAACCCTTCTAGGAACCAACAACACGAGTTCACCCGTCAAAACCGACCAACTCCTGAACTCTGTGGTTCATACTCTGAACCAAACCACCACTAGGTCCAAATATCCACAGGTATAATGCACACACAAGCATATACAAGTTCAAATCCACAATGATATACATTTAGCTACCAGATTTATCACCACTAAGTATATCCATGCTCATCATGCTTCATACAAGCCAATATACAGATATAACATATGAATTTAATCCAGAAAATTAATCACATACACTCAATATGCGAACCATTATGCTAATATTCATCCATATGCATAATAGTATTATTCAGCATGCATCAATCTCAACATGCAATAATCAAGGGCCCAGCCCAACAGCATCTCATGCATATGTCATCTCATTCCTCATGCTCCATATAAAATAAGCAGGCAAACAGGGCATTCAAACATATATTCAGACATGTCAATTAATCATACCAACCAACCCTGAGTCGAGCTTGTCACTCACAACGAGCGTACATGTTCGGTCGATCTCCAGAACCAATAAACCTTGGCTCGCTCTGATACCAAGTTGTAACGCCCTACTTCCTTAGAGCCATTACTAAGTGAGTTTTTAAGACAAAACAGTGGGCAATGAACTCGCTTACCGAGGTTTTGAAACAAAAGTGTGACTAATTAAAAGTTAAGGCTGTAATCTTTGAAAATGCGTCGTTTCATTAAAACTTCTATTATTAAACATTTGGGATCCCAAAATAAGGTTTGAAAACTAATTACATTTTTGAAATAAGGTTACAGTTAAGAAATCATAAAATCATAGATTATTACAGCCATTTTCGAATAAACCCCCAACCAAAGCAGTCGGGCAGGCCAAACATGTACGCGTCGCTTCACGCTCTCCGTACTCATGGTTGGTTGACTCAGCCATTGCCCTTACCTGCAACACAGAGCACCCGTGAGCCGAAGCCCAGCAAGAAAACTCATGCAGAACATAACATATGCAATGTATACAGTTTATCATAACAGATAATCCACAAATAAACAAGTCAATCATTAGACTAAGCAAACACGGCCACGCCGCCCCAGAGCCTTACCGAAGCCTGGGGTATCGGTTCTCACCGCGAGGATAACTCATGTATCCCTTGGGTCCCACCCTGAATGTAGCATAACACATGTATCCACCGGGCCCCACCCTGACTATAGCATCCCATGTGCTAGGTGTTACTTTCGGCCCACGACCGCCCCGGCTTACGCCGTACTCGGCCCACGGCCGCCCCGGCCTACGCCGTACTCAGCCCTTGCCGTTGATTTCATCATAATCACGCATATAGTACATTCGAAATAATCATTCACACACATCGTGATTCATTTAAGGTTTAAACATTTGCACATAATACAATCTGGGGCCATGCCCTAACCTCGGGTGTTATAGTTTTCTTACCTTTCCAATCAATAGCTTAGATCACCTGACTCCTTGAGCACGATCCCACCCGAGCCTTACCGCACACCTAGGCACAAACATAGGTCAAAGTCAACACCGAACCCCAAGTCCGAATACCTAGCCTCGGGACCAATCCCGAGCCCCTGGGAAGTCCCAAATCCCCAAAACAAAGTGGCGGAAACAAGCCCCGAACCCTAGGTCAAAATCCCTCATCAAAAACCCAAAAATTCACCTCTGTGCTCTAAAGAGGGCGCTGTAGCGCTACAAGAAGAACACCCCTCCAGAAACAGGGACTAGCGCTACAGCGCTCACTGACTAGCGCTGTAGTGCTAGTTGCAGCCCAGCAGAACCCGAAAATCGCATCTTGCGATTTCCTTCAACCAATTCAACCCCAAACTTGCCCAAACCTTTTCCAAGACCAAAAACAAACTTATACACACCTCACACTCATCCCAAGCATCCCAAGAACTCAATCCCAAGCTCAAGCAACCCAACAACTCAAAATCTACCATGAACAACCCTAAACCAGAAATTCAAGTAAACCACAAAGATAGAGTCTTAGAAATCATACCATTAATGCAATTTCGACCTTGATTCAACCCTAAGCCTCCTTAGCTTGATCATCATCAAAGCTTGACCTGCTTTTCCCCAAAAGTCCCATCCATTTAGCTCAAAAACACAGCTCAAAACCAGTAAAGCCCTAAAACTTAAATCCTCAAGAACTTACCTCAAGAGTTGATGTGTTCTTGCCAAATCTTCAAGTCTAACCCAAGATCCTTGATGCTCAGCCTATCCTTGCTCTCCACTGAGCTTTGCCCCAAGAAATTTGAAGAGAAGAGGTGCTAGAACCCCAAACCGATCCCTTCAAAACCCATCTGTTTTTCTCTCTTTCTTTCTTTCTTTTTCTTTCTTTCTTTTCAGCCTATACTCTTTTCTACAAAATCCACTAAGTGTATAAAGCCTCATTTAACCTATCTCAAAGCCAAATGACCAAAATGCCCTTCCCATTAATTCTAAATCCTTTTGTCCAAGTAGGGCCATTTTAGTCATTTTACCCAATTCCCGCTAACCCTCAAGCGTCTCTAATATTTTCCCGTTGCTTTCCAACACCTGATAAACCACCAATTAAATATTCCCCATCATCAAAATAAATCTCAATCTATTCTCTGAATTCCTGCTTATACCCCCAGGCTCGCCCTGAGTCGGGTATAAATTTCCGTCAACACTTTCCGCTAGCCTGCTCACTGGGATCGCCTCGAGTCACAAAGCACAGATACATCCACATACCACTGTGGCCTCAACAATCAACACATATCAATACAGTTACGCCCAATCATGGCCAAAATTACAATTGTGCCCTTCTAACACGATCTGGGCCTACATGCATACTAACATGCATAGTCATGCATCTCAGATAAACAAATAGTCATATAACATGCTTTAAATCATAACCATGCATTTAAATCATTAAAATCACACATAAATCCCATCATGCCCTCCTGGCACGCTAATCAAGGCCCTTAAGCCTTATTAGCGAATTTGGGTCGTTACATGTTACTTCCGGCCCCACTGCCGTTCTCGGCCTTTGCCGTTCTCGGCCCTTGTCGTTCATTCGGGCCTTGCCGTTCTCTCTACTATAAATGAAAATAGTATAACTCAAGTAGCATTCAAACATATATCAATTCAATTAAGTCTGCACCCTAACATGTAATGCAATATAGGACCGTGCCCTGCAATCATCTCAGCATGCAATGTAGGGCCGAGCCCTGCAATCACATCATGGGCCCATGCCCTGTCCTACGGGTGCTATAGTTTTCTTACCTATCAATTTGATAGCTTTCAACACTTGACTCCTTGAGCACGATCCCACTCGAGCCTTAGCGCACACCTAAGCACAAACATAGGTCAAAGTCAACACCAAACCTCGAGTCCAAAACCTCACCTCGGGACCAATCCCGAGCCCCCCGGGAAGTCCTAGATCCACAAAACAAGGTGGTGGAATCGAACCCCGAACCCTAGGTCAAAATCCCTCACAAATAGCCCAAAAACCCCTTTCTGGGCACAGGGTAGCGCTACAGGCAGAATCAGCACCACCCCAGAAACAGGGCCTAGCGCTACAGCGCCCAAAGACTAGTGCTGTAGCGCTAGTTGCAGGCAGGCAACTCTCAACTTCTTTTTCTGCGATTTCTTTGAGCCAATCTCAACCCAAACTTCCCCAAATCTTTACCAAACTCAAAATCAAGCTTATAAACACTCTCCACTCATCCCAAGCATCCCAAATCCTCAAAACCCAAGCACATTCAACCCAAATCTCAAAATTCACCATGATCAACCCTAAACCTAGAAATTCAGTCAAACAACAAAGTTAAAGGCTTAGAATTCATACCGTTGATGCAATTTCGACCTTGATTCATTTCCTAGACCTCCTTATCTTGCTCTTCCTCAAAGCTTTCCCAGAAATTCCCTAAAATTCCCATCATCTCAGCCCAAAGCACAGCTCAAACCAGCCAAACCCTTAAAATTGAAAACTCTAAGAACTTACCTCAAAAGTTGATGTGTTCTTGCTAATCCTTGCTAAATCTTCAAGTCTAACTCAAGATCCTTGATGCTCAGCCTATCATAGCTCTCCACTGAGCTTTGCTCCAAGAAATTTGAAGAGAAATGGTGCTAGAACCCCAAACCGATCCTTTGAAACAAAACCCCTCTGTTTTTCTCTCTTTTCTTTTTCTTCCTTTTTCTTTCTTTTCCACAGCCATTCACTCTCTCTACCAATCCCACTAAGTATATAAAGCCTCATAAATCAATCTCTAAAAGCCAATTGACCAAAATGCCCTCCCTATTAATTCTAAACCCTTTTTTTCCAAGTAGGGCCATTTTAGTCATTTTACCCAATTCCCGCTAATCCTCAAGTGTTTCTAATATTTTCCCGTTGCTTTCCAACACCTGATAAATCACCAAATAAGTATTCCCCATCATCAAAATTAATCTCAATCTATTCTCTAAATTCCTGCTTATACCCCCAGGCTCCCCCCGAGCCGGGTATAAATTCCCGCCATGACTTTTCCGCTAACCTGCTCTCTGGGATTGTCTCGAGTCACAAATCACGGATACACCCACGTACCACTGTGGTCTCAACAATCATCACATATCAATACAGTTATGCCCAAAATGGCCAAAATTACAATTATGCCCTTCTAACACAATCAGGGCCTACATTCATACTAATACACATAGTCATGCATCTCAAATAGTCAAATAGTCATATAACACGCTTTAAATCATAACCATGCATTTAACTCATAAAAATCACACATAAATCCCAACATTCCCTCCTGGCACACTAATCAAGGCCCTTAAGCCTTATTAGTGATTTTGGGTCGTTACAATCTGGTTGTTTGAATATCTGGTTAAGGCATTGACTTATTAGTCAAGGGTGGCAATAGAGCGTTGTGCGCTGGTCAAGTGGCTTAGGCCTAATCAGGGATGTACTCTATGGTTGTTTGGAAAAACAAAGCGCATAGCTAGCTCTATGGCTAGTTATACAGAGCTAAGGCAAAGGACCACAGGTGATTCTATTGTCACTTGGCTAGGGCGAAGGGCTCCATGTTGACTCTATGGTCATCCATTCAGGGCAGCGAGCCCCAGAATGATCGTATACTCATTTATTTGTAATTGTATGCATGCATAAGTAGGTTATTACCATGGGCATGCAAGACATGCATCTGGACTATGTATTTACTTTTCATGAACTTGTTTATAGTTTTCTTGTTGAGCCTTGGCTCATGGGTGTTGTGTGGTGCAGGAAAAAGGAAGGAAAAGCTTGACTAGCCATGAGTTGGAGAGCTTTGGTGGTGGCGTGTACATATGCGGCTGCTCGACCACCATGACCGGGGATTTCTTGGAGGAACTAGGGTTGTATCCCTTATTTTTCCGCCTAGGTCGGCTTGACTTGTATTTAACCTTTTAAATAAAATTCAATGTTTCCTTTTGACCAAAAATTTTAACCATAACCTTTGTCATTAACCTTAGTTACACGTTTATAACCAAGAGACTTGATTAACAAGTGTGGCACTATTTAACGTACATAATGTAATGGTCCTAGATTATGAGGACGTTACAATAGTTTTCACAAGACACATAATTTTTTAGAATATTCAAGAGAGAAAATATATTGTAATATTTTCCCATCCCTAAAATCTGTCCCAAAACTCTATCTCAAACCTAATATTTCAAGATCTCATGTGTTGAGAATATCTTGTGAATCATAAATATTTTCATACCATTACTCTACGTGCCCACACACGTCTTGAGGTGTAGAGATACATCATGGAAGATCATGGTCTAAGAATTTTAAAGAACTGGTTAGGATTGGATGTTCTTTGAAGATACAAAAAGAAAGCGAGGATTCTTGACAGTTCTTCAACTTGTAAATCCTCATCTTTTTATTTCTCTATGATTAATGTTTCGCATGTTAATGGATCCAATTATTTAAAGTTTTTTTAAATATTTTTTTTTAAATCTCCAGGGCCAACACCCTGTGTGTAACGCCCTGAGTAGTCAGGACCGTTATATCGTGGGTAAAAAATAGTGCTTAACTCGTTAAGCGAGTGATTTGGACTTAAAAGTGTGATTAGGTCAAATGAAATTTTGGTATTGAAAGTTTTTGATTAAAAGTTGAACTTTTCATTAAAAGGTTTAAATAATTACAAGGGATCTCAAAAGTTTCTAAATAAAATACAAGTTTATCACAAATTACAGACCTAGCCGACCTAAGCGGCAAATTGCAACTAATAACTCTTGTTCTTTAAAATATCTCGACCGTGACGAGCCAGCTGAGTATGTACATGCCACCCCTACAGCTCTCCAACTAATGGATAGTCCAACTTTTCTTTGCCCTTCCCTACACCACGAAGTATCCGTGAGCCGAGGCTCAGCAAGAAATCCCAAACAATCATACAGATAATCAAATAAATTTAACATGTATTGCATACTTTGTAACCACAACCAATTCACAAAAAATTTCTAAAATATATACGACTCATGCCGAGTAGATGGATGTCACATCTTTACATTGGCCTTGCCACTACGGTGGATATCAAATCCGCGTTACGACCCCTCCACTACAACATACATTACATATGTAAGGTTGTTAACGACCTCTCGACCGAGCAATCAGTACAAACAAATATATCAACATAGATACAAACATAGTAGACATTTAACTATAAATGGATTCATGACATGGTCATTCCTGTGCCCTATAATTGGGGCACATGCCCTACACTTGGTGCAAGTGACAGTTTTCTTACCTCATGTCCTCTACGATAGGGTAAGGTGACAACGAGCACAATCCTTTCCTTCCTGAGCCTTGTGGTACCCCTAGACACAACATAATAATGGATATCCATCAAGAACTAAACAAATTAAAAGCTTCAAGATTTAGTCCTAGCCTCCGGGACACGAATTCTACTAAATCGGGTAGTATATTCCTTCCCGAACCATTAGGTTTGAGATCCCGTACTCAAAACCCCCTTCTGCCTAACTTTCCCAATTTGAGCTGCGGTGCCCCTCACTAAGGGTTGTGGCGCTCTACAAGTCAGAGAGTCCCCCAAGTTATCTCCCTAAACATGCAACACAACACAACCCATTTAGCCCTGCAGTGCCGAGGCGATTCAAAGAACTGCTTCTGAGTTCATGGGGGTCGTAGCGCACCAAGAACAACATCGTGGTGCATCCCCACGAAGCCAGAATTTCCAACATTTCCTCCAAGCCAAATCCCTCAAAAATTCACCCCAAACAACAACCAAACCTCTAATTGAGTTCTAAACTCCTAACAACACATTATAGGCAGTATACAAACCCCAAAAGTCCAAGCCAAAACCTCACCAAACTAACCATCCACACCTTGAGTTCCAAAACTTAAACACAGAAAGACAAACCAGAATTTTCTGAAGAAAACAGAGTGTAAATCCTTACCTTGGTTGTGCAATCAAACCCTAAGCTGCTCCTAACCCAATTCTAGCTCCAACCTCATTCAATTTCCCAAGATTTTACTTCAAAAATTCAAAACTTCACCAAGTTCCCAAGGGAGAAAGAGAGTAACGAGGGAGAGTGAGAAAGTTTAGAGTTTTTGTTTTATTTTTTATTTTCTCAAGGTGTCTTAGTGACTAAGGTATTCCAAGGCTACGGAAAAGACCAAAATAGTCATTTCCCACAATTTCCCACTAATCCTCAATTAACGGCGTGCCACAGCCCCTGGGCAGTTTCAGAGAACAGCCAAGCCTTTCTACGCACACCATTTGTGGTGTTGAAGAACTGGGCCTCGACTTGGGCCCCAACAACCAAAATTCCCAGCGTTTCCTCTACATTTCTTCTGAGCTAAACCAACCAAAATTCATCACAGTTTCAAAGCAAAACAAAAACTATCCCTCACAAACATTTCCAAACATTGTAAGCTACATATAAACCCCCAAAATCAAGCTAAAACATTACCATAGCCTAAAATCCATACCTTGAGTTTAAAACTCAAGAACACCAAAAACCAAACTCACAATTCAATAATAATAGAGTAATTTAGTTACTCCGACTGAAAAAATACGACCTTGAGCTAAACCTCCACCAATCCTAGCCTCAACTCTTTCAATTTCCCCAGCATCGACCTCAAACATCCTTAAGAGCCCCAAGCACATCAAGGGAGAAAGAGAGAATCGATTAGAGAGAAAGAAAAGGAGAGGCTCTATTTTTATTTTGTTGTTTGTTTCTTTTTTTCTTTTGGTTGCCTCTAGACCTCGTAAGTCTCCTAGATAGATAAGGCAACCCAAGACTAAGCCTATCCCTTCCCAAAAAATACCAAAAAGCCCCTAGATCAAAACATACTCTATAATGACCTCAAGGGCAAAACGATCATTAGCCACATTTCCCACTAATCCTCAAATTTTCTTATAAATTCCCCATTAATCATCACATGCCCAAATAATCACCAAATAACAACCCGTTACCTGGTAAATCCCAAATATATGCTAAGTTCCCAAAATACCCCTAGGCTCACCTCGAGTCGGGCATTTGACCCCGTTGCAACTATTCTGCTAGTCCGCTCCCTAGGATCGACTCGAGCTGAGTATCGAAAATATATCCACATAATAATGATGTCTCAATCATTTAAATTATATAATCACATTTATACCCTCAACAGGTCAAAATTACAAACAACCCTATTAACAAGAATGGGCCCGCATGCATATTTAATTCACCTAAACATGCATAAGTATTCACATTACCGTATAAACCATTTATATTGCATAATCATACATATATTCCATTAATTCCACATATAAATCCTATTATGCCCTCAAGCACAATAATCAAGGAACTTAGCCTTAATAGCGAATTCAAGATGTTACATCTCTGCTGGCCCAACTGGCACATCCATAGTGGTATCCCCTACGCTCACTAGGAATCCTATGCATCGTCCTTGCAATAGGTTTCTAGCCTTCAGTACTGAGATCATCAGAATATGAGGCCCGTTCACAGCGCCCATAAACACAAACAGTTCCTCTCCCTTGAGCTCAAAGGTCACCATCCTCCTTTTACAATCTATGGTTGCCCCATACTTGGCTAACCAATCCATGCCTAGAATCATATCAAAATACTCCATGGCTAACTCAATCATGTCTACTGACAACTCTCTACCATCCACCTCTACTAGAAAGGATCTAATACATCTCCTAAAACCTACTATTTCTCTAGTAGACAATAAGGTCCCAAACCCCATAGGATAGAAATCATAAGGCCTACACAATCTATCGACCACTCCACTATAAACAAATGAATGTTTAGCACTAGAATCAATCAATACAGTGTAAGTAGAGCTAGCGCAAGAAATCTGACTAGTCAGTACTGAGGGACTAGCCTCAGCCTCGAACTGGATCAATGTGAACACTCGGGCTGGCATTATACTATCGCATTTATTCTATTCCTCTCTCTTCAATTGTGGGCAATCCCTCTAAAAATGTCTCGCTACCTCGCAAAGGAAGAACGACATTCTTCCACATGGTGTCTCCTGCAACTGGTGCATACTGGATAACTCCTCCAGGCCTCATTGTCACCCTGGTGGCCACTCTGAGTACCCCGACCCTCCTGTTAGGACCAAGATTAGTAGAAGTGTCTGGGTTGCTCCTGTTAGGCCTTCGCTCCTACCAGACCCAGTAAATGAAGGTATCATCCTCCTAGCCTCACGTCTTGCGGTGCCCTTGCACCAAATCCTATCCTCTGCACCCTCAACAGTAAGGGCCATCTCAACCACCTAAGCATATGTAGTACCTCTAGGAAATGAGGTGATCCTAATATCCCGTGCAATTGTGGGGGTTAATCCCCAAATGAACCTGTCTCTCCGGACAACATCAGTTGCCCAGTCAGCATCGGCATACCCCCTATCCTTAGCCTTCCACGGCCCACTGATGGCCTAAAATCAAATGCGCATGTGTTCTCTCTCTGTTCAAGACTTAATTCATTTATTCAAATGAAAACGTGTAGACCAAGTCAGAAGCAAACTTGGCCAACCTTTCAAACTTCAAGGCATACTCAGTCACAGTCATGTCGCCCTAAACCAGACCGATGAACTCTTCTACCTTTGCAGCTCGAATTGCCTCATTGTAATATTTCTCATTGAACAAATCCCAGAATTCATCCTAACTCAGTACAACGACATTCTGGGTTTGAGATACAACCTCCCACCAAATACGAGCATCCTCCAGAAACATGTACATGGAAAAAAAACTCTCTCATTACCTATCACTCTCATAAATTCAAGGATGAAGGTGGTCATACTCATCCACTGCTCAGCTCACAGTGGGTCTGGCCCTCCCTAAAAGGTCGGAGGGTGTTGCTTCCTGAACAACTCATATAATGGTTCCCATAGATTCTCAACCTCTGACCGTTGTTGTACAATGGGTACTGGGGAAACATGTTGTACTACTGGCACAGTGTTCTCTGCTGGAACATGTTGCTCTCTCAACTGAATAATTTTTTCTTCTTGTCTTTACAGTCTGGCTTGCATTTCAACAAACATATGGTGTCAGTTTTCAAGAGCTAGCAGAGGGTTCTGACCCTTATTATCAACTCTAGCCTGGATTTCAGCGCCGACTAGTCTATTTGATCGCCTTGGAGGCATAACTCTCCAATTATAACTACGATCAATCACTTGGTTCATCAGGCAATGATACCAGATTTCACAACTGCCCCATGGTTTATAACTGAGCCCCACTATTTACAACCAAGCCAACAAGAAACACTGACAAGCATCATACTATTTGACATATCACATGCATCAACCACACTAACAAGCATACATTTTCATATTCATCGGGCACCAAGGGCCAGGCCCTATCAATATAGCTCATGCTCCCTAATCAAGCGTGCAAATAAGGCATATATATTTCATTTAAGAAATTATAAAAATAATCACATCATTAATTATCAAACCCTGAGTCGAGCTTATCTTTAGCGGCGAGTGTACATGTCCAGATAATCTTCATGAACTAATAAACTTTGGCAGCTCTGATACTAAGTTGTAACACCCTAAGTAGTCAGGACCGTTACAATGTGTGTTAAAAATAGTGCTTAACACATCAAGCGAGTCATTTGAAATTAAAAGTGTGATAAGGTTAAACGAAAGTTTGGTATTAAAAGTTTTTGATCTAAAAGTTGAACTTTTCATTACAGACCTAGTTGACGTAAGTGGAAAATTCAAACAAATAACTCTTGTTCCTCCAAATATCTCGATCGTGACGACCGAGCCAGCTAAGTATGTACACGCCGCCCCTATAGCTCTCCAACTCATATCTCGTCCAACTTTCCTTTGCCCTTACCTTCACCACGAAGCAACCATGAGTCAAGGCTAAGCAAGAAAACACAAACAATTATACAGATGATTAGATAACATTAACATTTATTGCATACTCTATAACCACAATCGATTCACATAGACTTTCAATAAAATATACGACTCATCTGAGTATATGGATGTCTCATCATTACAATGGCCTCACCACTCTGGCGGATATCGCATCCACGTTATGGCCCCGCCACTATGGAATACATTTCACATGTAATTCCGTTAACAGCCTCCCGATCGAGCAATCAGACCAAACAAATATATCAACATAGATTAAGACACAACAAATATTCAACTATAATAGGATACATGATACGGTCATTCCTGTCCCCTATAGCTGGGGCACACGCCCTACACTCGGTGCAAGTTACGGTTTTCTCAGCTAAAGTCCTTTGCAATAGGGTAAGGCGACAACAAGCACAATCTTTTCCTTCCTGATCCCCGTGGTACCCTTAGTCACATCATAATAATGGATATCCATCAAGAACTAAACCATTTGAAAGCTTCAAGATTGATTCCTAGCCTCCGAGATAGGAATTCTACTGAACCGGGTAGTATAATCCTTTTCAAGTCTTTAGGTTTGAGTTCCTGTACTCAAAACTCCCTTCTGCCTAACTTTCCCAATTTGAGTTGTGGCGCCCCCCTCTAAGGGTTGCAGCGCTCTGTAAGGTAAAGAGCCCCCCAAGCTATCTCCCTGGACACAAGATGTGACGCACCCCACCAGGCGCCAAGGCGATTCAGAGAACCGCTGTAGACTCTGAGTTCATGTGGGTTGTGGAACACCATGTACAACATTGCGATGCAACCCCACGAAGCCAGAATTTCCAACATTTCCTCCTAGTCAAATCGCTCAAAAATTCGCCCCAAACAACAAGCAAACCTATAATTGAGTTCTAAATTCCTAACAACACGTCACATGCAACATATAAACCAAGAAAATCCAAGCCAAAGCCTAACCAAACTAAACATCCCCACCTTGAGTACCAAAACTTAAAAACACAAAGACAAAGAAAAATTTTATGAAGAAAACAGAGTGTAAATCCTTACCTTAGCTATGCAATCCGACCATATTCTTTTCCTAAACTGATTCTAGCTCCAACCTCTTTTAATTTCCCAAGCTTTTACTTCAAAAATTCAAAACTTCACCAAGTGCCCAAGGTAGAAAGAGAGTAACGATAGAGAGAGAGAGAGAGAGAGAGAGAGAGAGAGAAAGTTGAGTGTTTTTTTTTTGTTTCTTATTTTCTCAAGGCTTCTAGGTGACTAAAGTAGTCTAAGGCTAGGGAAAAGACCAAAATACACCTAGCCTATTCCTTGGTTCTCTTATGCCCTCAAGGGAAAAATGGTCTTTTGCAACCATTTCCCACTAATCCTCAATTAACACCAATATTTGCTCAGTTATAACTCATAGTCTAATATTCCCAATAGTTTACAAAATTACTAGAATACCCCTAGGCTAACCCCAAGTCGGGTATTAATCACTGATGTGACTTTTCTGCCAAATTGCTCACTAGGATCGCGTCGTGCCAAATAACTCAAATATATCGACATAATAATGTTGTCTCACTCACAAAAGACATATAATTACAAATATAACCTTAGCGGGTCAAAACTATAAAAATGCATCTTTTAACAGAAATGGGCCTATAAGCATAGTTAATACACCTAAACATGCACAAGTAGTCATATCATAATATAACACATAGATTCACATATATAATCACAATTAAATCATATTACACATAAACATCCAATTATGCTGTCGTGGCATGATAATCAAGGCACTAAGCCTTATGAGAAAATTTGGGATATTACACCGAGCTTTCCATAGCGCGTATGGTAAACAGGTTTACAACAATAAGTTCCTTGAATGTACAAGACTCACCATCATAGGATTTACTTTAATCTCTTGGTCAAATGACCAATATACCCTTGTCTTTACTTAACCTCAAGGCCAACCTTAAGGGGCTATTTGGTCATTTTGCCTAAAACCCTATCGACACTCTAGTTTCCGACTAATCAAATAATCCTTCAAATACAACTTATTTCACCAATTTATTACACCACCAATAAACCCTAAAATATTTAAATTTACCGAAATTCCCCTTGGCTTGACCCGACCTGAGCATAAATCCATTATGTGAATATTCTGCTAATTGCTCAAAACGACCGACTCTTGCCTAATATCTCAAATATATCCACATAATAATGTGGTCTCAAACATATAACACATATAATTACAGTTATACCCTTAACGGGTCAAAATTACGAAAATTCCCTTTTTTAACAAAAGCGGGCATTTAAGGACATTTAATACACGTAATCATGCATATGTAGTCATATCATAATATAACTCATATAATTCACATAATAACATATAAAAATTCAATTAAACCATGAATAAATCAAATTATGCCCTCTCGACCCACTAATCAAGGTAGTAAGCCTTATTAGGAATTTTGGGATGTTACACATGTTCTATGCATTTATGTGTTTTTTTTTATAATATGTAAATTTGCATGAAAATAAATAAGAACTTTAAATGTATTTCTATCAATGAATAGAGGAGGAATATATATGTTTTATGCCAGTTGGTCAATATTACTCAGCTGTCTACATTTCTTGAGAGGATAAAGGAGGCTTAGATAAATGATCCTCAATTAGTGAAGCATCGAGAGGATGTCCTAGCTGGAGTGGCTAAGGTCTTTAAGTCTCTGAGACGGATATACTGAGGTACAAGGATCAGATATGTGTTCTGATGGATGTAGATATCAAGAGAGAGATTCTAGATGAGTCTCATTACACCAAGGCACCATGAAGATGTATTAGGATTTGAAATCTATGTATTGGTGGTCAGGGATGAAGAAATGTGGTTGAGTATGTGCCTAAGTGCCTGACTTGTCAACAAGTGAAAGCTGAACACCAGAGGCCAACGAGATTATTACATCCTTTGAGTATTCATGAATGGAAATGGGAGGATATAATCGTGGACCTTATGGTTGGGTTGCCTAGGATGGTGGGACAACACGACTCGGCATAAGTGATAGTAGATCGATATACCAAGTCACCTCACTTTTATCCAGTGAGGATGAATTACAGTGTTGATTAGTACGCTAGATTGTATGTGAGGGAGATTGTATGTCTCCACAGGGCACCGAAGTCCATAGTATCAGATTAAGGAGGCTTGCAGGAGGCTTATGGGTACACAATTGAAATTCAGTATAGCTTATCGTCCTCAGACAGATGGAACATCTGAGGGGATGATTTAGATATTGGAGGACATATTTCGGGCATGTTTGTTGGACTTTGAGGGATCTTAGAGTAAGTATCCCCCCTTGAATGATTTTTTCTATAACAACAGTTACCAGTCAACGATTGGAGTGGCTCCGTATCAGGTGATGTATGGTAGGAAGTGCAGATCACCCATGCATTAGGATGAAATGGGTGAGAGATAGTACCTGGGTCCTGAGGTAGTTCATAAAACCAGTGAAACCATTGAAAAGAGTAAAATAGTTTAGGAAGAAAGGAATATTCAGCCCTAAGTTTTTGGGAACTTTTGAAATCCTTGAGAGGTTTGGGCAGGTAGCTTATAGATTGGCATGCATCAAACTTTATCGAGAGTTCATAACGTTTTTCATATATCGATGCTTCGGAGGTATGTGTCAGGTACAACACACGTACAGATAGTCTTGCAACCGAACTTATCATACGAGAAGAGACTAGTACAGATCCTTGACATGAAGGATAAAGTCTTATGGAACAAGACTATTGCCTTAGTGAATATGTTTTGGAGGAACAACAAGGTAGAGGAATCTACTTGGGATTTAGAGTCAAATAAACGGGACCAGTATCCCAAGAAGTTCAGGTAAATTTCGAGGACGAAATTTCTATTAGAAGGCGATAGTTGTAGCGTCCCAAAACTCCTAATGAGATTTACTACTTTTATTAGCGTGCCGAGAAGGCACGTGGGATAATTATGTGAATTTTATTAATATATAACTACGTATGCATAATTATGTGAATTAAATGTGTTTAAAGATTCGTTTTTGTTAAAAATTGGCATTTTCGTAATTTTGACCTATTAGGGTATATTTGTAATTTTAATATGCTATGTGCTTAAGACCACATTATTATGTGGATATATGTGTAATTTGGCATAAGTGTATCCTTTCGAGCAGTTTTAGCAGAAAGTCACAACGGGGATAAATGCTTGGCTCGGGTCGAGCCATGGGGTATTTTGGGAATTTCTATTATATTGATAGTATCGGTAAAATGAAATTTATTGGTATAATAATTATGTTTGATGGATTAGTTGATGAATTTGAAGATAAGAGGTGTAATTAATTTTTAAGGAAAATGACCAAAATGCCCCTAGGGTAATTTTGAAGTTAAGTAAAAGTGAGGGGAAATATGGTCATTTGACCGTATAGTTAGTAAAAGGGGGCAAATCTAATGACTCTCTTTCTCTCTAATGTTTTGGGAGTTTTCCTTCAGTATTCTAAGTCTTTTTCTTTTCAAAACCAAGAACTATTCAAAGACTTCTTAAGCTAGAACCAATTTCTTAGAATTTTTTGGGATGTTTGTACAGATTGAGCACCAAGGGAAGGATTAGTAGTTGTTGGAAGTTCAATCATCACATAGGAATTCGAATCACATCAAGGTACTGTGTTTTTACCTTGATTTTTCTTGTGTTCTTGATGATTTGGGGATTTGGGGATAATTTTGAAATTCATGTGTTTGGGTTGTGTAATTGAGTAGGGATATGTTAGAATTAGGTATGAATGATTTGTAGTTGTGATTTTCATTAGAATTGGTTGGGATTTGTTGGGAATTGTAGTTTAATTGGGGTTTATATCATTTATGAAGAGTATCATATGTGATTTGAGGTTTGAATTTTGAGTTTGTTGTGTTTTGAGGTCGAATTTTGGGGTTAGATTGGTACTTTGAAATCGCAAGGAAAATTGTAAGGTTAGAATTGGGGAAGAACTGAAATTATGGGCTCCATTTTGAGGTTTTAGGGACCTAGCGCGATCGTGTTACTGTCCGAGAAAGCCTTGGATTTCGCAATAGTGCGATTGCGCCAGCTGCCCAGAAAACATGTTTTATAATTTTTTGGAATTAAGCTTGGGGTTTCGAGGACTTAATTTGGGGGGGCTCTTGGGGGCTCGAGGGGACAATTCCATTACCATGTTGAATATAATTAGAGATCCCAAGAGCTAGGGTTTAACTTTGGAGCCCATAATTGGATTGAGTTCTTGATGAGCGTATCATTAATGTTGTGACTATGGTTTACAAGGGGTTCAGGGAAGGTCCGCACTCGAGGTCTTTAGTCTTTAGCAAAGGACTTGAGGTAAGAAAACTGGCATATGCACATAGAGTAGGGTGTTCGTCCGGTTATGTTGGGATACGATTATGACTGTATATCTGAATTTGTTAGGGTTTAGTTACCATTTATCCATAATGTTGTTTGCTATGCATATTTGTGTTGAATTTCTTGTGCATGATCGACATGGTCCGTATTCAACTATAAGCATGTTGAATGTAGGTCATGATGGCTGGGCCACCATGGGAGGGTTGTACACACTCGCCTAACAGGGACCATAAGCTTGGTGCTGAGAGACGCGCCTTTCTCGGCAAGGTTGCTTGGCAGGGCCATGTAAATGGTTTATGTGTTCGAAATGAGCATGTTTATAATCTGTGAAACGTGTAAATGATTTATATGCTTGTAATGAATGTATGTATACTCTGTGAAGCATGCTAATTGTTGTTTATATTTATATTAGTACTAGAGAAGATATTTATAGTGTTCAACATAGCTTTTAATTAGAGCAATGTTGTTCATCATGTGGCCGAGCAGCCTCACTATCATATGGGGTCGCGGGATTGGCCGGGATTGTTGTCAATTAAGATGTTCTCAAAGAAATCAACTTCCCTAGATTCTATCACAACATTAGACTCTAGGTCTAATAGCCTATATGCTTTACTATTGTTGGCATATCCAACAAAAGCACACTTTATGGCTCTTGAACCTAAATTTGTTCTATTAGGTTCGTTTTTCTTGCAATATGCAAGACACCCCCACACTTTGAGGTACCCTATATTGGGTTTTCTTCCTTTCCATAACTCATATGGAGATATCTCATTTTTCTTCATCTGTATTCGATTAAGAATGTGACAAGCAGTTAACAACGCTTCATCGATGTTCAACTTGGAAAACACCAACATTGTGTTGTGGTGTATAAGGTGCGATGTGTCACGGGCTGGCTATTTGGGTACTCCAAGTAGACGGAGCATGCGACACTTGCAAACGCTTCAAGCTAGCAAGTCAGCCTACAACACACACCTGGAGGCAAACAAACTCAGTGGTTAGCCACATACACATCTCGGACATGCAACGGGCAATAACGAAGTATGAGCAAGCACAAAGCAATTCATTCCTAGGAACGTCCACACAACACAAAGCACACAACAAGGAAAGTGGCACGCAATGGCCCAACGAAGATAACAAACAAGTAACACATAGGCAACAAGGAAGCACACAAGGGCAAGTATGGATAAATATCGTTTTATTAATATATAGCCTTGATAGGGCAAGGGAGTACACAACTTTGGCCCCTATCTGCTGATGGCCATGGTGCTTCCCTAAGTCACCAAGTCACCTCCCCCTAAGGAGCCTTCTAGGGAAATAAGATCTTCCCAGTAACATATATGATTTTTGTCTGGGAGACATATGCATCATTACAAAACTGCCACTACCCTATCCCATGAGGTTGCTTGGTCCAAGACTTGACTAATGATCAAGCACCAAGGCATGCTCACTTACAAAATGGCCCCATGTGGGTGTGCCAAAGGGGCAACTTGCCACACTCTCCCCCACTTAATTCTTCGGCGTCCTCGATGAAGTAGCTTGTAGATCTTCAATCTTCTGCGTAAGCTTCTTCAAGTCTTCCGCCCTCTCCCAGCTGATCTCATCATCTGCGAGCCCTTTCCATTTTCCCAGATACTCCTTATGCTTTTTACAGTTAGTAGTGACCGTCCTTTCTGCCAGGATTTCTTCAGGTTGACGCTTGCTCCTTGGCTGAATGATGACTCCTCCTCTGGTTGACTGGTTGCGCTCTGGATTTAGTGGATCTTCATGATACGGCTTCAAGTTTCTGACGTGAAGTACCGGGTGTATCTTCATCCATGCTGGTAGGTCGACTTTGTAGGAAGTTAGGCCAACTTTTGAGATGATTGAGACCAGACCCTCGTACTTGCGAACGAGTCTGATGTCTTTGTCTCCTTGGAATTTCAACTATTCGGGCCTCAGCTTGATTAACACTAAGTCCCCTGCTTTGAACTCCAGTGGTCTGCGCCTCTGATCTACCCACTTCTTCATTCTTCTTGATGCTTTTTCTAAATAAGCTCGGGCAATCTCTGTCGTTTTCTTCCAGTCTCTTATAAAGTGAAAGGCTCGCGGGTTCTGACCACGATATTCGTCCACTATGTGGGGCAACAGTGGCTGCTGTCCGTTAACAACTTCAAAAGGGCTCTTATTCAATGAAGAACTCTTTTGAGAGTTGAAGAAAAATTGAGCTACATTGAGTATTTGTGGCCAATTCTTCTGATTGGCATTGACAAAGTGGCGTAAGTACTCCTCCAACATTCCATTGAATCTTTCTGTCTGCCCATCTGTCTGTTGATGGTAGCTTGAGGATATGTTCAGTTGTGACCCCAAGAGACTGAATAGTTCAGACCAAAAGGTCCCAGTGAATCTTCCATCTCGGTAACTAACAATGTTCTGGGGCACTCCCCAATATTTGACAATATGCTTGAAAAATTGTTGGGCTCTCTCTTCTGCCGAATAGCACTTCGACACCGGGACGAATGTTGCGTACTTCGAGAATCTGTCCACGACCACCAAGATCGCACTTAAATCCCCTATCTTCGGTAGACTGGTGATAAAGTCAATTGACACACTCTCCCATGGTTGGCTTGGGACTCGTAAGGGCTCCAACAACCCAGGGGTCTTGTTCCTATTGACCTTGTCTTGCTGATAGATGAGATAGGTCTTGGTGTACTCCACTACATCATCTCGTATTTGTGGCCAGTAGTATTGCTACTTCAAGAAGGCATGGGTTCTTTGCCACCCTGGATGACCTGCCCACAAGGTGTCATGACACTCGCTTAGTAATGTCCTCCGCAAATCTCCAGCTTTCGGAACATACAAGCGACCCCCTTTAGCCCATAGAAGATCATCCTCCACCTAGAACTGGCGAGTCTTGCCTTCTTTTACGTTCAGGATGGTCCTGACAACCGGTTCTTTCTCCAGGTTTTCTTTGATGTGCTCCTTGAGTGGAGTGTTCACCACGCTAGCTGAAAAACTATACAATATCTTTAAAGTTGCTAATTCTGCTTTGCGACTCAAGGCGTAACCTGCCTGGTTCAAGCGTCCTGCCCTGTGCTCAAAACGGAAGTCGAATTCTGCCAGGAACTCCTACCATCGAGCCTGCTTAGGTGTAATGCCCTACTTCCTTAGAGCTGTTACTGAGTGAGTTTAAAATGTGCTTTCAACTCACTAATCGAGGTTTTAGGTCAAAAGTGTAATTAAATCATAAACAGAGTAATAAACTTCGAAAATAATTTCAAAAACTGAAAAACATAATGTGGTCTACATTTAGGATCCCAAAATACTGTTTAGAAATATTTACAACATAAAAGTACAAACCAAGTCGACTAGACGACAAAATCTAGGTTTTAATACAATCATCTCTCAAAAGCACGAGCTGTGGCAGCCAGGCTGGCCAAACATGTACACGTCGTTTCACGCTCTCCGTACTCATGGTTGATCGATTTTCCCCTTGCCCTTACCTGCACCACAGAGCACCCGTGAGCCGAAGCCCAACAAGAAAACCCTTACAAGAAGAAAACATATGCATAACAAACACTCATCATATAAATAGGCCATCAATAGGCTAAACACATACGGCCATGCTGTCCCCAGCGCTTTACCAGGCCCTGGGTTCGCAGTCCACACCATGAGGATAACCCAAGTATCCTTTAGGGTCTCGCCCTGGCAACTCGCACTCCACGTGCTCAACGCTGCTCCCGGCACCTTGCCACACTCGGCCTTGCACTCTACGTGCCTAATGTCGTTCCCGGTCCCTAGCCTTTCCCGGCCTTGCCGACCTTAGCCTGCACCGTTCCCGGCTCTTGCCAAACATTCACACATTTGCATTCATAGCATAATAAAGCATATACTAAACATGAACAAATTCAATCAAGGGCTACGCCCTGCAATAAAATCATATAGGGCTCTGCCTGCATACAAGCTCTACGGGAACGGTGATTTTCTTACCTGAGTCTCGAGCTTTACAAGCACCGATATCCCGAGCACAATCCCCTAAAATGAGCCTCACCGAAACCCAAGTCACAACACATTAACAATATTCATCCATTAAGTTTTAATCCATTAAATACCTTTGAGTTACAATTCTAATCTCCGGGACCTTGATTCCTATCAATCCAGGTGATAAAATCCATCCCGAGCCTTAGCAATTAGGTTCCCAAGTCAAAACACTCAAGTCGCCCTGCACTTGGAACTAGGGCCGCAGCCCAACCCCACAAGCGTCGCGGCTAGCCTCAAAACAAAGGCTAACACCTCCCTGAAACAGGCACGGGCCACGACGCGCTTGGCCAAGTGCAGCAGCACGCCTCCAGCACCATGGCCTCCCAAGGCCTCGCATGCACACGGGACACGTCATGTCCCTCTTAGGGCCGCGACCCTCACCTCCAAACCCAGAAAACACCATTTTTCCATACATATCCTTCGAGCCAACACCTCCAAAATCACCTCTAATCTCATAATTAAACCCAAAATTCATACTTATGCAACCTAAACATACCAACAAACTCAAGAACCGATTCTCACACCCATCAAACAATCAAAACCTGTCCTTAAATCCAAACCATGCACGTCTAAATCCTAACACCTAATAACCACACAATTCAGCTGCAATCAACATAACCGAACTTATTAGAAAGCTTACCTTAAACAGAGTTGAATCCTCAATTCAATTCCTAAGCTCCAAGCCTTAGATTTCTGGCTGGAATCTCCCAAATTCAGCTCCAATCTCTTTGTTCTAGCCTGGTTTTTCCTCCAAAGTACTGCTAAGTCTTCAAGTGTAAAAGAGAAAAAAACAGAGAGAGGGAAGAGAGAGAGTGGGCCGGTTTAGAGAGAGTTCTAAATAATTCTCAGTTTTGTTTTATTCAACTTTAGTCTTTAAGGTTACCTCAAGGCTCGGGGTACCAAAAGCGTCCCCGAGGGCAAAATGGTAAATTTTCCCAGTATTCCCTCCAAGACATTCTAACCTCAAATATATCTCGAAATATTTATTTCCATAACCCGATAACCCCATAATACATCTAACACCCAAAATACCCCTCGACTCTCCCTGAGTTGGATTCTCAACCCCGTTGTGACTTTCTGGCTAACTGCTCCCTAGGACTGTCTCGGATCGTGCTACACAGATATATATCACAAACATATCACATTTATACCCTCAACGGGCTAAAATCGCAGACATACCCCTAATATCCAAATGGGGCCCACATGCATATTTAATTTAACTAAACATGTATCTCTATCACATATTCTCATAAATTCACATATTATATCCATAATTCACCTATTGTCCTCCAGGCACGCTAATCAAGGCCCTAAGCCCTGTTAGAAAATTTGGTTGTTACATTAGGGGTCAGTTTCGGTTGAGTAAGGAGACTAACCGCTGCATTATCCGTCTTCACCACGAACTTTGACCCCAGCAAGTAATGTCTCCACACTCGCAAGCATTGTATAACTGCGAGGAGCTCCTTCTTCTGGGCAGTATACCGCCTCTCAGCTTCAGACAGCTTGCGGATCTCATATGCTAACAGGTGGTCTTCTTGTACTAGTTCCCTCCCAGAGCATATTCTGAGGCATCTATCTATACTTCGAAGGGCTTGCCAACATCTGGTAAGGCAAGATCAGGATCCTTCATCATGGATTCTTTCAAACTCCTGAATGCTTCAACACACTTGTCTGTCCACGCCCAAGTCACACCCTTTTTCAGCAGCTCAGTCAAGGGTGTCGCCCTTCTTGAGTTGCCGCCAACAAATCTTCTATAGTAGTTGGCTAGGCGCAAGAAGGAGCGGAGTTCCTTCACGCTTGTGGGGGCTTTTCATTCTTGGATTGCCCTCACCTTCTCCAGATCAATACGAGTTCGGCCACGTTCCACAACGTGGCCTAGGAACTTGATGCTCTCATGTGCAAATGAGCATTTCTCGCGCTTCACATATAGCTAGTTTTCTCTCAACTTCTGAAACACTTGAGCCAAGCGCTCTTGATGCTCTTCAATCGTGGTGCTATAAACCATGATATCATCCAAGTACACCACCACGAACTTATCTAGATACTCGTGGAATACTTGGTTCATCAGTGTGCAGAAAGTGGCAGGTACATTTGTCAACCCAAACGGCATTACTCGAAACTCAAATGTTCCATATCGAGTAACACACGTAGTCTTTGGTTCATCACCTTTTGCGATCCTCACCTGATAATAGCCCGATCTCAAGTCCAACTTTGTGAAGTATTTAGCTCCACTTAGCTGGTCGAACAAACCAGCGATCAGAGGGATGGGGTAGGTGTTGCGAACTGTCACCTTGTTGAGAACCCTATAGTCAATGTACAATCTCAAGCTCCCATCGTGCTTCTTCCAAAATAGCACAGGTGTGCCAAATGGCACCTTCGACGGTCTGATGAAGCCTGCCTCCAATAACTCTTTTAGTTGTCTCCTCAACTCTTCTAGTTCAGGGGGTGCCATTCTGTAAGGCGCTTTTGTTGGAGGTTTTGCTCCCGGCACCAGCTCTATCTGGTGATCAATCCCCCTCTTTGGTGGCAAGGCTTTGGGGATTTTATCTGGCATCACGTCCCCATACATCTTTAAGACCCTCCTAATTTCTAGTGGAACAATCTCTTCCACTGCTTCTTCGATCACGATGGGTACCGCTACATAAGTGGGCTCCTGCTTCTTCACAGCCTTCTTGAACTGTAAGGATGATAGAAGCTTCACACCAGGGGGTAGTTTCACCTTTACAGTCACCCTTGAAGGAGTCTCTTCCATTATGAGCAAGCTCCTAGTGGCAGGAATTGGAATGGCACCTTTCTCGGTTAGAAAGTCCATTCCTAGAACTACATCGAAGTTGTCCATATGGACCACCACTAAGTCAGCCTGCCCCTCCCACATGTCGATTCTAACTTTTACCCCTTTAGCCACGCCAGTTGTGGCCAAGGCCTTGGAGTTGACCGCTTTCATGCGGCCTGCATCTTTCTCCTGATTTAGTCCTAGTCACTTTGCTTCGAGTTCAGAGATGAAGTTGTGGGTGGCGCCCGTATCGATCAGCATGCTTTTGGCGAGCTTGCCATTGATGGTGGCATCCACGAACATTAGCCCCTTTCCTAGGATCTTCTTCCCTTTTTCTCCGTGTTTCTTGAGAGAATTCAACAGGCGGACATCGCCCATGTGCGCATACTCTTCATCTTCCTCTTCTCCTTCACCTTGTTGTTCTTGGCCAATGAGAGCATTCAACTTGCCCCTGTAAGGGAAAACTGCCAACTTATGTGGGCCTTTGCAGAACCAACAAGCTAGCGGCTTCCTCCCTGCAGCAGCATCTGTACCGCTGGAAGAATTGGACTCAGCTATCCTCTTCTCTCACCCACTCTTGCTCTGCCATGACTTCCCAGACTTCCAACTCCCAGCGCTACTTGAGCTGGTTGGAGGGGTAGCCCTTCTCGGCACGTTGCTCTCCGGAGTGTAGTTTGTTAAGCGTTCAGTAGCAGCTTGAGTGGAGGCTAGGTCAGACACGCGCTGCCTTTGAAGTTCTTGCTTGTCCCACGATTTCAATCCCTCGAGGAATCAAAAGAGCCTATCTACTTTGGACATGTCCTTTATATCGAGCATTAGTCCCGAAAACTTCTTCACATATTATCGGACTGTCCTGACTTGTTTAATCTCTCTCAATTAACGTCGAGCCATGTAGGCGACATTTTCTGGCAGAAATTGCATCTTTAGTTCTCTCTTCAGGTCTACCCAAGATGTGATGGTGCACCTACCATTCTCTATGTCATCATACTTGGTCCTTCACCACACCTTGGCATCCCCAGACAAGTACATGGTAGCCATGGCGACCTTTCCTTCTTCCGAATCGGCCCGTACGGCTCTAAAATAATGTTCCACATTGAAGAGGAAATTCTCCAAGTCCTTTGCGTCTCTGGCCCCGTTATAGGGCCTCAGCTCGGGTACTTTAACTCGGCCATATTCCATACCTATCAGCCCTGTTGTAGGGGCATTCCTAACCACTCGCATGGTTAGGTTTAGCTTGGAAGTTAGCTCAGCCATTTCTTCTCTGAGCACGCCAACTGCCTCCCTGCAGTCTTCCGTAGTGTCATTTATGGAAACTTCTTGTTCCTTCAGCATGCACTCCACTGCCGCAATGCGCTCTTCCCACCGAGGGGAAATAGAAGTACTTGTTGGAGTGTTTCTTTGCTCCAATGTGATTATTCTGGATAGGAGAACATCATTTTCCTTCTCTAGCGCAGCTATGCGATTGTTTGCATCTGACTATCCAAAGTTATGACTTGTAGAGGAAAGATCCCTAACCCTTTCGTCCAGGCCATCTAATTCCCCCACACGCTTCTCAAGTTCTTTGATCCTCTGAGTGTTGCTCACCATTAGTGTGTTTTGCCAAGCTCTTTCTAACTTGGCTCTGATACAAACTATCACGGGCCGGCTATTTGGGTACTCCAAGTAGATGGAACGTGCGGCACTTGCAGACTCTTCAAGCTAGCAAGTCAGCCTACAACACACACCTGCAGGCAAAAAAACTCAATGGTTAACCACATACACATCTCGGACATGCAACGGGCAATAACGAAGTATGAGCAAGCACAAAGTAAGTCATTCCTAGGAACGTCCACACAACACAAAGCACACAACAAGGCAAGTGGCACGCAATGGCCCAACGAAGATAACAAACAAGTAACACATAGGCAACAAGGAAGCACACATGGGAAAGTATGGATAAATATCGTTTTATTAATATATAGCCTTGATAGGGAAAGGGAGTACGCAGCTTTGGCCCCTATCTGCTGATGGCCATGGTGCTTCCCTAAGTCACCAGGTCACCTCCCCCTAAGGAGCCTTCTAGGGAAATAAGATCTTCCCAGTAACATATATGATTTTTGTCTGGGAGACATATGCATCATTACAAAACTGCCACTACCCTATCCCATGAGGTTGCTTGGTGCAAGACTTGACTAATGATCAAGCACCAAGGCATGCTCACTTACAAAATGGCCCCATGTGGGTGTGCCAAAGGGCCAACTTGCCACACGATGCACTCATGAATTATGTCATTTTCTTCACAAAATGCATTGCATTCATTAGAGAACTACTCACCTCCTCTATCACTTCTGAGCACCTTAATATTTTTATTTAGTTGATTTTTAACATCTAATTTATAAATTTTAAAAGCATCAAAAGTCTTTTCTTTATGCTTTAAAAGAAAAACATAGGTATATCTACTAAAATAATCTATAAAAGTAAGAAAATTCAATTTACAACCTCTAGTTAAAACACCATTTAATTCACAAAGTTTCACTATGGATTAAATCAAGTAAATTAAATGATCTTGCTACAATAGGAAAACGTTCTTTTATCATTTTTCCTTTAACACATGTTTCACATTTTCCATAATTTTTAATGGTGCATGCAATCATACTACATTTTACTACTCTTTTCATGGTTGAAAAACCTATATGAGATAGTCTAAGATGTCATTAAAATAAAGAACAATACTCAACAATATAAGTAGAATTAACATCTTTATTAATAACAGTGAAAGTTACATCGTTGGTGCACAAGTTAATCATACCCTCACAAGAGTACCCATTTCCCAAAAATACATTGGACTTGGTAATAATAAGTTTACCGGACTCAAAAACGTCCTTAATACCGGGCTTACAAAGCAAATCTTCACTTACCAAATTTCTACTCATTTCGGGAACATAAAGCACATTCACTAATGTGACTTTCTTGCTGGAGGAGAAAAATACTTCAATGGTACCTTTCCAAGTACCTTGGATTTGCCTTCATTGCCCATTTGAATCTCGTGGTTGTCATTTGACTCTTCAAAGGCCTTCAACAATGACTTGTCATAGGTGACATGGACGGTGGCACATGTGTCATACCACCACCCTTTCACTTTTCCTTAGACCGCATTCACCTCACTAAGGGTAGCAACTATATTGTCCTTTTGAGTTGCATTCACCTTAGGTCCTTGTTGGTCTTTTCTATTCCTACACTCTCTAGCATAGTAAACAATTTCCCCACACACAAAGCAAGCACCTTTCTCACCCTTACACTTGTTTGGGTTGGTTTTTGGACCCAAAGATCTCTCATTACCCTTCTTGCCTTTCTCTTTATTTTTGGGATGTTTTGATTGGGACACCACTTTTGCTTTGGAAGTCTCTCATTAGACCCCTCCACAACTTATTTCTACATATTGATTCCTCCTCAATTAAAATATGCTTTTGGATATCCTCCAAAGAATAATCCTCATTTTTATGAAGGATTCTTTTCCTATAGCTCCTCCAAGTTTGTGGTAATTTTGCCACTATTGTGCCAACTTGAAAGGCCTCAGGAAGCTCAATCTTCAAAACTTTAAGTTTGTTAATAATTATTTGAAGCTCATGAATTTGATGAAGAATAGGTGTATCACCAAATTTTTTTTAAATCAATGTATTGAGAAATCAAAACTTTTTCGTACCTTCCTCTTCTGCCTTGAGTTTTGTTTCAAGTGCATCCCAAATCTCCTTTGCCGACTTGGTATCGGTATAGAGGTCATAGATCCTATCGGATAAGGCATTAAGGATATGACCCCAAAAAAGAAGAATTTGCTCCTCTCTCTTCCTTCTTTCCTCCACCTCCTCCGGAGTGTCTTTGTCGGATGGCACAGGGAGAGGTTCAAGGGTTGACTCTAGGATGTAGGTGATCTTAAGAGTGGTCAAGAGAAATCTCATATTGTCTTGTCATCTAGTGAAACAAACAAGAGTTAAGCTTTTGAATGTTAGAGATATGTAAATTGTCTCAATGGAAAAATGTAAAACTTTTACAACTCTAAGAAAAATAATACAAAAGACAAAGTGATTAATTGAATAAGACTACAACTCTATAACAAAAAATACAAGTAAATATAGAAATAGGTAGATGAAGAGAATAATAGAGAATACAACTCTAGACAATAGATACAAATAAACTAAAAGATGAAGAACAAGAGATAAAAATGGAAGTACAACTCTATAGAATAAAGATACAATTAAATATTTAAATAGACAAAAAAAAGATGAAGATAAAAGCAATAGAACAACAAGAACAAAATAAACACTCTCACTCACACAACCAAAGTGAAGAGTTTGGGGATCACCAACATGAACAAGGTTTACAACCTTTGTCCAAAAGCTTATTTCCCCTTATCTCAAGCACTAAGGGAACTCTCACAAATGGAATAGCTTTCTGGAATAAACAAGCATCTATGGTGAATTTCTAGCCAAATGCTCTAGTAGATAGAAATTGGTGTGTCTTCCAAGTAAGCAATAGGCTTCTTTTACAGAGTTTTGAGACACCCTTTGAATTTCAAATTCTACCAACCGCCATGGTTATTACCAATGTTTAATTGGATGTTTATGGAGTCAAAAGGAGTCATGGGAGTTGCATGAGTTGTTGGAACCATTCAAAATTGAAATGGAAAAATGGCTTTGGCTGTCAGCTTCACTAGCCGTGGCCAAAGCTATTCCTGGCCACGGCCATGAGCCTCTTTTCCATAGGTTGTGACCAGGGACACTTGTGGCCGCAGCCGCGACCCATTTTTAGCACACACTTTTGTGCAATTTTTCCAAACGGTTCTATACTCTTCCCACATGACTTTGTAACCTCTACACACATTATGGGGGTTTAAATCATGTCTCCAACAATCATATCACTTATGGTTTTGACAAATTCAAATCAAAATGTGTGACATCAAATCTACACATTATTGGGTAATATTTAATCTAATCATTATATTATAAATAATATAACATTCCCCCATGAGATTAAATAGTTCACTATTGTAACACTTATTTAATCATTAAACATTATATTTAAAATATAACATTTCCCCTACTTGATTAAATAATAACGCTCTCATATAGAAGCCATTACATTGGTGCATAAAGTAAAGTGTTCTTCAACTTGAACTTTAATATAGTGTAAGTATCACAAAGTTTGTTGAAAATTTGGTTACACTAGGCATTGAACGAACTTTCCATAATAACAAACTGGTGATAACACACACCTTTGCTATGTTCTCTTGAGACCTCTTTTACTCGCTTTTCACCGTTAATGGCCATGTGCACTTTCTATTCATGGAAGTTCTTGAGAATACTCTCAATTCTCACACTACAACAATATTCACTTTCAATAACTCCGTATAATGTCTTACACCATAAGTGTAAGACATTAAAGGTTAGGACAGTTTTTTAATGTCTTATGGTGGGAGACATTAAAAAATTTGTTTATGACTAAATAAGTAAGACATTAATAATTAAATTAAGCTAAATTTTGACTACTTGGCACGTCTACCCTAGGAAGACGTGAAATACTTGTAACCTCTCCCTATGGGAGACGTGACAGTTTATTATAAAAAAAAACATGCTAGTGCATATATTTCTTTCTTGTGTGTTTTTTTACATACATTAATTAACACATTTTTAAAAAAAAAAGCCAGCTATATAGCACAACACACACTTTCACAGTTACTTTATTTTTCTTTCTTTTTATATAAAAAATAAATCACAAATAAAGTAAAACAAATATAAAAAACCCTACAACTCTCATTATCTCTTTCTCTCATTTCTTCCTAACCACCCATCCCACCTCCCGCATTTCTTTCTCTTTTTTCTCTCAAGCCTCTTCACTTTCTTCCTCACCGTCTCTCTATTCCTCTCTCACTTTCTCTTTGTTTGGTCAGTAGATAGCGGCAGAGATTGGGTTCCGACGACGATCAGTGCGGCGACTTTGGTGCAAGGATGGGGTGGGCACGCCGAAGTCAGCGTTAAGGGTCGATGGTCTCTCTATATCTATACCCTTTTATTTTTCTTTTTCATTCTTTGATTATTAATTTTTTTTAATTTTCCGACATATTTGGGTGCCAATGGAGTTTCAAAGGTCTTAAAATTATGGAGCTTTTGTCCCCATATTTAATTTTTGTGTTTCAGAGTTTGTTTGAGATATGGGTTCGAGATTTGAACAATGTTTAATGATTTTGTTTTTCTTTTTGAAATGGATTTTAGGGTATGTATGTTGGTTTTGGTATTTGTATTTTGAGCATTTTTTACATTTGAGATTGTATTGTAATCTTGAGTATATCAATAATTAATTTGATTTTGATTAATTTTTTTATATTAATTTTATAATGTGATAATGAATTAACTTTGTAATGATTCAATTGGAATTAATTCAGGAAAAAAATGAATATTAAATTAATTAATTCAATTGCATTGTAAATATAAAATATATGAAAAACTTATTTTTTTTTCTTTCAAAAGATAGAATTAGTTATAATGTCTCCCATTAGGAGACGTGGGAGACATCTCACGTCCCCCAATGAGAGACGTTGAAAGTTCTCGCTTTTGGACACCTTTCAACGTCTCCCACTAGGAGACATGGGATGTCTCTCACGTCTCCCATTGGGTAGAACTCTTACAATATTTTGTTACCATAAAATACTTGTCTTCTCAAGACTGAGTTCTATCAAAAAAACATCTTGGTTGTAACCCTCAAATTGATTGGTTTGAACTCATATCTCCTATGGGACTATTTTGAGTACAACTAATATTCACTAGATTGACTTGTTATTACCTATTGAACCTATCACTAGTTAAGTAACTAGTATTAAGATAGGTTTCCATCAATCGTTAATCTTTTTAGGGAGTTTAAGTCTCATCCCTCGAGATGAGGTAGCCACTAAATCTCTCGTTAGTGGCTTAGTAAAAGGATTCCCCAAGTTTTCATTTGTTCTCACATAGGATATTGAGATGACTCCTCTTTGAATCAATTCTCTTACATATCCATGTCTTAGACTAATGTGTCTAGACTTACCATTATACACTCTGTTGTATGCTCTAGCCAATGTTGCTTGGTTATCAAAATGTATCGATATAGTGGATACATTCTCTTTGATTAGGGGTATCTCCATCAAAACATCCCTTAATCATTCGGCCTCTTTGCTAGTAACAGCTAGAGCTATGAACTCTGCTTCCATAGTAAAATGAGATATATAGGTTTGTTTCTTGGAACCCCATGAAATTGCACCCCAACCAAGTGTAAATACCCAACCAATGATGGACAAGTTGTCCCCTAGATTGGATATCTAACTTGCATCTGTATACCCTTCTAAGATTGAAGGAAATTTGGAGTAGTGAAGGCTTAGTCCTTTGGTTTTCTTAAGATAACCTAAGACTCTTTGTTTCCATGGAAACTGACAAGTGCATCCCATTCTTCAACATACTCCGAGGAGGTTAGAGGTTTGAATGGCCAGAGGAGTGTGATCAGGTGTTCTAGCAGTTGAAGGTGCACATGGCGAACCCAACTATCTTGTCAAGACCCGTTGATGGAGAGCCTTTCCTGCTCCACTTGTTTGTCTCAGAGAGTGCCATTAGTGCTGCCTTAGTGCGCGAGGAAGCCCGTGTCCAGCACCTCGTGTGCTATGTGAGCAAAAGACTCCTCAAAGCGGAGTCCAAATACTCCGAGAATAGAAAAACCTAGGAAACTAAGAACTCTTAAGTCTGGGACCAAAGAAACCAATCTTGTTCACAACGTAGGCTTAGCGTCTAGAGAATGAAGATTGAGAAACCTAGTAGCACATGATCGAACATAGGTCACCTTCTGTAGAAATTGCACCCGAGGAGCACTGACCAGGTGCCTTGATCTCAAGATGCGAATGGAAGACCGAGTCCTCTGTACTTGGTCTTGAGGCATGGACTTGGGTTACCTCCAATGGACACTAGGCCCAAGGAGCACTGATCAAGTCCCCAATAAGCCGAAGTAAGATAGCATTGAGAAGTCAATGATTTGGGAAGCTAAGCTAGTCGAAGAGTGAAGCATCCCTAATTTCATGAGACCCCATAGCTGAGTGGCATGGGAAAAAACTAGTGCCAAAGAGATCCAAGAAACGCGAGATTGGATTTAGAATATTCTCCGGAGGACATCGTGTGCTCGAGGAGTAATAACAAAATCCCAATCCTCAAGATGTGAACGGATGCTAGATTCATTCGTACTCGGGCACGAGGCTAAGTCGCCTAAGACTTGAAAACCCAAGTAGCGCGAGTACGGACTGAGGTTGTCTCTCGAGAACACCGTGCCTGAGTCATTGGAACTCGGAGCTAAACCTCGAGTGCTAAAACTCAGGTATTGCAAAATACCTAGTCTAGGGTGGGGAACTCGATTATCTGAACCCAGGATGATGAGTTCACGACTTCCACATGATTAGGACCCGAGTTTCAACTCGGGGGGTAAATCGAAAGGCCCAAGCTAACCCACAGGTGACCACATACCCGAGGGGGCAGTTAGCTTAGTGAGAATGACCTACTAGGGTCTGAGTCATTGGGACTCGAGGATACAGGACGACATTAAAATTATTTTCAAGGACACCGAGCCTGGAAGGCAAAACTAAATGTCCAAAGGGTCGAGCACTGTGGGAAAACCCTACAGGGCAACAGGCTTCCTAAAAGCCCGAGTTAGTGAAACTCAAAGGTGTAGGATAGCCAAGTGCTCTCACTTGACACAACATCAAAGTTACTCTTAGGACCACGAGCCTAAGAAGAAACACTAAATGCACAAGTGTCCTGACACTGGTAGGAAGATCCTCAAGCCCTATGTACCTCAGGCTGGCCCCGTCCTAAGTCATCAGAACCTGGGGACGTAGGGCCGCATCAAGTGTGTCCCTTGACCTCGTGTTAAAGTTACTCTCAAGGATCATGAACCCATAGAGCAGCACTAAATGCGTAGAAATTATCTATGTACTAAGAGGAGTCGATAAAGACTCGTGTCTTCAAGAATTGAGCTCAAGACCTAAGTCAATGACTTGGGACTCTCGTGAGTTATGTTATGTTGAGTTGAATTAGAAAAGTCCAAGTTTCCTATTTACTAATTGTCAATTCGATAATAATAGAGCAATCATGGCAATAAAGTAGTGCAAGCTGTATATGTTTAAATGGAAAAATATTTACAATAATGCTTGGGTGCTTGACCGTTTATTGTCTATACCCCAATAAATTATGTCACGCAAGCCTACTAAGAAAAAATTGTATACATAAAGGATAAAATTATTGAGGCCCTTGGCCTGTAAGAACCTCTGCCACCAACTCCATCACAGGATCAACCTTGAAAATGCGACCCACCACCGCAGCTTCCCTCTCCTTGGCCACCCTGGCGTCCTCCACCTCGAGGCTCGCCTCAATCATTTTCCTCTGTTACTCTGCCATGCAACAAAGAATGTATCATTGGCTAACACATCGAGGTCCTCTTTTTGTTCTTCTGCTCAGAGACGGAGATCTTCAACCTCCTTGGCGACAACATCAGCACGAGTAGTCACCTGTGGAGTGTCCTCCCTAGCCTTGGTCATCTCCTCAGCATGGGCCAAAGACTCCTCCTGGCTCAATCGAATCTCTTTGCAGGTCTTAGGCAACTCCTCCTCCACCACACGGGTGCGACCCATGGCGTCCTCTAACAACTTAGAGGAAGTTTCCTTCAGAGTGGACAACTTTAAAAATGGCCTGCATAGTCTCCATCTCACGAACACGAGCCCTCGTGTCCTCCACCTCCATTTTGAGTCGTGAGTGCTCCTCTAGTGGGATCATAGTTTCCTGAAACCACACCAGCTCTTCCCGAGCCTTCTTTAGCTCAAAGGACCACATCGGTACGATGTCCTTGAGGTGTTGGTTGAAAATCATTGTCTATGCCAAGTTAGAGTGTCAATTCAGTAAAAAGAAGCCGATGGAATAAACAATGGACTGAGATAAACACTCGAAGACTTACCTTTATAGAGGAGTGGCGGCTGGCAGCTATTAGTGAAACCTCATTGTCGCTTCCACAACGAGCGAAGCTGCAAGAACGAATCTTGCATAGGGACCCTTCTATCCCTTGGAGGATTTCAGCGATGAGTAGAGCCATCTTCCCTCCTACTCTCCCCACGAGGAGAGGCTCCAGCTCCTAGCAGCTAGGAGGAGCAACAGGATCCTGCTGCCGGTCCTCGCGCATGAACTCAACAAGAAGTCTGAAATCCTCGCTGCCCTCGTTAATACGCACATTGTAGTATTCAACAACATGTTTCTGCTTCTCCAAGTCTTCCCCGTCATAGTGCTCCGAGAAGACTACAAATCAAGATGCCTTGACCGAAGGAGACTCGAGCACCTTTGAAAGGATTTACTTACCTTTCCTAAAAGATCCCACATCTTGAGGGGGAAAACATCGAGGTCAATGACCTCACCTAGAGCCAGCGTACTCGGGGTGAGGACTAGTGGAGCATCTGCAGGAGCTGCTAGGGCCACCAGGGCTGAGCTGGGGGCATTGATGCTGTGGTTGACACCACCGGGAGATCTATCTGAGAGGGTCTCGATACCCTCTGATGCTTCGACCTGACCAATTCAGACATGCCCTTGCCTTATACACAAAAAGAACAAACTTGTTATGTCCTCAGAGGAAAAGGAAAGCATTGAAAACAAGCAAAAAAAATGCATTCAAGACTAAAAATAATTATCCTCAGGAGTCTCGCCAAAATAAGGCTCCTCTGAGTGAAGGACGAAAATGGTGAATTCATGGATTACTCAACCCATCTCCTACGTTAGATTTTACTCGTATTGCCAAAACCATATGGCGTGCGTAGACGTCTCCTCATCTAGAGGCACGAGACCTTTGGGATGTCTCCTCCTCCTCGGGTTGTGAAGAAATACATCAATGAGGTCTTGGTAGTCCTGGTATCCTCCTTGGACCAACGACGTCCCGAGATTTTCCCACACTCAAGAAGTCTGGGCGAAAATAAAGAATGGTTGAGAGTAGTTCCCTTCCCTACGTGCTTGGCATAACGAAGAATGATTGGGGATTTACCTTGAGGCACGGAAGACAACTCAATCCCCGCCTCGAGCTCTTCATCTTTCTTCATCTCCGTGGCGGCCTTGATTGCGAGAATGCTCTCTGCGTGTTCCTTGAGAAGGCATTTCCTATATTCAAACTGCACCTTACCGCCACATATTCCATGTGGAGCCTCGCCTCATGGCTTGACTGCTTCAAGTCCTGAAACCTGGAGAGGACCACCGAACATATAGCCGACCCCTCCCACAGTAGCCCATACTACTGGAGGTGGGCATCAGTGACGAGGTAGGAGAGATCTAGCTCCTCGTCGCAGAGGGTGTTCATTATCTTAAACCTTTCGTCGAAAAGAATCAACAAAAGTTGTACGGTTGAAGGGACCTAAAATGAGATGTTTCAAGAATTAGGATCAATTACAAGTGGGACACTAATAGACGAAACAACTCGAGGACAAAGCACTTACCAACCCTAGAGAAGTCCACGAGCAGGGTGGGATTGGTCCTCGTCAGGGAACCACTGTCCCAAAAGAAGTGGTCCTTGTAGTTCCAAGCGTGGTTCTCATTGCCGCCCGAACCTTTGTATCTCACCCATGGGAACGTGCGCTTCATCAGGGTGCAGTACCCATCTTAGTCCCCCTTCCGCAGACAATGTCGAAAGTTGTAGACGTACAGAATCTCAGTGAGGAAGGTGAGGGCCAGTTATGTCTCCTATACAGAATGTAGAGCCTGCACAACACCTGATATCCATTAGGGGACAACTGGAAAGGAGCTTTGTAGACGAACATGAGGAAGTTGACATAGTATTGGTGCAGTGGGATGGTTTCTCCATCCTGGAGATGAGAGGCACTCCAGGGCCCATGCCCGTGGATGCTCTCATGTTCCCTCTCATCCTCTTGAGACAAGCGCACCAACATCTCATGGGTGTCCACCCCATAGTGGGTAACAATCTTCTCCAACACCCCCCGGTGTCGGAGCTTGCTGGGGATCGCCTCTGCCTTGAATCCCACAATGGTGTAGGGTTTGTTCGTTGGCATCAGACCCTCATTGGCTGCTTCCTTCGAGATGCTAATTCGAAGTGTTCTTGTCACCGCCGGGGCGGGGTCCTCTCGCACAACGAGGGTTTGACTGCTACAAGCCACCTGTTTCCCGTTATTGGGGTGTTTCCCAGCTTCTCGGTCCATTTGTAGAATCTCGGAATTGAAGGTATAGAACACTTATTAGTGTAGTAGGTGGAGCTCCTCATGCATCTAAAACAACAAACTAAGCAGTTAGCACCTTGCCTCGAAGAAAAATGGTTCAAAATGAGAAACCCTAAGACTACTGCTCGGGGAGAAAAGAGGAAAGAATTTCTAAGGATTTGGGTTGTCCTTACACCGATCGAATGCCTTGAGAGGCAAAAGTTACATAAGGTGTGCAGTAGGTCATTTTGGCTACTTATAACTTCAAAATATGCCAAAGAAGGTCAAACACAACCCTTCCAGTGCCACAAAAGTATGTACCTAAGCATGCACCTAAACTCTCAAATGAAACTTGATGTAAACGCAGAGCCAAACACAAAACTAGTAAATATTTACGTGAGATATTGCGGCGGTAGGTGCTGAAACAAGTCTGAACTTTGAAGAATTGCTTGTCGTTCACCGAAAAATAAAATGATTCTCTCTAACTGTCTATAATTGTAGAGAAAACCCATAAATGCTTCAAGGTCTAGGAAGCTTAACAAAGAAGAGAGAGTTTTCTAGTTTAGAGATTTTGATTTCGAATGGGTAAGGTGAATACTGAGAGGCAGTTCTCGAGTTTTTATACTCGTAGAATTTGGGGTGGAAGCAACCTCGCCCCGACCGTCAGATTACCTATGACGTAGGTACTCGAGATTAATCCAACGGTCAAGATCCCAGAGGCACAGATCGTGATCATTAGCATTGGAAAAGGATGCCTTCGGCACATGGTGAAGGGACGCCTATGGTACGGATTGGATGTTTTGGGTCATGGAGTTGACCCCTCATTAATTGCACGGATTGATGGGTCCAACAATAGGGAGTCAACATGTGGCATGAATTTCCAGAGTGACCTCAGAGGAAGCCTAAATGTCTCCCATCGAAGACCTTTTAAATTACTCCTCTCAGCTAATTCTCCACTGCCCGAGGATGAGTGAAGACTTGGGGAGCAAATGTTGTCTCTGTTTTTACCACCAGACACGTGGCGATTAGGAGTAACTAATGATCACACAAGTCATGATGTTCTTAGAGTGTGAACTCCTCCCAGTACACCGAACCGGCTAGATGCTAATGTCTCCAAGGGGGCCACCCCCCGAGGTCCATCCTCAATGTATAGATGTCTCCAAGTATGGCCATGCCCCGATGACTATTTTAGAGGTCCTCACACCTTCTTTAGTCAACTGTCCTCCATGTCTAGGATTTCGCCCTCAGGACCGATAAGAGTTACTAGGTGTCAGTCAATGCGTATATGAGCCACCAGGAGATCGTTTGACAATCTTTTGGAAGAGTCTTGAGTAGTGGTGTCGAGTCGTACATTCGACAAGCAGCATTTCCCACTATGGCGCCTGACATGGAGAAACGTGCAGCCACACCCTAGCACTGTCAGAGGCATGCTCCCCATAAAGCTGGTAAACAACTTTCTGCGATGGGCCCCATGCACTTCGCCTGGGCCGTAGTCTCTATTTAATGCAGCTCTTTTTGTATTAATTCCACCTTAATAACCAAACAAGGGGAAATTTTATTAATAATACATCATTGACATTAATGACCCCAACCTTTATAAATAGGGCTGGGGTATCTCCTTGTAAGGGGTCCAAATTTTGGAGAGATAAACTCTGCAACCAGTGCAATATATACGCTGCCTGAGAACCACCATTGAAGCTTACTCAAATAAGCTTCAAGCTCACTAAATATCAGATACTCATGGACGAGCTCTTTTATAGCATGAACCACGTAAAGTCATTGTATTTTTTTCCTATTATTTTCTTTAAATTCTGGGATTATGTTGATAGCAAAAAAGACAGTCAACAAAGGTAAAATACTATGACTATATATTTTGTGAAAATAGGTTGTAACGACCCAAATTCACTATTAAGGCTTAAGGGCCTTGAGTAGTGTGCCTGGAGTGCATAATGGGATTTTGTGTGTGTCTTTAATGAGTTAAATGCATGATTATGATTTAATGCACGTTATATGACTATTTGATTATTTGAGATGCATGACTATGCGAATTAGTATGCATGTAGACCTGATTATCTTAGAATGAGCATATTTGTAATTTGGCCATTTTGGGCATGACTGTGTTGATATCTGTGATCTATGACTCGAGACGATCCTAGAATGAGCGGGTTAGCGGAAAAGTCAAAGCGGGAATCTATACCCGGCTTCGGTTAAGCCTGGGGAGTTTAAATGAGAATTTGGAAAATATATTGAGGTTAATCTTGATGATGAGGAATGTATAATTGGTGATTAATCAGGTATTGGGTAGCGAGCGGGAATTATTAGGAACACTTGAGGAATTAGTGGGAATTTGGGTAATATGACTAAAATTTCCCTTTATGGGCAAAAAGGTTTAGAATTATTAGGGAGGGCATTTTGGTCTTTAGGCTTGTTAGAGATAAGTTAAAGGGGGCTTTATACTGAGTTGATTTTATAGAAAAAGAGTTATAAGGCTGAAAAGAAAGAAAGAAGGAAGAGAAAGGAAAAGAGAGAAAAGCTGAAGGGTTTTGTTCCAAGGAATCGGTTTGTGGCTCTCCCAACCATTTTCCTTCACTTTTCTTGGAGTTAAGCTCAGTGGAGAGCTAGGGTAGGCTGAGCATCAGGGATCCTAAGCTAGACTTGAGGATCGGCAAGGATTAGCAAGATCACATCAGAAATTTGAGGTAAGTTCTTGGGGATTTCAGTTTTAGGGCTTGACTGGTTTGAACTGTGTATTTGAGCTAAATAGATGGGATTTTTGGGGAAATTAGGTCAAGGTTGTAAAGGAGCAAGCTAAGGAGGTCTAGGGTTCAACTCAAGGTCGAATTTCCATCCACGGTATGATTTCTAAGACCTTATCTTTGTGGTTTGAATGAATTTCTGGTTTTTGGGTTCATTATGATAGATTTTGAGTTTTGGGTTGCTTGAGCTTGGGGTTGAGTTCTTGGGATGCTTGGGATGAGTGTGAGGTGTGGGTAAGTTTGTTTTTGGGTTTGGAAAAGGTTTGGGCAAGTTTGGGGTTGAAATGGTTGAAGGAAAATCGCTGAAGCGATTTTTGGGTTTGGTCTGGCTGCAACTAGCTCTACAGCGCTAGTCAGTGGGCGCTGTAGCGCTAGCCCCTGTTCTGGGGGGTGTGGTTCTGCTTATAGCGCTACAGCGCCCTCTTTAGAGCGCTGCATTGTTCACAGAAGGGGATTTTTGGGCTATTGTTAAGGGATTTTGACCTAGGGTTCGGGGCTCGATTCCACCACTTTGTTTTGGGAATCTAGGACTTCCCGGGGGCTCGGGATTGGTCCCGAGGCTAGGTTTTGGACATGAGGTTTGGTAATGACTTTGACTTATGGATTTTGCTTAGGTGAGCGCTAGGGCTCGAGTAGGATCGTGCTCAAGGAGTCATGTGATCAAGGCTATCGAATTTAAAGGTAAGAAAACCGTAACCCCGAGATCAGGGCATGGGCCCACAGTGTTATTGCAGGGCATGGCCCTAGATTGTTTTACGTGCAAATGTATAACCTTGGATGTATTATTATGTGTTTGAATGATTATTTCGAAATGTATTGTGCGTGCGATTATAATGAAATGAACGGCTAAGGCCGAGAGCGGCAAAGGCCGGAAGTAACACTCAGCACATGGGGTGCTTATAGCCAGGGTGGGAACCAAGGGATACATGAGTTATCCTTACGGTGAGGACCGAGACCCCAGGCTTTGGTAAGGCCTCTGGGGCGGCATGGCCGTGCATGTTCAGTCTGATGGTTTTCCTATTTATCAGTGGGTTATGTCAGCTATATTCTATGCATATGTTATGTACTATTTGGGTTTTCTTGCTGGGCTTCGGCTCACGGGTGCTCTGTGTGGCAGGTAAAAGCAAGAAATCAGTCAACCGGCCATGAGTATGGAGAGCGTGGGGGCGGCGCGTACATGTTCGGCCTGCCCGACTGCTTTGGTTGGGGGCATTTTGAATATGGCTGTATTAACTTATTCTTTTGATAGTTAACCTGGTGTAAATCTATTTTTGAGTTGTAAATATTTTGTAAACCTTATTTTTGGGATCCCAGATGTTTGATACTTAATGTTTTCAATGAAACTAAACATTTTCAAAGAGTACAGCATTAAGTTCTGGTTTATTCACACTTTTGGTTTTAGAAACCACGTAGAGTCAGTCAAAAGCACGATTTCCGTTTCAAACTCACTAAGTAACGACTCTAAGGTAGTAGGGCGTTACATAGGTGTTGATGCGGTTCTTCGCCAACAGGTAATTAAGAAAATAAGAGGAAGGGATTAGTGCTTAACTATGAACCGAAATAGATGAATGATCTTTGTAAATAGACTGGTGACAAAATTACGTTTTTTTAGGTGGTTCAAAGATTAAAATCCTTCTACTCCACCAGCCAATATTATTGCTATATGCTTGGTATTCTTTTACAGGGTATTTCCTTACACCATAGAATCCAACCCTTTGCAACTCCCAGGGTCTCCATATTTATAGGAGAGGGCACCTGGGAGTTGGTAAGAAGGTCATCCTATGACCTTCTTACCTATCATGTCACTTCTGCGACATTCATGATTAATTCCTAAAACCTAACACATGAAGTGTGGTCTAATCAATAGGTAAGGGGGATAATGGGCTGCACGGCCCAACCCAGTCGTGTGTGTCTAAATACGCACGTTCATGCAGCGTGTCCGAGAAGTCAGGGATATATCAGACACGAGATGTCTGATATATGCACGTTTACCTTGCGTGGTTGACTTTATGAAAGGTCACAGCCTCCAACTCTAGCTCGTACCACGAGCTGGATGCTTCCCTCGACCTGTGGCCTTCAGAGTCCAGACTCAGTCCTTAAGTAATCTTGGCGAACCTTTGGATACCCCAAGCTAACGACGTAGGACCTGATGACAACAGCTCCGGTCATGGGGGATCTGCGTGGCTGATATAATTTAGGTCGTATCTCAGCTCGCTAATAGCCCGTTGGAAAATCAGGGCGTACATTTGCCCCCCAAGCCCCTGCTCATGGTACACGACGTCGTGTAGGGCTACAGTAGGGCTTTTAGGCTTCCCCATGAACTCTTCATGTTCCACATTTTACGCAGGCACCGACTACGTGGAACATCGTGGTTGGTGACGGTACATCTTCCGAGAACCGCATTAAATGGCCTAGCCTATACTCAGCCGCCGTTTCGTCTTTCGAGTGGAGAGCCTTGGATCCCACATCAGGGCAATCCAACGGCCCTCCTCACGTGGCCTTTCACGTATATAAAAGGGGTGGCCACCTTACACATGGGCCACCCATTCATTTGAAAATTTTCAGAATTTTCCTTCTTCTTCTTCCTTCTTTACCTTCAAAAGAAAAACCCTCTTCTTTCCGGCCGCCATTCCCAGCACTCAAGAAGTTCAGGTGTAAGGGGTCCCTTGAAGCTTTGGTATCAACTACTCCGGCGAGGCCTTAATCCAGACGACCCCTTCATCCTCATCTCAATCAGAACACTCTGTAAGTCTCCTGACTGTGCATGTTTTGAAATTCTTTTTAACCGTAGCCTAGGTAAATATTTACTGTAGCCATATGCAAGGTTTTGTTGGTTTTTTGTGGGCATGAAGGGTGAAATCCTTTTAGGTTAGGGTATCACTTGTAGTATAAAACCATTTAGGAGCACGGTTTACAGGATGCATTTTCTGGGGAAAGTTTCTGGGTAGGGTTTTCGGTATGGTTGTTTAAAATATGCAGTACTTTGGATGCAAAATCAGGTAGCTTAGGGGACACGCTTCACAGGCGGTTTTGCACCTCTTGCCTACTGAAACTTTCCTTCAAAGGAAAATTTCTATCCTGACCCTCCTGACACATGAATTCCGAGTAATCGGGGATCTGTTGGGAGCACAGGCGCGTGTTCATAGAACCGCGTGGTCTCACTCTCCATGGGCTGAGATTACCTCAGCTCATGCAAAGAAAACACACCTTTTTATTCTCCCTTATGATTAGGTCGCCTTTTTTGAAAATTTCTTCTTTTGTACGTTAGGCAACCAGATGGGACCCAAGAAGAACTCTCCAAAGAGGATCGCCGGCAGCTCGTCCTCCCAAAAATCCAAGGGAAAAGAGGTGATGACGGACTCCCCAATTCCTGTCTTCGGGCCGGCCATAGAGCAGGAGCTCGAGGTGGCGCCCGATGTTTTCTTCGAGGTTGAGAGGATCATCTCGAAGATCACTTACCAGGGGAAAGTGAATAAGATATTCCTTTCCCATCACATCGAACTGGGGAGGGGCGCCCTGATCGCCCGACCTCCCGCAGAAGGTGAGCGGAGCTGCGCGCCGCTCGATGAGGAGTTCATGGCCTGGAGTGACGAGCACTTCAAGGCAGGGGCCTTCCTCCCACTGGATCAATACTTCGCCGACTTCCTCAACTATGTGAGGTTGGCCCCTTTCCAGCTCCCCCCCAACTCCTATCGTTTGTTGGCGGGGTTGAGATATCTATTCTTGAAACAGGAGTGAGAGGTCCCCACTCCAGCAGATATCTTGTATTTCTTCTACCTCAAGGCCAGCCCGGAGCAACGGGGGCGAGGTGACGAGTTCTATTACTTAACCTGGTTTCCAAATACGGCTGCGGTCATCGAGCTGCCCAGCCATCCCAACAATTTCAAAGACCAGTTCTTTATGTCCAAGGGGTTTCGCAACTACAACCTGCACTATTTCAACCGTCCTCGTAAGTATCTTTCATCTTTATCTTGTAAGTTAAATATCAGTTGGCTCTCCCCCTTATCCGTTTCTGACTTAGAATAATTCTGCAGCTATCTTCGCGAGGACAGAGAAGTCTGTAATCCTCGGGAGCCAGTACGAGA
Source organism: Humulus lupulus (assembly GCF_963169125.1). Lineage (NCBI taxonomy): Eukaryota > Viridiplantae > Streptophyta > Magnoliopsida > Rosales > Cannabaceae > Humulus > Humulus lupulus. The sequence continues at coordinate 76,871,938 of NC_084801.1, forward strand.
CACTAGAGGGCTTGCCCCCCAGTGAAAAGGACTATCGCCAGCTCATGAAAGACGAGATGATGCTGGCCTGGAAGCTGATCTCCCCAGGCCAGACTCTGAACCTGAGGAGGCCGTGGGTGCCTCCCCCAGCTCGCGAGATGAGGCCTATCCCCAAGGAGGAGGCCGCAGGGGATGATGATGAAGAGGACGAGGAGGACGAGGTGCCCCTCGTGAGGACGAGGAAGCGGGCGCTGGAGGTCGGCCAAAGGACGGACGAGGAGAGGATCCTGTCCGGAGCAGCTGCAGGTCCCTCTAGCCAAGGTAACCCATATACGTTTAGGAACTTAGATAGGGCCACTGCAGACCCCCGGCTAGCTAGGTTCAATCCCAAACAGCCCATCCAATGCCATCGAAGTGACCCAGACTTTGATGTGACCCTGCTCCATTGCGTCGACCAGCTCGTGTTGGATTACGAAAGTTGCCGCCCTAGGGGTACCATAGTTGTAGACAACACCCTAGCCTTTAGGTCGGTCCTATTCGAGGAGTATGGGACCAACCTTCGGTCATGGCCATCACTCTGGGAGGGTGTCGTAGCCCCGGGTCTTAGGCAATACGTAGAAGAGTCTAATCCTGAGCTAGCCTCAGATCCAGAACCCGCACCAGCTCGAGAAGTAATTGTCTTAGAGTCCCCCGCAGTAGCTCTGGGGCCGATGGTCGTGACCATAGATTCCTCTTCTAGCTCGGGGGGTAGGATTCCTTTTAGTATATATATATATACTTGAGTTTCACTTTTTTCCCCCTTGTTATTGTTTTTGCATGACTACTTATTGATATATTGAAGTTGTCTTTGTTTTGCTAGAGGAGATGTCTCAGCTCGGGGGAAAAAATCTGCGAGCTATGTTCACCGGAGGGAACTCCTCAGCTGGGGCCTCTGGGCCAATAATGAAGAAGCTCTGAGTGGTGAAGAAAGCCGCTGGGACCCCAACCAAGTCCCCTGCAAAGGGGAAAGAGCAGCCCCCAGCTGCCCAGGCCGAGGAAACTGCACCTCCTACTGTAGTGGGGAACATGCCCCCACCCCCTCCGCAAGCTCCGGCCTTCGTCCGGGACACCAGGGTGGAGCTCGGGGCCTCGGCAACTGCGCCCCCCAAGGTGCGTATCCCGGTGGACCCCCAGGCCCTGGAGAAGATTCCAGATGTCTTTCGGGGGATGGTGTATGAGACGGCGAGCTACGCCGTCGACCACTTCTACCACTTCACTGAGAGAGAGCTGCGGGCCATCGAAACAAGGAGCCCAGTGGGCGTAATGGAATCTTCATTGGGCATGGCCCTAACGGTAAGCTGACTTTACCCTTTTATGATTTTTGATTATCATGCCTTGCCCTGTTTTTCCTCTCTTTTTTTTTTCTAAGGCAGTTGCCTCTCTGTTTTTTCTGAGCGTCTTGGCCCTTCACCGGAGCATAGCCAGGTCCAAGGCCCAGCTCGAGGATATGAGGGGCGAGCATCAGGCGGTTTTAGCCGCCCATCAAACTTCCTTGCAGATGGCCCAACAGAAGGAAAAAGAAGCCAAGGATGCTCTGCGGCCGTATAGGCCGAGCTGGAAGAAGCCCGTCCCAAGCTTCAAGAGGTCGAGGCTACCAAAGCCGCCCTTGCTGCCGCACTGGTCGAGCTAGAATCTGCGAAGGCTGGGGCTGAGGAGGCTAAGGCCGCCTTGGAAACGGAGAAGGCAGCTTCCAGCACCGCCATGGAAGATATGCTCTATCACTGCTGGGTCTATAACTCGGTCGGCGACTTCTCCTTCTTAGGAGCGGACGGGGAGGTCTTCCTGGAGGGGTTCAAAGCTTGCCTCCAGCAAGAGGCACCTTCTGAGACCGGGGAGGCATCCATCGTAGCCGAGTAGGAGGGCGAGACAGCGACCTCCACGGGGCAGCCTGGTGGATCCTAGGGCCCTTCTCTTTCGCACCCACTCCTTTATTATTATCGTTTTTTTTGTGTAACTTTGCATGAGGTTCTTCTACCTCGAGACAATTGGTTTTATCAATTTTTTCTTTTAATTGGTTTATTTCCTTTTGCCTCTACGCATTTATGTTACTGCTTTGAAAAACATAGTTCGTGTTAATTTTTATCAATATCTCGTTCTCTTTAAGAAAAACAACGATCAATCGATTTAAATTAACTTCCAAGTTTTATGACCTGGTTATGTCCAGGAACTTAGTTTGAAAACTTAGTTTGCGTTAATTTTTATTAATATCTCGTGCTCTTTAAGAAGAACAACGATCAATCGATTTAAATTAACTTCTATGTTTTATGACCTAGTTATATCTAGGGACTTAGTTTGAAAACTTAGTTTGCGTTAATTTTTATCAATATTTCGTGCTCTTTAAGAAAAGCAACGATCAATCAATTTGAATTAACTTCTAAGTTTTATGACCTGGTTATATCCAGGGACTTAGTTTGAAAACTTAGTTCGCGTTAATTTTTATCAATATCTCGTGCCCTTTAAGAAAAGCAACAATCAATCAATTTAAATTAATTTCTAAGTTTTATGACCTGGTTATATCCAGGGTAGAGCTTAGTTCGCGTTAATCCTTTATCAATATCTCGCGTTTTTTAAGAAAAGCAATGATCAATCAATATGCCCCCCCAAGTAACTAGGAAAGGGTCTTTCGTGGTTACTTTAGATTACACTTGTGAACATGTACAATCATAAATGAAAAGTTAATTCTCATTACTTAATACATAAAAAATGGCCTTTAGGCCTTACAAGCGTGTCACTGATAATATCTCTTCAAATGGATGGCGTTCCAAGTCCGTGGGACTGCCCCTCCATTTAGCCGAGCTAACTTGTAAGTTCCTTCTTTAATGACCTCGATGATTTGATATGGCCCTTCCCAGTTCAATCCCAATACTCCATCTTTGGGATCCTCAACGGCTAAGAAAACCCTCCTGAGGACCAGGTCGCCAATGCTAAAGGCGCGCTTTTTGACTTTTGAGTTGAAATAACGAGTGATTTTTTGCTGATAATGTGCGAGCTGAAGCTGCGAATCTTCTCGTCTTTCATCAACCAAGTCAAGGGAAGCGCAAAGTAGTTTGTGGTTGCGATCCTGGTCATATGCCTGGACTCTGTGCGAAGGTACCTTAATCTCCACAGGGAGGACTGCCTCATTCCCAAAGGTCAGGGAGAAAGGAGTATGACCCGTGGGAGTCCGGTGCGAGGTCCGATATGCCCACAGAACCTGGGGGAGCTGTTCTGGCCAGACCTCTTTTGCTTCGTCTAGTTTCTTCTTGAGGCTCGCCTTTAGGGTCTTATTGACGGCCTCGACCTGGCCATTTTCCTGAGGATAGGCCACGGACGAGAAGCTTTTCACAATTCCGTTCCTTTCACAAAACTTGGAGAATAGGTTGCTATCGAACTGAGTCCCATTGTCGGAAATGATTTTCTTGGGCAGCCCGAATCAGCAGATAATGCTCTTAACCATGAAGTCGAGGACTTTTTGGGAAGTTATTGTTGCCAAAGGTTTTGCCTCAGCCCACTTTGTAAAGTAGACAATGGCCACCACGGCGTAGCGGACCCCGCCTTTTCCAGTAGGGAGGGCGCCAACCAAGTCGATCCCCCAAACTGCAAATGGCCATGAAGAAGAGATCATCTTCAGCTCGACCGGGGGAGCTCGGGCAACTGTGGTGAATCGCTGGCATTTGTCGAACTTCTTGACATACGAGATCGAGTCCTTGGACAGAGTGGGCCAGTAATATCCTTGCATCAGGACCTTTAGGGCCAAGCTTTGCCCCCCAGTGTGATCCCTGCAAAAACCCTCATGCACTTCCTCCAGGGAGTGCCCACGTCGGTACAGCATCCCATCTACCATCGTATACCTTGGGGCCTGGTACAGTACCCGCCGCGCATCGTTACGCCCTTCAGGTAGCTTCCCCTCGGTGAGATACTCGAGAATGGGGGTCATCTAGGTCGGCCTAGCGTCGATCATCTTGACCTCCGCCCTGACTTCTTCTATACTTGGTTTTTCCAAGAACTCTACTGGTACTAACCCCAAAGCCTCCGTCTCCCCAGAGGTGGCGAGCTTGGAAAGAGCATATGCATTAGCGTTCTGCTCCCGAGGTATCTGCTCGATTGAGCCTCGCCCAAACGCGGACAACTCAACTTTTACCTTTGCTAGGTAGGCAGCCATCTTGGGTCTTCATGCTTGATATTCTCCCAGAACCTAGTTTACCATGAGCTGGGAATCACTGAAGCACTGAATGGAGCTCGCCTTCAGCTCCTGGGCTATTCTCAGTCCGGCTAGCAAAGCTTCGTATTCGGCCTCGTTGTTGGAGGCCTTGAATTCGAATCTCAGCGCCGAGTGGAATCTATGTCCCTCAGGGGATATCAAAATGATTCCAGCCCCAGAGCCGTTCTCATTGGATGATCCATCCACGAAGATCCTCCACGATGCCTGGTCCGAGGTGACCTGGGGTGAGTCTTCTGCAGGATCCCTCTGGAATCCTGTGCACTCTGCCACAAAATCGGCCAGGGCCTGAATTTTTATAGCAGTTCGTGGGGTGTACAACATCTCGAACTGACTGAGTTCGACAACCCACTTTAACAGGCGTCCCGATGCTTCAGGTTTTTGCAAAACTTGCCTTAAAGGTTGATCGGTCATGACGTGTATTGAGTGGGAATGGAAGTATGGCCTGAGCTTTTGGGAGGCCGTGATAAGGCAGAATGCCAATTTTTCCATCAATATGTATCGGGATTCGGCCCCAAGAAGTCTCTTGCTGATGTAGTAGACTGGTTTCTGAACCCGATCTTCTTCTCGGACCAATACGGCACTAGCTGCATCCTCTGTGACAGCTAGGTAGAGAAAAGGGGCTCTCCTGCCTTTGGTTTGGATAATACGGGTGGCTCGGCCAGATGTGCCTTCAGGTCGAGCAAAGCACTTTCACACACTTCTGTCCATTCGAACTTCTTATTTCCTCGGAGTAGGTTGTAGAATGGCAGGCACTTATCGGTGGATTTTGAAATAAACCGATTGAGGGCTGCCGCCCTTCCTGTCAGGCCTTGGACGTCTTTGCGTGACGTGGGTGAGGGAAGCTTAAGTAATGACCTGATCTTGTCGGGGTTTGCCTCGATTCCTCGGGTATTGACGATGAAACCCAGGAATTTTCCAGATGCGACTCCAAAAGTGCACTTCTGTGGATTAAGCCTCATGCCATACTCCCGTAGTATCTTGAAGCACTCCTCCAGGTCGGAAACATGGTTATCGGCAGTCTTTGACTTAACTAGCATGTCATCAACGTACACTTCCATGTTCTTCCCGATCTGGTTGGCGAACATTCTATTTACTAACCTCTAGTACGTAGCACCAGCGTTCTTGAGCCCGAATGGCATGACCTTGTAACAATAGACGTTAGTCGGGGTCATGAAGCTGGTGTACTCCTGGTCCGCCGGATTCATGGCGATCTGATTGTAGCCTGAGTACGCGTCCATAAAGGACATGAGCTCGTGCCCCACCATGGCATCCACCAATTGGTCAATCATTGGCAAGGGAAAATAATCTTTGGGGTAGGCTTTATTCAGGTTGGAGAAGTCGATGCAGGTCCGCCACTTCCCGTTGGGCTTCAGGACCAGCACGGGGTTGGCGACCCAAATCAGAAACTTGGCTTCACGGATAAAGCCGCATTTCTTGAGCCGGGCTACTTCTTTCTCTAGGGCCTTAGCCCAGGTTGTTCCCAGGAGCCTTTGCTCCTGGGACTTCGCAGGAACGCTCTTGTCCAGATGAAGGGTGTGCCTGATGACATTTGGACTAATTCCCACCATGTCCTCATGTGACCATGCAAACACATCCAGGTTATCCTGTATAAACCTATTCAGCTACGCTTTCCTCTTGTTACAGAGGTTTTTCCCGAGCTTCACCATCCGTGAAGGGTTTTGTGGATTGATGCTTACTTCCTCGAGCTCTTCAATGGCCTGGAGCTCGGACTTATCCTCGCCTATTTGGGGGTCAATATCCTCACTTAAGACGATATTTTCCCCTTCAGCGCTCTGAAGTTTTTCAATCTCAGGATCAGCTAAAGGTTCCTGAGATTCCTCTCCTCCACCTTGGATGGCCATTGCTAGCTGCCTGGGTTTCGATTTTCCCTTCATGGAAATGTTGTAGCATTCCCTGGCAGCGAGATGATCACCACGGACCGTGCATATCCCCGTGGAAGAAGGGAATTTCAGCACGAGGTGGCGAACGGATGTGATGGCCTCAAAAGCTATGAGTGTGGGTCGGCCCAAAATAGCATTGTACGCAGCGGGGCAGTCGATGACCACGAACTCGAGGAGTTTGGAGACTGTTCGAGGCCCTTCTCCTAAGGTGGTCACCAGCTCGATAGTCCCTAAGGCCCCTGATCCTTCTCCCGAAAAACCATACAGCATCATGGAGGTCGCCTTCAACTCGGCGACAGTCAAACCCATCTTCTCCAGCGTGGACCGGAATAGAAGGTTTACCGAGCTCCCATTATCAATTAGCACCCTCCTAACCCTCCAATTAGCGAGCTCCCAGAGGGTCATTATGAGGTAACTGAACATGGTTGGCATCTTCTTCAGTAAAAATAATTGGCTGTTTCTCCAATCGCTATTGCTTTGGCAGACGCTGCTCTGGGACGAACTATACTCCGTTATGCGCCTTGAGTTCATTTACGTACCTCTTTTGGGCACCCCTGCTCGCGCCAGCTAAATTCGAACCTCTAGAGATTGTGGATATCTCTCCTCCTATCACTGGAGGAGGGACGTCTTGATCTATCCGAGACCCGGGCTGACTGACCGAGACTTCCAGAGCATGTCGACTTGCTGGAACCCTATTCCGCGCGTACTGAGCCAAGGGGCCGGCTCTGATGAGAGTTTCGATCTCATCTTTCAAATGCCTACAATCATCAGTATTGTGGCCATCGTCGTTGTGAAAATGGCAAAACTTGGAGGTGTCTCTCTTCCCCTTCTGGTGCTTTAACGGCTCTGGCTTCTTCCAGGGGAGGCGAGCAGAGTTCGCTAGGAAGATGTTCTCCCTAGAGTGGGTGAGCTCTGTATAAGTTGCGTAGACCGGCTTAAATTTGTCTACGGACTTATTCTTCTTTGGGCTGTGCTGGTTGCCCTTGTCGTTCCCCTTTCTTTTGCCTCCACCGAACTAGTTATTCTGTGTAACGTTCTGCGTTGCTGTCACGACCTCCGTTCCCACTCCAGCGGGCTGCTCAGGGACCTGGCTGGTTCCTGGAGCTGAGGCTTGGGCTTTCTCCAAGTTGATCCATCCTTGGGCCCTATTCAGGAATTCATTTACTGAGCTGACTCCTTTCCTTTGTATTTCGTTCCAGAGTCCCCCTCTGACGAGGATTCTAGTCCTCAAAGCCATGAGCTTGGAGCTGTCATCTGCGTCTCTGGCCCGAGCAACGACGTTCGCAAACCTGCTCAGGTAAGCCTTCAATGGCTCGTCGGGCTGCTGCCTCACGTTAGCCAGAGAGTCGGCCTTGACACGGGCAGCCTGGGAGGCTCGAAATGCCCTCTTGAAGTCTGCAGAGAAAGTCTTCCAGGAGCTGATTGATTGTTTCTTGCTTTGTTTGAACCACTGTCTGGCTAGTCCAGTCAGTGTGGAGGCAAATATCAAACACCTCAGCTCGGGGCCAATGTTGTGGGCCATCATTAGGGTATTGAACATCCCAGATGATCTGACGAATCTCCGTTTCCGTTGAATTTGGACAGGTGCGGCATACGGAAACCAGGTGGGTATGTTGTTGCTGCTATGCTGGGGGCGAAGAGCTCGAGCTCATCTCCCGAATCATATTCGTCTTTCTCTTTCTCCGACAGGAGCTTCCTCATTAGCACCTCCATCTGAGTCAGGCACTCAAGGGTTTGGTCCTGATTTCCTTGGTTATTCCGGGGCTGCTCGACAGCTTCGGATCCATTGTGCACGTTTGGTGGGTTATTTCCCCTCCTATCTTGAGATAGGTTATTTGGGGCGTTCCCGCCGTTACGCACCTCGGACAGGTCTCCCCCTGAGCGAGCATGGCTGCCACCTCCTACTGGTTCCCCCCTATGAAAGTTATGGCGATCTCGAAGGTCGCCCCTCTGGGTGGCGTGAGGACTTTGCGCCGAGCTTAAGCGTTGACACAGGTCTCCGCCAGAAAGGTCGCTCCGGCGACTGCCGGTCTAGTAGCTCCCGTTAGAAAAGCTCGGAGTCCGCCTTTGGGGGTGAGGACCCAGGCTCTCCCTCGGCACCCTGCTACGTCGGGAAGGTCTTGCGGACGGTGGGTTTCTCCTGCTGCTTCCATAAGCTGGAATATCTCAGATGGGCCGAGGAGGAGATGGATATCTTATTGGAGACGGAGGATGCCTGATTGGAGATGGAATCCTGGTCCCGTCAGGGCGGATCAAGTTAGGTGGGGGCCTTTCGGCCCTGCCAACCTACGAGTCCTGCGCCTGGCGATCTGGACGAGGCACAGGACAGCTGGTGGGGACGGGCTGGTGTTGTGAGCCCTCCCCGGATCTCCTTCTGGAATTCCCTCTAGCTCTCCTGGGCACGCTCGAGGCTGGTTGGGAGCTGGGAGTTGAAGTTCGAACCGAGCGGCTATACTGTTGTTCGGCTCTAGGCATTTCTTCGAAGTTTTCCTCTCGACAGTGAGATGAGGGAATAAATTTGGATGCCGGTGGTCTGTCCGAGCAGCTAGGCCTGGACAGATTACCCCAGCGAGACTTATGACTCTCGCCTTGCCTCTTTCCGACGTTAGCGTCGGTTGTAAGAGGGGATAGTCGGGCCAACACCTCCTTGATCTACTGATTAGCTTTCGTTAGTTGGCTCCTCAGCTGAGCGTTCTCCATCTCTACTACATTGTAAAAATCTGGGTTTGGATTAGGCGGCCGGGGCGCCGAACTTCCAGTGTCATCCTGGCCCACCGGCTATTTGCCCGGCCACTGCTGGACTTCAAGAATTTGTTCACCGGAGATGGCGGCATGATGAGCCTCCTGACCATCATGTTGTTCCGCCTCGTTACTGTGTCTTGATCGAGTGGTCACCATAGTTGGATGTTTACGATAGCACCAATCTAACTAGCTCTCAATGAAAGCACCAAACTGTTGACGTCGTTCTTCGCCAACAGGTAATTAAGAAAATAAGAGGAAGGGATTAGTCCTTAACTATGAACCGAAATAGATGAATGATCTTTGTCAATGGACTGGTGACACAATTACGTTTTTTTAGGTGGTTCAAAGGTTAAAATCCTTCTACTACACCAGCCAATATTATTGCTATATGCTTGGTATTCTTTTACAGGATATTTCCTTACACCATAGAATCCAACCCTTTCCAACTCCCAGGGTCTCCATATTTATAGGAGAGGGCACCTGGGAGTTGGTAAGAAGGTCATCCCGTGACCTTCTTACCTATCATGTCACTTCTGCGACATTCATGATTAATTGCTAAAACCTGACACATGAAGTGTGATCTAATCAATAGGTAAGGGGGATAATGGGCCGCACGGCCCAACCCAGTCGTGTGTGTCTGAATACGCACGTTCATGCTGCGTGTCCAAGAAGTCAAGGATATATTAGACACGTGATGTCTGATATATGCACGTTTACCTTGTGTGGTTGACTTTATAAAAGGTCACAGCCTCCAACTCTAGCTCGTACCACGAGCTGGATGCTTCCCTCGACCTGTGGCCTTCAGAGTCTAGACTCAGTCCTTAAGTAATCTTGGCAAACCTTTGGATAACCCATGCTAACGAGGTAGGACCTGACGACAACAACTCCAGTCATGGGGGATCCGCGTGGCTGATATAATTTAGGTCGTATCTCAGCTAGCTAATAGCCCGTTGGAAAATCAGGACGTACAATAGGTATTCTTTAAAAAATGACACATGGCACTAGATTATGGAGAGAGTGCAAAAGAGAGTATATTATAGAGTCTCCTTAGCACTCGTCATATTTATATATATTAGGTTCAACGTACAATGCACATTTACTTATTATTTTCTTTAAATTCTTCGATTATGTTGATAGCAAAAAAATTACTTATTATTTTTATTAAGCTTTTATGATTATCATATAAATTTTAAATAAATAAACAATATTATATATATATAGGAATGACATAAAATATTAAAAAGAAAAATTAAACCGAAACATTGTATATGGCTATTTAAAAAAAAAAAGAAAATAATGCAATAATATTTTAGATCACAAACTACCATATTTAAGGTACTAAACATTCATGGAATTATTCAAATCACACGTCAATGATTGGAGAAGAAACTTGTTTGATAGAACATAAATATTACTCTAATTTCTTATATAGTTAGACAATCATACTATTTGTACATATATGACACTTATATATAATGTATTTACTATGTATGACATATTATTGTAATAATAATATTTTATAACATGTGAATTTATATTAATATAATTATTAAATATTTTTTTTGTACTAAATATTATTATAATAATGATATTTTAAAATATTTTAATTTATATTAATATAATAATTGTACACCCTGATATTCATCCCGAGTCTTTTATGCAGCTCGAGTACAGCTGTCCATCTAAGAATAATACTGAGGGACCCACAAATTGACATCTCCTCGGCAGTGGCAGTTCCACCCACCCCCAGATAATAACACGAGCAGAGGAGTACGAAGCGTTGACAGACGAACTAGAGATGGATATAACTTACAGCCTCCGGGACACGGGCTGGCATTATACTCAGGTCGGAATCCTCTGACCACCTGCCATTCCCACGAGTTTATTAAGTGGGATACGTTATATATAAACGTGCGCGGTTAGGCATCTCATGTCCATTTATCCCTGAATTCTTGGACACGTAATATAAACGTGCGTAATGAGACATCACGTGTCTGATTATGCCAGGCGGCCCATGATCATTTTTACCTAATGCTTAGACCTTACCTTAAGATATATTGTAATATTCACTATTTGTAGATGACATGTCACAAAGAGGGATGTACATTCACGCGATAACCCCAACATCTATCCTGGGATGGTTCTTTTATAAATACCAAGACCTTGGATAAAAAAGGGGTTGGGTTTTCTCTAGGTAATGCAAATATTCTGTCAAAATATAGAGAGACATACAGTAATAATATCGACTCGTGGACTAGGGGAATTTTAACCTCTAAACCACGTAAAAAGGAACGAGTGTTCTTACTATATCATTTTAAGAGTGATTATTATTCTTACGATTTACCCTTAAGCACTAGTTTATTCTAGCTATGTCTCGTAATACACTGTTGGCGAAAAACCGCGTCAACAGTTTGGTGCTTTCATTGAGAGCTGCAAATTAGTGCCATTGAAAAATATTCAGGAAAAAGTTCATCATGGTGGTCACTCGTTCAAGGCATGGTAACGAAATGGATCATCATGGTGGGCAAGAGGCTCACCATAATGATGTTTCCGACAAACAAAACCCGGAGATCCAGCAGCGATTGGGAAAGCAACCGATGGGCCACGACTACACTAGAAGTTCAGCACCTCTGCCGCCGAATCCGAACCCAGGTTACTTGACTGCAGTGGAGTTGGAGAACTTGCAGTTGAGAAGCCATCTAGCAAAAGCCAACAAGAAAATCGAGGAAGTTCAGCCTCAGTTACCCCCTCTTGCAACCGACGTTAACTTCGGAAATAGGCAAATTAGAACTCGTAAGTCCCGCCGAAATAGTCGACCCAGGCCCAACCGATCGGTTAGAACCTCAACTCCAAGTTCTACGCCCATTTCACACAATCACCAAGAAACCTCGTTCGGTGGCTTTCCCAGAGATCATCAACGAGCCAGTAGGTCAGTCAGAACCTCGACTCTGAGTTCAGCATCACCATCAAATGCCCATGGCCACCTGCAAAGACGGATCGCTAGGCTCAGAAGACCAGGAATGGTGGAGCAGAGCGATCACAAGTTAACTTGGTCTTCCCCTTGCCACGGATTGATTTGTCCAATCTGAATAAAGCCTCTCCCAAGGATTGCTTCCCCTTGCCACGGATTGACCAGTTGGTGGATGCCACTGCAGGGCATGAGCTCATGTCCTTCATGGATGCGTACTCTAGATATAACCAGATCGCCATGAATTCTGCAAATCAAGAGCATACTAGCTTCATGACTCTGACCAACGTGTACTGCTATAAAGTAATGCCCTTTGGGCTGAAAAATGCTAGGGCGACCTACCAGAGGTTGGTCAATAGAATGTTCGCTGATCAGATCAGAAAAAACATGGAAGTGTATGTTGATGATATGCTGGTCAAGTCAAAGATTGCTGATAACCATGTCTCCGATCTGAAGGAATGTTTTGGAATTCTAAGGAAGTATAACATTAGGCTAAACCCCTAGAAATGTACTTTCGGAGAGGCATCAAAAAAATTCATGGGATTCATAGTCAACACCAGGGGAATAGAGGCAAACCCAGACAAAATCAGATCACTGCTAGAGATGCCTTCGCCCTAGTCACATAAAGATGTCCAGAGTCTGACAGGAAGGGTGGCAGCCCTCAATCGGTTTGCCATTCTACAACCAGGTCCGGGGGAACAAAAAGTTTGAGTGGACTGAGGAGTGCGAGCAGGCTTTCAGCGACTTGATGACACATTTGGCCGAGCCACCAGTGTTATCTAAACTAATGACAAGAAGCCCTTTTTCTCTATTTAGCCTTGACCGAAAATGCAGACAGCGCCGGTTTGGTCGAGAGGAGGACCGAATTCAAAAGCTAGTATATTATATAAGCAAAATACTTCTCGGAGCAGAATCTCGTTATCCCCTAATGGAAAAGATGACGTTCAGCCTCATTAGGGCTTCCAGAAAGCTTAGGCCATATTTCCAATCCCATTCATTCCACGTCATGACGATCAGCCTTTAAGGCAGGTGCTGTAGAAACCTGAGACATCGGGACGTTTGTTGAAATGGGCGGTCAAGCTCAGCCAGTTTGAGATACTGTATATACCTCGAACTACAATCAAAATCGAAGCCCTGGATGATTTCATGGTTGAATGCACTGGATTCCAAGAAGAGCCCTTGGGAGAACCAGTGCAGGAATTATGGAGAATCTTCGTGGATGGGTCATCTAATGAGAATAGGTCCGGAACTGGGATCATCTTAATATCCCCCGAAGGGCATCGTTTCCACTTCGTGCTACAGTTCAGGTTCGTGGCGTCCAACAATGAAGCCGAATACGAGGCTCTATTGGTTGGGCTTAGAGTGGCGAAGGAGTTGAAAGCCAGGATCGTCCACTGCTACAGCGATTCCCAGCTCGTGGTAAACCAAGTGTCTGGGGAATATCAAGCTCGAGGGGCCCAAATGGAAGATTACTTGGCCAAGGTCAAGAGTTTGAGCATAGCCTAGTCGAGCATATCCCTCGCGAGCACAACGCCAATGCCGACGCTCTGGCTAGACTCGCTACCTCCAATGAAGCCGAGACTCTAAGCACAGTACTAGTGGAATTCTTGGAAAGCCCGAGCGTGGCAGAAAGCGCGATGGAGGTTAAGAGGATCGATATCAGACCGACTTGGATGACTCCCATTATAGAGTATCTTATGATAGAAAAATTTCCTGGCGAGGGGAAAGACGTGAGGAGAGTACTCTATCAAGCTCCAAGGTATACAATCATGGATGGAACGCTGTACCGACGTGGCCATTCCTTACCTCTACTACGGTGTGTTCTGCCAGAGGAAGCCAAAACTATTTTGCAGGAGGTGCATGAAGGCTTCTGTGGGGATCACGCTGGGGGGCAAAACCTAGACTTTAAAATATTAAGGCAGGGGTATTTTTGGCCCACGTTATCAAAGGACTCCATCTCCTATCTCCAAAAGTGTGATAAGTGCCAGCGGTTTGCCACCATCACCCGAGCTCCTCCAGTCGAGCTAAAAATGATATGATCCCCCTGGCCATTCGCGGTATGGGAATCGATTTAATTGGTGCCCTGCCCATGGGGAAGGGAGGAGTTCGCTATGCAGTAGTGGCCATCGATTATTTTACAAAATGGGCGGAGGCCGAGCACCTGGCTACATTCACCGCAAAAAGAGTCCTTAAATTCGTGGTCAAGAATATTGTTTGCCAATTTGGACTGCCTTGAAATATTGTGTCAGACAATAGGACGCAGTTCGATAGCGATCTTTTCACTGAATTTTTTGAAAGACACGGCGTAATCAAAAGCTTCTCCTCGGTGGCGTACCCGCAGACCAATGGACAGGTCGAGACTGTGAATAAAACCCTCAAAGCAAGCCTTCAGAAAAGGTTGGGCAAGGTCAAGTGAGTATGGCCCGATCAGCTCCTGCAAGTGTTGTGGGAATACCGAACCTCCCACCAAACCTCCATGGGGCATACCCCTTTCTCCTTAACTTTCGGAAGTGAGGCCATCCTCCCTGTCGAAACAAAGATAGCCACACATAGGCTCCAGACCTTTAGACCGGAGCAGAACGACGAACTACTCAGCGCGTCCCTCAACCTAATTGATGAGAAACGAGAAGATTCATAGCTACAGCTCGCGCCTTACCAGCAAAAAATCACTCGTTATTTTAATTCAAAGGTCAAAAAATGTGTCTTTGGTTTAGGAGACCTAGTACTCCGAAGGGTATTTTTAGCAGGCAAGGACCACAAAGACGGTGCCTTAGGCCTGAGCTAGGAAAAGCCCTATCAGATAGTGGAAATCATATAGGAAGGTACTTTTAAATTGGCCCGACTTAGTGGAGAAACAATACCACGGACCTGGAACGCTATGCATTTGAAAAAGTGCTATTAATGATCAAACCATTTGTCTATGTGAGGCTCGAATATAAAAGCCATTTAATTTTAGAAATAAAAAAAATGCTTATGTTATATTTGTATCTTTGTATGGTTTCATCTGCGTGTTAGTTCAAAGTAACCCAGAAAGTCCACTTCCTGATTACTTGGGGGGCAGATAGCCCGAGAACCAGGTTCCGAAACATAGAAATTGGTTAAATTGATTAACCGGTGTTTTTCTAAACAACTCGAGGTGTCAATAAAACTAACGCGAACTAAGTTTTTAATTAAAAATCCTGGACACAACCAGGTTCCGAAACTTAGAAGTTGGTTAAATTGATTAACTGGTGTTTTTCTATAAAATGCGAGGTGTCAATAAAACTAATGCGAACTAAGTTTTTAATTAAAAATCATGGACACGACCAAGTTCTGAAACTTAGAAGTTGGTTAAATTGATTAGCCAGTGTTTTTCTAAAAACCGCGAGGTGCCAACAAAACTAACGCGAACTAAGTTTTTAATTAAATATCCTAGACATGACCAGGTTCCGAGACTTGGAAGTTGGTAAAATTGATTAACAGTGTTTTTTCTAAAGAAAAAGCGAAGTGTCGATAAAACTAACGCGAACTAGGTTTTTATTTAAAAAACCCCGGATATAACCGGGTCCAGGGCCTGATACTTAACAGGTAAGATATAAATTGTCTTTTTTGGTTACGACCAGGAATATCAGTCTCGACCTAAGGGTCATTTCCTAAGGCTTTAAACGTGCACATCATGAGGCATGAAAAAGAGATCAAGAAATAAATAAAACTTAGATAACTGAAAATAATATATAAAAATTGTCTCGAGGAGAATAACCTCGTGCTTAAAGTTTACAAAAGAAAAATATACATAACATAAATAAAGACAAATAAAATCTAAGACCCTCCAGGTCGTTCTGAGGAAGTCACTCCTCGATCTCCTGCTCGCCAGCAATGGAGGCCTCCACGGTCTCAGACTGCAGCTCTTATTGTAGCCGAGCCTTGAACTTCTCGAGGTAGTGTCCCCACACTTCGGAGGCCATGAAGTAGAAGTTTCCGTCCTGATTGAAGGCCCAGCAGTGGTACAGAATGCTCTCCATGGAGGATGTCGATGCCTTCTTCTACTCATGAATAGCCGCCTCGACCTCCGACTGTTTGGCCTTGGCCTCATCGAGCTCAACCTGAAGGGCTGCCGAGGTAGCCTTTGTCGCCTGTTCACCTGCTTGGGTCGCTGCCAAAGCTGCCTCTGCACTTTGTTCACTCTATTAAGAGGCAGCAAGAGCAGTTTGGGCCGTAGTCAGGGCGGCCTGAGCAGTCTGGAGCTCGCCCTTGAGTTCATCATTCCTGGCCCTAGCGCGCGATATGCTGCGATGTTGAGCAAAGACCGCCTACAAAAAGCAAAGAAACAGTTAGGCATATACCAGAAAAAAAAAAGTCAAGTCAGGAAAAATGCTTACTTTGAGGTTCATCCCCAGGGCACATTCCATGACGTTCTCCGTGCTCTTCTCCTCGATCGCCCTCTGGTCATGGGGCTCGACCTTATAGAAATTCTCCACCGCGTGGTTCGCCATCTCGTAGACGGTCCCCCGAAAAGTGTCTGGAATGTGCTTCAGATCCTGGGTGTTGACGGGGATGCGAACAGTGGCGGCAGGGACTACTGGAGCTGGGGGACCAATTGGTGCTACCTGGTCCCGAGCAGGACCTGGGGGAAAGCGAGGAGGGGGTGCAGTTGGACCCCTCTTCTCCAGGGCTGCGGTAGGCAGAGCTCCCTAGCCCGAGCCTTTCCCTTAGCTGGGGATTTGGAAGCAGTCACGGCCGAGGGGGGCATTTTCTTTGAAGTGGGCCGAAGTTTCTTGACTAGGGGACCCTTGCTGGATCTCCCTTTCTGGAGCATCAAGCAGATGTCAGGTTCCCCTCACTATGCCATCTCCTCACCTGAAAAAGAATGGGAAATGCGTTAAGTATGCATATACGATTATCAGTTTACAAAGAAAATACATACAAAGTAACAAAAATCCTACCCTCCTAGCTAGAGGAGGAGACTATTTCCACGACCTCCGGCTTTGGAACTGCTATAGGGGAAGGAGAATCTAAGTCAATCACCTCTTGGATTAGGGGAGGTTCTGGGTTAGGCTCTACCTTAGGACTGGACTCCTCTACGTATTGCCTAAGTCCAGGAGCAACAACACCTTGGAGAAGGGATGGCCACGACCTAAGATTAGTTCCATACTCTTCAAAGAAGGTCGACCTAAAGAACAAGGTATTGTCTACTACTACGGTCGCCCTAGGATGGCCCATGTCATGATGAAGAACTAAATGGTCTACGCACTGGAGCAAGGTTATGTTATGATCGGGGTCATTAGGATGACGGTGCACGAGATGGTTTGGATTAAACCTGACTAGCCTAAGGTCGGCAACACCCCTATTTAAATCCCTAAAGGGATATGGGTTACCTTGGCCGGAGGGGTCGGTTGCTGCCCCCGATGCAGCTCGCTTAGCAATGAGGTCCTGGGCAGCCTCGGGAGCTCATCTCTTCCGCACGAGGGGTACCTCATCCTCTTCTAGTTCCTCGCTGTCGATTGCCTCAGCGTTCCTTTCAGGAACGTGCGGGAGCTCGCGGATTATAGGAACATTGGCCCGCGTTCTTCTCAAGGCCAGGGTTTGGCCTTCTGCTAGTAAATTACACGCCAGCATCGTCTCATCAAACAAGAGCTGGCAGGAGTCCTTCTCGCTGGACGGGAACGCTGCCAGAGTTTCATATTGACCCCCGAGGGTCACCGATTTGGCCGTCCTCTTAAAAATGGTTGCACGAAGACACTTCAATCAATATACACGCAAGAAAAACTAAGTGTGAAAATAACTTTTTTTTTTCGATCTAAGAAAACAAAGATGACTTACGAGGGCGGTTGAAGTATCGGTGTTCATAGTTGCGAAACCCATTCGACATGAAAAATTGGCCTTTGAAGTCGTTGGGATGACTGGGCAACTCGATGACTGCAGGCGAGTTCGGGAACCGAGTCAAGTAATAGAATCTGTCGCCTCGTCCCCTTTGGTCCGGGATGGCTTTGAGGCAGAAGAAATAGAGGATATCAGCCGGAGTGGGGACCTCCCACTTGTGCTTCAGAAAGAGGTACTTCAACCCTGCCAACAGCCGATACGAGTTAGGGGGGAGCTGAAACAGCGCCAACCTCACATAGTTGAGGAAGTTCGTGAAGTACTGGTCGAGGGGGAGGAAGGCCTCGGCCTTTAAGTGTTCATCACTCCAGGCTGTGAAATTGTCCTGGAGTGGTGCACAGCTCCGCTCCCCCTCGTAGGGAGGTCGGGCGATGAGAGCCCCCGTCCCAACCTCGATGTTATGGGACATCAAGATCTTCTTGACCCTTCCTTGGGTCGTTATCTTGGAGACAATCCTTTCGGTCTCGAAAAAGGCGTCAGGAGCGACCGAGACCTCCTTCTCCACCACGGGACCGAACTCAGGCAGGGAGGAATCAGGGACGACCTCCTTTCCCTTATGAGATTGCTGGGATGATCAGCCAACTACGTTCTTCTTGGATGTGCCTTTTGTGGGTGCCATAAGCTTTCCTATCGAATAAGAACGACGGAGTTTTTAGTGGGCGACGTAGAATTTTTTGAACAGGATAAATAACAAAGGCCAGGGGTCCTAACACGCGAGTTGATACAATATCAGCCCGTGTGATGCCACGCGTTGCCTATTCTATGCGCCTAGGTTTCCCAACTGACCCCTGATATTTAGGGATTCGTGTGTTAGAAAGTCAGGCCACCACCCTCCTTGGGGAACGATCTACAACAAAACCACCCAAGAAGTGTAGCCCCTACGCAACCTAATGTCCAACCCTAAAAACCTTTCTTCTCTTAAATATCAGGGCATTAGATATTTAAAAGATGGCCAGGTAAGGATTTTATGCATATTTAAGAGTTGTTTCTGTTTTGATTTGTGAAATTTAAAGCTTGAGTTAAGTTTTTTTTTAAAGTTTTAGTTTGAAGTTGCTGATTTTGCAATCTAAGGGTGGATTGTTGGGTATGTTTGTGTTTTGAGCTTGAATCTAGAGTTTATGGGTTGTTAGATGGTTTATTTGATGTTTTAAATTGATCTTGGGGTTTAGGTATTTGTTTGGGATGATTTGGAGAGGTTTTAGTTCGGGAAAAACGCAAGAGAAAACCCAGAAATCTGGGTTCGCGAAGGAGCGCCGCGGCCCTGTTCTTGGGTGCCGCGGCGCGAGGCTGATTCCAGGAAGGGTGAGGCTTCTGACTTGCTGGGCACCGCGGCCCTCTAGGGCAGCGCCGTGGCGCTAGGCTATTTTCAGGATGGGAAATTTCGCAATTTCGAGCCTTTGCTCCGGGGGTACGGGGGATGTTTCCAATGGATTGTTTTAGGAATTTGGGAGTCCCGAAAGTACGGGATTGGTCCCGGGAAATGGTTTTGGGTTGGTTAGTATTAAAAGTCTTATATGTGTGTTGTGACTAGG